>NW_026692486.1:1200000-1657500 GCF_021218885.2 Marmota monax | reverse complement strand
CACTGAGTGGTTGCAAATTGGAACGCATCTGGATACAGCCCTCTTGGCATTTGTTTGCCTGATTAATTATCCATAATATAAGCTTTTCCTCATAAACCATAGACACCATCCACTTCTTTTTCATTCCTTTTCTCTTGCTCATTAGCAAGTAATTTTTTTTTAAACTATCCAACTATGTAGTTGTTCATCTCCTCCTAGTGATCAGGTAATACCACTGTATGACAAAGTCAGATGTCAAATTAACAGGGTCACATGCCAGTAACATCACATCATTATCACCGCTATGCTAAGTCTCATGTACTGGTATTCACTATCCACTTTCACCTTCTCTACTCCTCCTATGATTCTGCAGAGCAATAGAAATCTAACAACTACATGTCCTAGACTTTCTTGCCACTACAATATTTGGTACCATTTAGATACTGCTGATGGAATGCAATACCGCAAAATTTGAAATGCAGGAGATGGGATCAATCTTCCTGTAGCAATGGTGACTGAAGGGTGGCTTCTGACCATTGTGTGATTTTGCAGCATTTTCACTGACTAGACTTGTGATACAGAATAATCTACACTTTCAGGAACCTCTTGTCATTATGACCTTGAATAAGTGGTTTAATTTTTTTATCTCATGGATTACTTATAGTGTGATAATAATGGTACTATTGCATAGAATTGCTTTGAAGACTGCATATCAGGCAAGAAGATGTTAACTGCTCTGCTTCTCCATATAAACTACTTGGAAGAGTGCCTGACACAGAGAAGTATTCAATAAGGGTTAGTTAAGATAGTGATGATTGGAGACTCATAGGGTCTAGCTACTAAAGGAAGAAATTTGATGTCAGAAGACAGAAGACAACTATGTGGTATTTAACAAATTACATAATCTCTTTGGTCTTCAGTTATTTAACATTTATGGTTGAAAATTGAGTATATAGTCATGTAATCAAGGCCATGTGATTATTTAATAACTGTGATGTCTACAGATTTAGAAAACACAAAGTGTACAAATGTGCATAATTATTAGTTATACAAAAAGGTGCCAAACAGTTCACAGGAGAAAGCCACGACTACTAAGTAGGAGAATTGGTGTTATGGTTTAGATATGAGGTGACCCCAGAAGCTCATGTATGAGACAATGCAAGAAAGTTTAGAGTGAAATGATTGGGCTATGAGAGCCTTAACCTAACAGGGGCTTAATCCACTGATATGGGTTAATCAGGTGGTCACTGCAGGCAGGTAAATTGTGGCTGAAGGAGGTAGCTCACTGGGGGAATGCCTTTGGCATATATATCTTGTCCCTGGTGAGCAGAGTTCACGCTCTCTGCCTCCTGGTATACGTGTCCTGGGCTGCTTTCCTCCACCTCACCCTTCTGAGATGTGCTGCCTCACCTCAGGCCCAGAGCTCTGGAGTCAACTATCTATGGACCAAGAACTCTGAAATTGTGAGTGCCAAATAAACTTTTCAGCTCCTATTTTTTCTTGCCAGGTATTTTGGTCATAATGGTGAAAAAGCTGATTAAAAAAAAAAGGCAAACCACCATGGACAAAATGATGACTTCTACTGGGTTTTGAGGAATAAGTAGATATTCTACATGTAAAAATGTCATACAGACAATTGCCAGTGTGAACTAAGACACAACAGTGAGGAACTGAAGGGCCAATATAAGATATATTATTATTTTTCTAACATCTCTGTCTAGCATTTATGCTACACATGCTTTGAGAACAGTTAAGGCAAGGGATGCTAAGTGAAATCTCCAAATTGACTTTCTGCATAGTTAACATCACTTACAGAGAAAAATGGTTATGAGAGCAGGATCCATTGAAAAGAGAAGGCTCGTGGGCATGATTATGTAGCCTACAGAATTCAAGATGCATTCTTCTATGTTAAAAGCAAAAGAGAAAAAAGAATGCTTCCTACCAGCAAGAGAATGTCAAGGTGGCTCAGATGGTGAATATTATTCTGTTGCCACGATTCCTGTGTTTTTGTCAACATAAGAATTTTTGACACAGACATATCACTCACCGAAGAAAAGAATGACCTCGTGTTAGATGAGTCCATTCCCAAACTCCACATAGGGATAATAACAACAGGCTGAGGTTATTAATGAAAAGGAGAATTATAATGATCATGCTGGTCTGAGAAGCAAGTAAGCAAATTGACCATAGGCCTTTGCACTAAAAAAATAAATAAGTTCCGGAGATGATGAGGGCAATTGGAGTCAGTTCATATTCACGTGGCGCCCATGGATATCAAAGACAAAGCAGCCTCTTTGAAGTAGATGTTCAGGGAAGAAACACAAGGGCTATTTGGCACATAGCTCAGGACCTAAAACTTTGCCTCATTTTTAATCTTCAGTGGATTGCTGATGAACGATGTCAATTTCCACCTAATTTAAAATCAAGGGCATATATTACCATATCCCACTAGTTCTTTCATTTAGGAAAGCCAACATTTTCACTCTGAAATCCTGTCCTGAACACATCCTGTCTGAAAGCTCATATTATTTCAAGAATACAGGGTTAAAAGGCTCAGTGCAGCCAGGGATGAAACAGAGTTATCAACCACACTGCCTTTGCAACAGGGCTTAAGTAACTCAAAACAGCACCATTTCTTTTGAAAAATGTAGGGAGAGAAATATGAGGTCAATTCATCAGCAAGATGCCAAGAATGGTGTTGTTGTGGTTGTTATTCCCTACCAGTGCAATAGAGTACAAAGACAGAAGGAGAGATCAGCTTTTGTACTCGGTCCAGCTGTGGACTGCAATAAGACAACCAACTTAACAGAAGCTCACATCAGAAAGTAAAAGTCTCAACTCCTGTGCTCATCATCCATGAAGTTCCCCGATTCAACAAAAGCAATCAAGATTAAACCAAATATGAGTCACAGGCAGTTGAATCCTGAGCAAAGGAAGGAGGACCATCGAGAGAATAATGTGCCCGCACACTGGATGCTCTTTCTCTGCACTTGATCATGAAACTGAAACCTGGGGCTCCATAGTCAGGATTCAAAACTCATCACTGCCACTTTGAGAATGTGTGATTCTGAGTGAGTCCTAGAACTTGTCCTAGCCTCAATTTCCTCATCTATAACCTGGAATAATCATTTTACATAACCAAAAGAGGAATTTGTGAGAAATTTTTAAACTCAATGATTCAATAAAAGAATTATATATCTGCGATGGTTAGTTTTACACCTAAATTTGAGTAGGTCATCGTGCCTTGATATTTGGCCAAAGATTATTCTGGATGTTCTATGAAGGTGTTCTTTTTAGATGAAAGTAACATTAATTTGGTAGACTTTTGAGTATATCTGCCTACATTTCATAAAATAGGTAGTCCCCATCTAATTGTGTAAAGGCCTACAAGATCAAAGACTGATCTCTCTGAGCAAGAAGGAGTTCTGTAGGCAGACTGCATTTGGACTGAAAGCACAAGTCTTCCTAAGTCTCCAGGTTGCTAGCCTACCCCATCAGATACTGACTCCACAATCTCATAGACCAATTCCCAAATCTCTCTCTCTTTACAAATACATACACACACACACACACACACACACACACACACACAAATACACGCACACCTCATCCTGTTGATTCTATTCATCTGGAGCACCCTGATACACACCCAGTGAAAAATAAATTATTTGGCAAAAGCAGTTCAAAATAAGGAAGTGCCACCTTGATAAGTTTCAAGAGAAAAATTACATGATCATTTCAATAGATGACAAAAGTCACTTGATAAAATTAAACACATATAGGCATAGGTATTTTAGGAAAAATGATTTTGAAAACATTTGGATTCTTGCTTTATATGGTAAAGAAAACTAAGTCCATTCAAACATGTTTGAGAATTCAAACATGTTTGAGAAATCAAACATTAGAAGCAGTCTCTTTAAATATCTTGTGCTGTTATTTGTTATGGTGTGATAAACTATATTGAAAGAAAATGAGAAAGATATCATTTAAAAATTGAGATTGCACACCTAAACAATCTAAACAAAATTTACAAAACTTAATTAGAAACTCACAAGAGTTCAGCATCATGACCAAATACAAGAAAAACATAAAATTAGCATCATTTCTGCCTTGGTGATGCTCACTTATAATCTCATCAACTGAGGGGGCTGAGGCAAGAGTATCACAAGTTTGAGGTCAGCCTGAGAAACTTAGCAAGTCCTTCAGCATCTTAGCAAGACCTTCTTTCAAAAAAATAAAAAATAAAAAGCAAAAGAAGACTGAGGTTGAAGTTCAGCAATTAAGTACCCCTGGGTTCAATCCCCAATATTACTCCCCAAAATGTCACAAGAACTATGCTTAAAAGGTAAACTTATGCTCTTTTTCCAAGAAATAACTCAACAATCACTTGTATAGATAAGATATTTTAAGAGAAATTGTTATAGTAATGTCTATTTTTATAATACTAACTCCTACCAGAATTGTAAATGAAACTATTTCAGCAAATATTTACTCACTTCTCACTAAACTCCATAGGAGGGGTGCACTGTCCACTCCATTAATGTTGGACATGGCTGTGTAATTTGCTTGGGCATCAGGGTGGGTGGAATGTGCTTTCCTGCCCTTTTGGGCTTAGCTTTGGTGAAGGAATGTTAGCAAACATGAGATCACCCAAAGCTTATGATGTGCTTTTAAAGTGGGGTTTAATCTCTTGTGCTTTTGCCTTCACCATGAGAAGAATATGCTCCAGGTGGTCCAAAAGTCATCAGTGACTAGAGACACATGAGGCAGAACTGGAACCAACTTGCTGCTCTGGATTAAGTGCACTTGGCATAGACTATGTTGGCTGTAGCCCAGTTGATAGCTATGTTAAATCGCCAAGTTGGAGCGATTTGTTTTGCAGCAGTGTTATGCAAATAGTTGTTCCCACAATGAAGATTTTTCATTTTGTTTCATTTATTATCATTATTATTTAATGGCAGTGCTAGGGATCAAACCTATGGCCTCACACATGCTAGGTAAACCCTCTACCACTAAGTTTATCCCTAGCCCCAAGATTTCTTACTTTATCTAACAAAATGATGCTAAAATTAATACATAAGTCAATTTAGAAACTCCTGAATGGCAGATGAGCAAACAGGAAGCAGGTCTAGCTCACAAGCAGTAGTGATTAAAAACCAGTATTTTTTTTAATGTAAAGTTTTCAACAATGAAATAAAATTGTGCCAAAAAGAGTTAATGAGAAAAATGTAATTTACATATATTAAAGTGGACTTTCCAAAACAGAGAAAGGATTATAGAATAGTGTAATGATAGTTAATGATGTAAAAAATAAAAATAAATCTGTATATATACCACAGTGATACCTTCATAAATATATTTGCACATAGGGAAAGACTAAATAGAAAATGAATGTGTAACAGGCTATTTAAATGAGTCTATCTTAAAAAGATGCAACAAAAACCAGAAAAATATTAAATTCCACATACTAACAGTAGGTGCAAAATTGCCTATAGAGGCCATACTAACAGATGATCAGAATGCTTCTGGTAGTATTTACCCAGCACACTTGCAAAATGTGGAACAGACATGGGAGGGGAAGGAAAGTCTTCTCAATGACCTGTGCACCAGTCCTCTCTCTACCCGCAAGTTCGACAGGTCCTCTCCTAGTGGAGATACAAATATTTTATATAGGTGGCAGCTGTGAGTATATGTGGCAGTGTCCTTAGTGGTAAAGAGCACAGACCCCGGAGCCAGGGTTCAAATTTCATCTTCTCCACCTAGAGCTGTGTGATCTTGGGCCTCTGTTTCCTTATCTGTGAAAAGGGATGATGATACCTATTCTCCAAGGTTGTTATGAGGTTTAAATAAACTAGTCCACATAAAGAACTTAGAATAATGTTTGGCACAGAGTAAGAACTATGTTAATTTATTTTTATCATCATCATTATTACTGTCATTACTTTATTACTGTTATCATTTCTGGCAACATGCTGAAAATATTCTGTGAGCTTTGGAAAAGATACCTGAAAGGCAGCTTAGAGTCCTCAGTCCAATAAATACTCTTGAACTTTATTACAAAGAAACAGTTATTGGCAAAATACAAGACATAGCCATCAAAAAGTTATTTACTTTGTACCTTTCCTTCCTAGTAATTTAAAAAATGATTTACAGTACAAAAACACGGGTTTCATTATAATATAAGAAACTGTCATAGTGTATGAGTATAGACAAGAAGGATTTAAAAGGTCTCACCAACTTCCATGTATGTTATTGGGGGCTCTTTGAAGAACCTGTATTTATAAGCAGAGGAGGAATTATTTTTAGAATACTAACATTTTCCTCCACAACTATTTTTTTCTTTCAGTATAGAAAATTAAAACAATTATAAGTATTCAAAATACATTTTAATAATTTATAATACATTTGAATGTATTCATAATACATTTGAATACATATATTATCTACCCCTTTCCTAGGGAGCTGGTCTAAAATATTTCACACTATTTCCAAACACCTACTTCTGTGGTCTTCTTTATCTTATTCAATGCCATTTCCACCTTTCCAAATACCCTGGTCAAAAAAAAAATAGTCATTTAAAAAATAAACTTTATTTAAAAGCAGTTTTAGATTTACAGAAAAATTGAGAAGATACATATACCTCACCATATACCTCACATAGTCTCCATTATCTTCTGTTGGTCTGATACTTTTGTTGCAATTAATGAACCAGTATTAATAAACTTTTATTAACTAAAGTCTATGCTTGATTCAGATTCCTGGCTGGTTTTGGTACCAGGGATTGAACCTAGGGGCCTTAACCACTGAGCCACATCCCCAGCCCTTTTAAAATTATTTATCTGTTTGTTTGTTTGTTTGTTTATTTATTTGAGACAAGGTGTCACTAAGTTGCTTAGGGCCTCACTAAATTGCTGTGGCTGACTTTGAACTTGAGATCCTCCTGCCTCAGCATCCTAAGCCACTGGGATTGTAGGCAAGCCCACCACACATGGAAGATTTCTCGGTTTTGACCTAACATCCTTCTGTTCCAGCAGTCCACCCAGGACACCACATTATAGTTTATAGCAATGTCTCCTTGGGATTCTCTCAGCTGCAATCCACGGATTCCAGCTTGCTTGCTTTCTTTGTCCTTACTTTTTGAGGGGTACAGGTCAGATGTTTGGTAGAATGTCCCTTATTTGGATTTGTCTGGCATTTTTATCATGATTTGGTAGGCTTATGGGTTTTGAGAAAAAAGGCCACAGAGGCAAAGCACTATTTCCATCACATCAGGCCAACAGTGCATTCTGCCCACAGAGTTGTGGCTGTTGATGCTGACCTCAATCACCTGCTGGGTAGTGTTTCCAAGTGTCTCCCTGTAACATGATTACTTTGCCATCTCATAGTGTCCTCTTTGCAAGGGAGTCACTATGACTGACTCACTTAAGCAATGGGAGAGTACTCACTTTTAAAAGTATTCCAAATAATATGTCTACCTAGACAGTTTAAGTTCCATTTTTCTGAAGAAAGGAACAGCTCTGGAGTGTTTCAGAGATAGACATTGCTTTAAAATATGTCTTCTAGTAATAAATGCAATATATGCTCATTGTGGGAAAATTGAATTACATCTAAGAAACAGATCACCTAAATTTCACAGCCCATAAGCCACCACAGTTAGTTTCTGAAGTATTGTTTCCAAACCTTCTTTCTATGACTATATTTAAAGAATTGGCATAATCCTCTAGGTGTATGACTCTATTATTTACCACTTAATATTACGAAAAACTGTTATGTACTTTTAGACAAAGTGTTTTATCCTTTAAAATTCCAGAACCTAGCACAGTGCCTGGCGTGTGCTAGTCACATATGTAGATCCTGCATATGTGACTTCATGAACTGAAGAGCCCTCTGTAAAACCATCCAGAGGAACCATTTAAAACTGAGCAAGACAATCTCAGACTCTTTCTTTGCCGGCAAAGGACAACCAGAGTCACTGGCATAGAAATGTTACTTTGGGGCCTTGGAAAATTAGTCCCGTCAGTATTATGGTACATATCATGTAAGGATTAAAAGGAAATTGCATGTAAATTGTTTAATGCAGTGACTGTCATTTAATTTAATAATGGAACATTTTTGTATATTTATCTACTTATTAATTCATTTATTTGTTTCTAGGCACATTCAATTATTTTTGAAAGTTATGTGACTTTTTTTTTTCTTACTAGACTTTTGTTTCCCAGTTTTTGGTTTCTTTTTTTAAAATCATTTTAGAATTTGTTGCACAGGTCCACATTCCTGTATCCCAAGTCATCTGGACCAGGGGCATTTTAGAATTAAAAATTTTTCAGACTTGGAGAAGACAATAGAGCAAATATACAGCACATTATAAAACATCAAGGCAGAGTATGGTGAAACATGTTGCCATCAAACCATAATATTTTCTGTAGCAAAGATGCATAATCACAATAAATAGACTGTTTCTAGTCATTCTATAATTTTTTAGAATTAATTATAAATTTTTATAATTTTTTGATGGTGCATTTTAAGAATCCCCGAGTCTGGGTCATGTGAACACTGTCCTCATTAGAGGAATTTTCAATGCCTCTAGCCAAAGTTTGTCACTTGCTGGGACCAGTTTTTGGTGTATTTCTCAGTTTGCTAGGTTTCTGAACTTCAAGTAGCAAAATTCATACTAAGCACACACTACAATACAGGCCTAGTATTTTGATTTTCCAGAGATAATTTTTGGTTGTTGTTGTTATTCAGAGACCAGCTCAATATATGAGCTTCCTTATCTGTTCTCTGTGCTATTCTACTGCTCTTTCTAGCTTCTGAACGCTCTGCACTAGGTTGGTAGGTATGAGAGGGAACTCGTTTTTTTCTCTTTCCTGAACTTAGACCTCACTTCTTGTCCTGGGGGTTCATTCGACCCAATTCCCTCAGTTATGGACACTGATAAGCCCTCAGTATCCATAGTCACATTGTTTGTCTATGCTGGCCTCTCTTTTCTTCCTTTTCAGCTTCTGATACACAAAGATGTTCCTGCTTCCCGACAAGGTTAGCTATCATCTGTTTTATCTGGTATAGCAGGAGGGTTGTCAGGTCATCTTAGATAATGTATTGCCAGACTAGGACTCTTAATTTTGTTCTCCTTTTAAGTCAATAATCTATTTATTAAATACTTGATGGGCTAGTCAGTTTCATGTTACTAAATGAAATACCTTGAGACAAATAACTTATAAAGAAAAAAAAAAACACTTATTTTGGCTTACAGTTTTGTAGGTTCCAGTACAAGATTGAGCAGCCAATTGCTTTGGGCCTATGATGAGGCAGCATATCACAGTGTGACTGCGTGGCAGAGCAAACTGCTCACCTCATGGCCAGGAAGCTAAAAAGAAAGAGAGATCCAGGTTCCATAATCCCCTTTGAGGGCATAGCCCCAATGACCAAAGGACCTCCCACTAGATCTCACCTCCTGACGGTCCACATCACCTACCATGGTGCCCAATAGGAACCAAGCCTTTAATACATAGATATTTAGGGTGAATTCATTCAAAGCATAGTACTTGGAAAATGTATATTATCAGAGCATTTGATAAATCAGATATGTCATTTACTAAGCCTTGTTGATAATATTTGATATATGAGCTATACAGTTACTTTTTTTCCTTCTGGTACTGAGGGTTAAACCCAGGGCTACTCTATCATTGAGCTACACCCCCAGTCCTCTTTGTTTTGTTTTGTTTTTATCTTGAAACAGGGTCTTGCCAAGTTGCTGAGTCTGGCCTCAAACTTGCAATCCTCCTACTTCAGCCTTCGAAATGGCTGGGATTCTGAGTCTGACTTTATAAAGTTATTTTTAAAATAAAATATTCAGCAACGATATTTTTTTCTTTTGTGAGTAATCCTTTGTATAGCTCACTTGGAAAAATGAGAAATCACAATTTGAAGCCATCTACTTAGTGACAAATTATCTTCCAGACACTGAATACAATTGCTTAATTGAAATCATTTGAATGTTCACTATTCTCAGCAGCATCAGAATGAATCTGTTATGTAAGACTGTGACTCACACTTCATAACTCTAGGCTGAAATGTCAGTGCCTACTAGGTGGTATTGTTCCAGGAGACTTGTAACCTAGTCCATATGTTCTCTTCCTGGGTGAACCCCAATTTTATTTTTTTTAAAGTAGAGTTCATTGCTGGTCTTTAGCACATAGTTTGGAGCAGGGTAAGCACTTGTTAAATACTTGGTGATTTACTAATATTCACAGATAATACTAACTGCCACTAGATTAATGCTTTTTTTTTTGTCTTCCCCTTTTGCTAGTTACTCTGCCAGGCTATCAGCTTAAGAAAAGCTAAACAGAAACTCTGACCATCAGGACTCTAGTTCTATTCAATCAAGGTATTTGCGATAGGTGCACTGCTTTGCTTTCTTTTGCTTGCCCCAAATGATGTAATTTGATATTTGCATTTCTAATAAGGTCCTTTCAAATGTGTTAACATTTCCGTTGGCAAATGGGCATTTTTCTACCCAAGGTTCTTCAATAAATAAAATTCCCTTACATCTTCCAGGGGAACCAATTAATGCATTAAAAACTATGATAATAATGAATCTTCCATCAATAACAGATATGATGCATAAAGTGAAAATCAATCTCTTTTGACTGCTGATGCCTCTTAGCAATAGCAAAATTTCATCTGATAATTATATTAAAACTAAGTGAGTATGACCAGAATTCAGTAAGTAATCATTCTTGTCCAGTCATTTGCTGGTGGTCTGACCTTGACAAATTGTGGCCTTCATTCTCTCCCTCAGAAGGACAAGCTGGTTTACTAGGCAGTATGTTCCATAGCAGAAAGATACACAGTGTCTACTCCTTATGGTCACCTAAGCCGACTGACGAATGTGACTGCTGCACTAGACTCCCAGGTCTGAGAGCACAGGTCTGGAGAGAGAGCTGCTCTTGTCTGCAGGTGGCAACTTGCTGAAAGATGGGTGCAGAATGTTGGGCGGTGGTTGAAAATGACTTTGATGCATTAGTCAGGACTCTTTGGGTTGTAACTGACAAACACACAGCTCAAAAGAGCAAAAATAAGTAAAGAAAAAGAAAGATTTACTGGTTTGTATATACAAACCACAGAATGTGGGGAGGTTGGTTTTAAAAACAGCTGGGCTCAGGATCTCGAATATAGTGCAAGACCTGAAGCCAGTGGTGTAACTTGTTTCTGCTCCTCTCAGCATCGTGGTCTAGTTCTCTCCCAGGAACTTAGCCACTGGTATCCAGCAAATTGCATCTTGATAAGTCTAATACCCCAGAAAAGAGGGTTCCATTACCAGTGTGACTGAAAGGAAAAACAAACAAATCATTCAATCAGGGTGGAGCTCAGAATAGCCCATCCTGAGCATGTGCCCACCTCTTGACCCATGACTTGATTGGCTGATCACTAGTCTTTTTGCTCACCCCTATAGTCAGGAGGAAGAGGCCAATTTCTCTAATAAAGGTAAAGCAGAGAACAATTAAGCATCAGAGGCACTATATCTACCTACCTAGCTACTTCTATATAGGAGCCAATTTATTATGTAATATAGTATGCATTCATCTATTCTGTACATTTATATTTAGGAAAGTAGATATTGTTCTGGGAACTTGTGCACAGGTATATATTTCATGCATGAATTTTCTGCATTTGTGTAAATGCTGGTTCATGAATATCAGTATGTATACACTGCATGTACATATGTATTATTATCTTTGCATGTATGAGTGTGGTCTTTTCTTTTCAATGGAGCTTATTCATATCCTAGATTTTAATTACTCAATGAATGCATTTTCTATCTTCTTCATACCCCAGAACACGTTTAATTCTAGCTGGATTGAACTACTTATGACCCCTATATGTGTCTCATTTCCTTCTCTGGAAAATCAAAGCATCATGTAGTCCTGAGACAGTGCTCAGGGACTCCTGGACAGAGGCACTGTGTCCATATTAGAGATTCAGAGAGAGCATTAATAAAAGTGGTCCTCTATTTAGCTTGCAGAGCATCTAGACCAGGGTGAGACACTCCAAGACTGGGTAGCCAGCCAAACAAGCAAAGAACCATAAGATTAGAATTAAAAGTAGTTAATCCAGAGAAAAGATGAGAAATGGATCTATGGGCTATGAGGCAATCTGATTACCGGAATAGATATTAGTTTACTGTGACTTTTGATGTAGAGCCTTTGGTCTACTGGGAGTGACAGAGCTCAAGGAAACTGTACAGTGTATATTCTGAACTCTTGCTTTTTCTCTTCTCCCCAACTGTACACTTTCTCTCTGTGCCCCAGGAAAATCCTCTCCTAAGCAAGGGAAAGCTTCCTAGAATTATTCAAACCCCCATTCTGTCCCTCCCATTTGGCACACATTTATACATTGTCTTGAGATGTGGCCATTGATTGAGAGTTTTATTTCATAACCAGATGGAGAAACATAATCAACTCTCATATATATATATATATATATATATATATATATATATATATGTCCTCATGTACTTGGAAAAAATGATCTACTATCTTTAAATGATGAATCAAATATGCACATGTCAAATAAGTAATCTTTATTATATGTTAATTTAGTTGTTTCTTTTTCTAAAGCAATTTAATAGTTGAAAATTTTTGCTTTACAATAACAGAAATGAAAATATTCAGATTTTAACAATTAAATTGATCTGTTAAGAAATTTTGGAACATACATTTGCATATAATTGTTCTCCATATACTTATATAAAATCCTAAGCTTATATTCCTAAATATAGAAAACCCATTTATGTCAGCATTAGTTACATGTATACATTTATTTGAATGTGTGTAATGTGTGGTTTTATGGCCAAGAAAGTCAGTTCTATTTCTTAATTGTTACTATAACTATAATTTGGGAAATTCTATTGCAACATCAATATGTTATGCACATCTTTAATTAGGCTAGTGTGGCCTGTCTGTCACACCAACTGATCCTAAATATTCTTATTTAGTCTACTTGAGGCTTTATAATGTTCTCATTTTTAAAAGAGGCATGTTTCAGCTCATTAAATTGCTCAGTAAATGAAAACGAAGCCCTACACTTGAATGCTGTGTTCTGGAAATCCTGTGCTTCTCCACTATGCACATCGTTAGGCACTGTGGAAAGTGTGTCCTTCCCTTACTATCAGAAATCCTCCACAGCTCCAGCAGTCTATGGTTCTCTTCTCAGATCCAAGGGATACACCTGTCACCCCACCTATCACAAGAAAGACTGACTGTGGCATCCCATTCATTGATCATCAGAGCTTAATTCTGTTTTCTAAAAGTAAATGAAAATAAGTCACAAGCTGATTGCTCTGAGCAGGGTCTCCCCTTCATGTCGCACAACACAATGACCAAGTCCATGATAGGAAACTACAGACAGAACCTAGCCTGAAGTTCCTTTCCTTCTTTATCCCCCAAATCTGCCATGATCTCAGCAGGATGAAACAATGATACCTTGAATCAAGCCCTGAGGTACCTAAATCCATTATACCTTCCTTATCTGCTATAATTTAAAATGAATAGTTATAATTTATGTTAGGAAGAAAACTGGGTTCACAATATGTTTCCAAGTATGGCTTTGAGTTTTTTGTTTGTTTGTTTTTTAACCACACCAGCATGGCATTCTTTTTGCCATGTCCAAAGTCAACTGATAATACAGTAACTCTGCCATAATACTACAGGTGGAGTCTGTATATTCAGTACTGCCAGAAATAGGGGGTTGCATTATTGATATAATAATGGAATTCAGGACAAGCCTGAGCTCCTAGTGGGTCAGAAATTAGGGGGAGGTAGGGTGCAGGGGTAGTCTGTTGCAAAATCAATATTGTTCCTGGTCCAAGTTTCAGTTTGGTAACATCTCGTGGCTGTTGTCAGCTCAAATATAAGTACCAATGAGGAATTCTGGGTTCTCTGACCAGAAGACTTTCAATATTTCAGTACTCACCTAGTTTGTTGCACTCATTTTGTTTCTCAAGATTTCTCTTTCCCCCAGGATAAGAATTGTAGCTTGTATTGGTTGACAAAGCAAATGGGTACTTACGGGTTAAAGAAGAGGAACCATTCACCAACTGCATTATTGGATTGTCCTTACTATAGTTGGAATATTTTAATTATTTCAATTCTAATAGTCTTCACAATATGCTGCTTTTTATGAGTCTGGATTCATATATTCAATTCAAAATATAAGTAAAGCCACATATTTATCTTTTCTGTATTCTTTATACTTTTATCTTTTGCATGCCCCTTGGAAGAAAATTATTCAAAAACCAAATATTTACTGATACAATGAAGTGGAGCTCGAACTGGGCATAATTTACTATACTTTGAGATCTTCAGGACAGAGGGTCATAGATTCACTGACAGCCTATAGTTCTGGTTGGGCAGATCCAAAGGTATTATATCCAAAGGATTTTGATTACAGATAATCAAAGAATCAAATTTTGCACCAGGGAAGCCCAAGTTTCCAGAGTGAACACTAAATCTTTGTCACCTCCCACCCCACCTTGTTATAGATAGTACTGAAGAGATATTCCCTCTCATAAACATTTCAGCTCATAAACATCTATGTCATAGAGCCATCTTCCACAGCAACACGTGTACAGATGCTTTGGTTCTGGAAATCACTGCCAGCATGTCTACATAGATGAAAATAATAATAATAATAATAATAATAATAATAATAATAATAATAATAAAACTCTAGGAAGTTGAGTGGTTTCTAGAAAGCCACTAAATATACATTTTATAAGAAAAAAAAAACTTATGAGAAAACCTTAAGGATCAAGACCTTGAAGTAAGTAGATCATCATACCTGCCTCAGTTCAGCCAAGGCTACTGACATGTCTCTTGAATCAGAGTAGAAGGGGCAGGGGCACAGAAGGATGCAGCTGCTTTTGAGGTGTGCAGCTCAAAGTCAAGGCCCCAGTAGCAAAGCTTCTCTCTGACCGCCTCCTGTATCACTCTCTTTCACCTCTTCTTATCCCCCAAGCAAGGAATACAGACTAGAATGCCCTCAAGGTGGATCACAGAAAACAGAAACCATTTTCCCCAAAGCCAGCTATCAAACCTAAAAACAATATTCTAACTTCCCCCACATTTTTTTTGTGTGTAAAAATTGACATAAAGAAGTTTTCTGACCAATGTTGTTTTGAGAAGTCATCAGCTCCCCATTTCAGAAACTGTCCTGCTTCATACCAAAGAGGAAGAAATGCTACATCTGAGGGACCAAGAAGAACCTGAAAGCAAGCCTTACGGAACTTCCCTCCCACAGTCTGGTACTATTGGTTCATACCTTCTTGTCCAATCATATTTCTACCTGTCTGCCCACTTGTCACTAAACCTAAGCATAAAAAATTCAGAGTTCACCCTGGGTCTTTAGATTGTCAATCTGAAGTCTCCCAAGCCATGCAAAATATGATCAAATAAATGCAATGTGCTTTTCTCTTGCTAACCTGTCTTTGACTATTGGGTGTTTTCCCACAATCTTAATGATGGGAAGGAAATGGGCAGCCCCCTTTTCTACCCCTCCAGAAGCATGGTTTGAATGTCAATATTGAAGCTATGTGCCCCAAAATATTGAATCCACCATGTATAATTTTACTTATATTACTTTGACTCTTGAAGCCTTTTCTATCCTAAATATTTTATTTAAATTTTCTCTGAAAGGGATTTCCCCTAAGACCATTATTTGGAAAGGATCAATGCACAAACTTTTGGAAGAGTGAAGCCCAGACATGGGAATATGTGTGGTGGGACTCTCAGTGGGAAAGATGAAATCAGTGAGAAGGGAGGTAGAAAGTCACCAAACCCCCAATTTATCCTGGGACTGCTTGAGAAAAATCTGCCATTCTCTTGAGTGTTCATATGTTGTTTTTTAACTTTGATGTAAAATTTTCTCCTCATCGTTTCTCCTCCTCACCTGTAACATGAATATGGGACTTTTCATTCTATTATGCATAGATCAGAGCTAGAGGAATATATTGTGTTATATGTTTGTCTTTAGGAGAAATGAAATTTCCTTTCAGTAATTCTGGTTTGCTTTGAGTAGCTTAATATCCTATTTCTTCTTTTTAGTGATTTCTTGCTGTTGCGTTAGATGAAAAGCTTTGTGGGATTCATGGTCCACAGTAAGTAGTCAATAAGTATCCTACCTGGGCTCAGAAGATATTTTTAATCTTTTATTATGAAATTGACATGCAATAAAACATATATGTAGGTTTAACAAATAATTAGAATATGTACACATATGTGTTTCCAATAGGATCAACAGATTGCATATCACTGATGCCCCAGAAACCCAGCCTGACCACAAAGCACATGTTCCTCACAAACGTAATTGCTACTGATTTTCTTCCCCTTTTTCTATGTGTCCGTAAACCATTTAGTTTTGCCTCTTCCTGTGAGCTACAAATAGAATCACACTGTGCACACAATCTTACCCTCCAAGTTGTCACATACGGCTACAGAGTCTCCATGGTCATTACTGTATGATATTCCAGTGTACGTAGCAGAATTCAATCCATTCTCCTGCTGATAGCTGTTTGAGTATACTCTAAGTTCTGGCCATCATGCCATGTGTGCTGTCTATGCCTCTCATGTCTGAGTTCATGAATTTCTTTAGTATAGAGAGATACCGATTACTGGAAATGCTGTCATATAGGGAATGCAGACTTGAACTTTACTTGATAATGGGAAAGTGGCTTTGCCAAAGTGGTTGTTCTAGTATATTATCCCACTACTAATATATAAGAGTTCCTGTTGTTCCACATCCTCACCAATATTCAATATTTGCAGATTTCTGATTTTTTTTAACCAATCTGGTATTTGGGACACAGGGATACTTCTTTGTACTTTTAAAATTTTTTTTCTTTGTGATTTAAATTTCCAGAATGCTGAGTACTAGTAGGGTTGGAAAGCATTTTGTAGGTTTATTGACCTGAGTCCAGGGTCTGTAAAATGTGAATATCAATTCTGGTACTCTGAACTTTGGTATTTGGACAGGAATCATTCTGAACATTTTGTGTCATGATGGTAAGTTCAGGGAATGCAGAGGACACCCATTCATTAAATATCCATTTGGAGCTGAGTACCTCATGCACTTTGTCCTACTGAAGCCTCCTAATAACCATCAGATGGATGCTGTTTCCAAATTTTGCAAATAAGGAAATTGAGACTTAGAGGTTAAGAAAGTTACCCCAAAACAAACATACTGCTTTTGGAAGTATAGCTCAGTGTGAAAACTCAAACCATGCCTTGGTGCCTCCAAAGCCTGAGCTCTTTTCAGTAATCACGTTTCTTCACAAGAAATAACCCATACAGGAGAAAAATGATGCTTGATATTCTTTGGTAAAGTCATTGTATTAAAAACTATATCAAAAGAAGTTCAAAGGTAGCCCGATTAATATAACTAATTAAATAACCAAATCCCTAGGTCCATTTTTCTTTCAACACTTTAAAATCCAAATCACAAATATTTAAACAAATGAAAGGGTCTTTGATATGTGGTGGGATTTCCCTTATGAGAGTAATTCATAGAACATTTTAGTCACATGTTTCATTTTCAGCCTGTGACAAGCACTTGTGAAATGATTAACACCATACTGTGGAGTTGTAGAACATTAAATGACAGCCAGAAATAAAAGTAAGAAAAAATGAGAGTGGGACAAACTATTCTCTGAGAGACACATTTTATATAGGTAATCAATTTATTAGGACACTCAACAAATTCAAGCAATAGACACTTTTAAAAAATTAATTTAAAACCAATTAAAGGATAAACATCAAGCAAGGCTCCTAAGGATTTATGTGTTATTAATGGTGCTTTTCCCCCCGACTATAAAGGTCTAATAAAAAGCCTGTAAATCCTGTAGATACAGAAACAATTTTCAAAGAATCAAATTAACCAGAAGCAATGACTCAGGTATGATATTGCCCACAAAAAGGGATGGACCAAGGAAGCTCGCAACATCTCTCACAGGATGCTAAGAATAACTCTCAAGAGGGGCAGCCTCCTGTGTGCCCCTCTCCTCTCTAGTATCTTTACAAAATGACCTTTCAAAGGATCTGATCCAAAACCTCTCCCCAGAGGAATATATACACACCGGTGGCCTGCTTCTTTGTCACCAACATCAAACAGGCTTAGACTTTGCATCTATGGTTATTAGCCTCACATTTATCCCACTCCACAGCAATGAACAGTGAAAACAATTTTATTAACCACTTCTCTATGCCTCACACATTTTTTGATGTTCATTACTCTACCGTATTTCATGAGACAAATGTTTGCTGGCAAAATTGCTAGCATAGCGTGTACTTTCTAGTTGTCAATACGCAGCCATCCTCTCCTGTGCCACCAGTTGACTACAAAGATTTAAAGGTTCAGTGATTATAGGATTTAAATGATTTTAACCCCTTTAAATTTGGAAACTCTTTAAATCCCATTATCTCTGCAGCCACTGAGAAATTTGAAATTAGCTTGGCCTTTCCTAGCTCCAGGTCTAAGGATTACAGAGTTTTAAAGAGTACAAATGCTTTTCTGAAGTTCTATAAAGAGCTGTCCCCAACCAGTGGACCCAGAGGAAATAAAGCCAGCCAGTTCTCCAGCTGGTAAGTGCTGATCAGAGTTTCTAAATGGAAAGACCTATATGTTATGCCACAAACCACCAGGAAAACAGGTAACTGCTTCCTCGACTCCATATGAAGCCACTGAATTGGAAGATCTGATGTAGGAGGGGGGTAGGTTTTTAGACATGTGTCAGAAGTGTCTAAGAATGAGAAAAAAAGATATCAAGGACCCAAACAAGCTCTCTGGGACAGAGAGGGTAATTCAGTGAGTTGGAAGCCATCTTGCTCCTGAAGAAAAGCTGTTACCATGGATACCCATGGAATCCTAGGTAACCTCTGGGGTCTTACCTCTTGTGTCCGCACATTTATGTATCCATAGTGAGTTCGAAGGGGCCGCCTGTATGTGTAGGAGAACGGTATCCATTTTGTACCAGGTTGTCCAAAGCAGTTTAGTAGCAATGAGAAATTCACTTCATTTACAAGGCGCACAACCAGCAGGAAGAGGAATGCAGCTATGAAGCTCACCGCAATCACAGACTTTCTCTACAAAACATAAAAAAAAAAAGACTTTCAACTAAAAGCAGTCACAGAGGGAGATTCCTTTCTCTTTTTCTTTCATAAGGAAAAAAGGATTCTGTCACTTAGAATATTTCACTTCGAGACTGAAAATAATGACTTAGTGACCAGGTCGCCTTTGTGTGCTGGGCCTCTGAGATCAAGCAGAGAGGTTTTCTTGTACTCCTCCCTTCTGTCTCTTCTCCTCTTTACTTTCCTATCTTCCTTGCACACTCCAATTCAGTTTGAAAAACCCAAATCAGAAATTTCCACCTGCAGGCAGCCTTTCCTAATGGCTCAATCCCTCCCACCAACATTCTTTGACACCCCACCTCCCCACCAATAGAGGAAGAAGGCCTGTCACTCCCTTGCTTTCCTTGAAAGGCAATATGTTGTACTATTTTCACTGCACAACACTGTGTGTTTATGGAATCCTCCTTCCACAGGATTGTGAGCTCCTGTAGAACTGGGTTGTACTCTGTGTTATAACTCCCTATATCCCAGGATCTTAATGCAGGACCTCAATGCTATAGGCATTCAACAAATACCTGAGTGAAATGAAGGAATGAATGCATTTTTTTCCCATTCTTGTAGACAGTCTCATTATGGCTCACCCTTCTGCTTTTGTATCTAGAATCCTTTGTGTGCAGGAAATTGAAAGGCAAGTGACTCACCCAAGATAGAGATTCAACCAAGAGATTTTATTGGGGGACTGCCCGGAGGGGAAGAAAAGGAGAGGCAGAGAGTAGAGAGAAGAGAGGAGGAGGACAGAGAGGGAGAGAAAGAGAGCAGAGAGAGGAGGGAAAGAAGAGGAAGAGGGAAAAGCGGAAGAGAGGAAGAGGGTAGAGAGCGTGAGCTTGCAATCTTCGGCTTAAGAAAGGTTGCATAGGTGACATGGCACGTGCTGATTGGCAGGGTGACTCGGGAACAGCCAGTAGACACTGTGTCTTACAGGGATTGGTCGAGAAAACTTTTGAATTTGGCGCTCTTCGGCTTGGCGCCCTTTGGAGAGGAGGGGAAGGGGTAAGGGATTCCGTGATGTTCTCCCGAGATGGAAATAACTTCAGCGGGGAGTCTCCCACACACCCAACAGAAATGACCTGTGCTAAATAAAGCATGTGCAAAAGTAAAAATCAAAATGATAACCACAAAGGGAGGAAACATTTCAGACCAGGCAGCATAAGAACATTCTGCTCAATGTTCTGCAATGGAATAAAAGCTAGAGCAAATGCATTTATCAGGTGGGAGAAAGCAGAGATGTATTTAAGATTGATCTTAATAAAAGGCATGAGTTTAAACTGGTAGGGATGTGTGGGCACCTAGGTAAAAGAAACAGAACAGACTAGAAAACATGGGATAATTCATAGGCCCAGAGCAGTCTGTCTTAACTGTACAGCACAAAGGAGAAAAGGCTAGAGATATAAATGAAAACCTTATGGTAGACTGCTATCAGACACCAAGCTAAGAAGCCTGTGCTGAGTTTGCTAGGAAATGAAAAGCCAAAGTAGATTTTTGTTGTTGTTGTTGTCTATTTATTTAATTTTGCTAATGGTAACACTTATAATCAAACATCAGTGTTTAAGATGCTTTGGAGCAGGGAGAGAATAAAGGTACAGAGTGACTAATTAGGAGGTTGTTCTCTTTGGTCAGGGCAGAGGTAAGGAGGGATGGAAACTAGGACAGAGGCAGAGGAAATAAAAGGTGAAAAAAGACGTGAAAGACTCAATTTAGATAGAAGGAATAGAACCTGATCGTGGATGAGAAACACATGGCAGACCCAAAACTCATACACGACGGAGACTTTGAGCCTAAGGGATTGCAACAAATAAAAACCAGTCATATCAGGAGACACCAGAGTGCCCAGAGCAGGAATTTATCCATGACCTTGGCTTTCTTGTTGCTGATTTTCAGGGTCTGGTAGATCATCCTCATGAAATTGTCACAGAGTCAGGGGGAAGGTCAATGCTAGAGCAAGAAGAAAGATGAGCTGAGGTTGGACCTCAAGAACAACTCTGCTACAAGGGCAGGGCAAAGACAGCGAAACGTTCCCTCGTGAAATTGGACTTGGCCTCTCATTTCTCTTCAAACTTAAGGAAAGCCAATAATTTTCTGAGAATTACTGAGTATTTGTTGTTGTGATTGTGTGTTGAATTTACCACTTCTTGGTATAATTAACTTCATTTTTTTTCCTCATAAAATCTCCCAAGGAAGTAAAGAAACTCAAAGATGGTCCCTGTGTCTGCTGAGGGCCCAGCTGCTATCTGTACAGCAAAACCCGAGGTCAGAGACACCCAAAGAAAGTCTTCATTCTTTCTTGGCTTTTGTAATTTGTAAAACCTACATTCCTCCGTCTAGCCAGCCTAATTTTCTAATCACCTGAAAGTCCCTTGAGCTCTGCCTCCTCAAAACCCCTTATCTCACCACTAACTACCACAGCCTTACCTCATTTAACCTTCTAATCATGAAAAACCGTTTTAATTTGCTCCTCTGTGGAATCATTATGTCCACAACATTGCAATGTGTCAAGGTAACAGCTTAAATGAGGTGATGGATTTTACAAGTTTAAAGGGACATAGACCAGAACAGATGGCTAAATAAAAGCAAAGAGGCCAGTCACCCATTAAGTAAACAGGTAAGAACCTTTTTTTCTTTTCTTTTTTTTTTTTTTTTTAATCACCATCCAGTAGCTTGTTACAAAACAGAGCTTGCTTTGAAGGAGACCCAGATGGGATCTGTGCTTTTGTCTACTGCAGAGCCCAGCATGGGTCTCTGGTTCTCTTAGTTACTGTATTGCATTGCATGAGTAGGGGGTTTGGGGACAAAGGCGTGCCTTTCTGAATCTGCTGATGGTGAGTACTAACACATACATAATGCATACATGAGAAGAAAATAAATCAACCATTTTGAGAGAAACTTCAAAATGGAATGAAATCACAGTGGTAAAAGCCTGCTCCCTGGCAATCCATGTCCTCCTCCTGTGTTCTATCAAAGGGAACTAAGTAATGAGCATGAAGAAGGTGGGGGAGCAGCTGAGTAAGACTTAGGCACGGGTCCCTCTGTGCTCCCCTTGGAATGGCATTCTGCAGTGGGCAGAGCTGTTCCCAGCTCAGACCTCCAGCCCAGACCCTCTTGTGTTGCCTGGACCTTATTATTCGCCTTTCTTCATGTTTCTATATCTCTGTGTAACCTGAAAGCGTTGTCATAGTGCTGCCACAAAACCACCCTGAAACTCCACTAGAAAAGGTGGAACTTGAAGCACATTCTATGCTCCAGATGACAAGGACAACAGAACCTAACCCAAGGTTTTATTCTCCTAGTAGTCACTTCTGCTTGATCATGACCTTGAGCTTCAGCTACTACAGTGAAAATCATGGATGAGGCACTTTGAAGTCTATTCATAGCTAAATGCAGAGAGAGAGAGAGAGAGAGAGAGAGAGAGAGAGAGAGAGTGTGTGTGTGTGTGTGTGTGTGTGTCTGTTAGGGATGCAGGAGATGGGGAAGTAAACGAAGTACTAATACTAACATTATCTACATGAATGTATTCATACCTTCAAGTCACAATTGTTCATTGGGTCCAGAAATTATAATAGAAAGTCCATGCTTCCCAAGAGTCATTTAGTGACTTTTAGTGACTCATGTGTCACATGAGGTACCAGGAGGTATGCATGGGATACTGGGATCTCCAGGGAAGTGTTGTGGGAGGGACAACACTTCTTGAAATGATTGCCTGAATAGAGTGTGTATTAGGATGGGGGAGGATTAGCAGTGTGAAGACAGGAGGAGCATTCTAGGCAGAGATAACAGTGGTTTGAAAGTCCATAATTTGATCAAAATCCTTCAAGTCAGCCAGGTGTGGTAGTGCATGGCTGTAATCCCAGCAGCTTGGGAGCCTGAGGCATGAAGACTACAAGTTCAAAGCCAGCCTCAACAACATATCAAGGCCCTAGGACACCTACAGAGACCCTGTCTCAAAATAAAACATACAAAGGGCTGGAGATGTGGCTCAGTAGTTAAATGCCCCTGGTTCCTGGGTTCAATCCCTAGTACAAAAAAAAAGAAAATGAAAGAAACCTCCAAGTCATTTGGTAAGAAGGCTACAAAGATTCCATGTGGCAAGAGAAGATACAAAATAGAGATCAAATAATAAAACAAAAACCAATCAGCCAAATATATTAAATGGGATGCGTTTATCTAGCCTACCTACTTTATATTCAGATAATGAGAGGATGAATGCATGAAAGTGCTATGTTTCATAATTCTAAAATATCTTCCATTTTCCAGTCAAGAAAAAATGCACCAGATCAACACACCATAAAGTCCTGTTTCCAGTTGTTTGACTTATTCCATCAATAAATGTACATCATCAGCAGCTCGTTCTAGTAACAGTTATGAGTCCATACCTGCTCAGAAGATTGGAAGCCTCCACCTATTTAGACCTGTGCACTGTGTCTAACCATTTGTTTATTGATGTGATCAGTATTGCCTTTATTGAAGTCATCAGAACATCCTTCAGATTCAACTGCCACCAGTTAGGTTAAGCAAAAAACAGTAAGTATCTGTCAGCTTATAAAGGATCAGACTTGGTTTAACAAATTTTCCATACTGCAAAAAGCAGACATAAACTTAATAAGTGGCCATTCCTGTGAGATCAGAAGCATGGACATTAAATAATACACAGAGTAGAAAGCACAGAGCACATTTGAAGGGCAAAGTCAGCACTCAAGAAATGCAAGATGTTATCACAATACAATTGTTAATTGTTAGATCCTTGATGGGTAGTAGCCAGTTGGCAAATGCTGCCTTGTGAACCCCATGATAAAAACTAGAGGAATCTCTTTCTCAAATATTCCAAGCAGCTGCAAACCCTTGAACTATTCAGTGCAATGTATCCATACAAGCTCCAGGAGAATGTCACTATGCCTAAATAGATCTTATGAATAGCTTTAGGGAAAGCTTTCTCCTTTTCTATTCTTCATTTTGCACAAATCTGAAGGGGTCTTTAACAGCTGAAACATTTAGAATTTAATCCCATCTCTATTGCAAAAATATGCATCAAAAATGTGACATTCCAGTTGCTTGCTCCTCAAAGGCAGAATATAACTTATCAGACTTTATATCAAAAATGCCTATTTCTGCTACAGACAGCTCATGATTTGGGAGAGAAGACGATTGCAGAGATTTAGACCTAGCAAATTTGCAAACTGTATTAATTTTATTTATGTTTTAATTCCTTCTACCACAGGATTAGTCATTTGTTACAGAATGTTCTTTAACTACTAATCCAGACAGTCGATGGACTTTTTTAAAATTTGCTTTTCCATAAATGATAACCAACAGTATAAAGGTGTACTTTTGTATTTAGGTAGTATTATCTATTGACTTGAAGTAATTGCTTACTAGGGTAAAGTAGAGTTAACTTTTATCCATTTGCTATTATTTAGCCAATAAATTTGAGATACAATATCAATTGGGTTATTTGTAGCAGTGCTCAGTCACTTCACATATTGGAACATCCCTACACATTGCTTATTTGTGATCTTATCAAATGCTAATTCTCCTATATAAAAATCATAGTTCTACCTTGTACCATTGGCCAAGTTCCAAGTCTCGTTCTCCCCAAATACAATAAAGCTTCTTGCCATTTGCAAAAGATAAATTAGCAAAGCTCAGAGTATATAAGGAGAGCCTCCCTTTGTTTTGTTTTATCTGTTGAATCAACAATCAGTTTGAATCCTGCTTATTAAACCATAGTGCACTTTGGGGAAAATCTCACACATTTGTGTGGGATAGAGGTCAAGAAAGGAGGGTACTAAAAAGGCAGAAGTCCTGATGGTCAAGTCCATGCAGGAGCTTATGGGGGCAGCCTCTGGAAGCACAGGTTATCAACCAGAGAGTCTGAATGTCAAACAAGACCAATAGAGGAGAATTAATAGCATGTGAGAGTGCAGGAGGCTGAACAGATGCAATACGGTAAACAGATTTTGAGGATAGCCTTTGAAGAAGGCAGGAGGAAAGTCGCTAGGGAGTGAGGATGAGATATGATCCTGCAAAGTCTTCTCTGTCATGCCAAAAAGTCTGACCTTATGCGGTAGAATCCAAAGGGACCTGATCCTGGGAAAGACAGGATCAGGTCTGACTTTGGAAATTTCTCTCTTGAAGTGGTGGGGCCATTGGATGGAGTTGGGGAAGGACACCTATCATGATATTATCAGCATGAGAAACAACAATTATTACTCTTAGAGACTGGCTTTTCTTCTCCCAGTAGGGGTACCTTCTAGGAGATTAAGTTAAGATAGAGCATAAATAAATAAATGATTAACACAGTCTTAACAGAAGATAATATTTAATGAATGTTATCCAGTATAAAAATATTTATATACTCTCCTTTTCCCAAAGAAAGAAAGGCAGATGGAAGTTGAGTGACTTGTCCAAGGTCACTGATCGTGGAAATGTAAAGATAGGACTTGAGCTCAGATATTCTGACTCCAGAACCATGCTCTAGTGTGTGAAATTACTAAGTTGTTCATTGTTATTCATACCAATGGGAACACTCTTAAAGAACTAATTCAGAAATTTTAAGAGCTGGTACCAGCCTTAAATAGATTTGGTAATGTAGTTTGTCAACAAACACAACACCTAATTCATATGGAAAATTAAGAGGCTGATGTGAAACATGGTAATCACATTTACTTCAAAATCAGTAATTGTGGACAAATTTAATTCATTTTGCCTAAATCTGGCTTTATTCCCAGAATTAAAAAGACAACTACAGGTTACCCTTGGTTAGCACTCAGGGAAAATGTAGCAATTATGCTTCCACTTCTATTAGAGAACACTAGGTACTCTCTATCTTATTGTGGGTAGTTTGCAGGCCCCAACTGAGGGAATGGGTGTCTTCCCTTCTCAGTTCTACCACCCTTTTATTTAAATAAAATGGTAAACAATAAAATGTTTGGCGGTTTTATAAGAAAAAAGTTTAAAAGCAATAGAACTCCTGCAAACTAGCAATCTACTTTAAGAATTTGGAACGCATGTCAACGTGTCACCTGCAGTCATGGGTACAGTCAGTAAAAATAACCAATCCAACAAAAACCAAGGCAATAGCAATCTCATGGGCACTACTGGCACCAACTCTTCTATGCAGAAACTAGTCCTAGAAAAACACATAGATGGCCAGAATTTCCTCAGAGATTTTTCTTTCCCAAAGACTTCCTGTGGCTACAAACATCAAGCTAACCTGAGCATTATGAGTTTGTCAGATGACATCCCAAGAGGTCACGCTGAATTTTCTGACACCTATGTTAAAACCATAATGAAAAAATACCACATGAAAATCACTATGATCACACTCACTGAGTTTGTCTTACTTAGTAAAATGATAAAAACCCGGTTTATCTCATTTGGCCTGCTCATCTTTATCCTAATGCCTCAGTATATGTCCTTTCATAGAGCAGGCAGAAATCAAAGTTCATCAGGAACACAGGATAGAACCAAAGATCAATACTACATGCACAGTATGAAGGGCCCAGAAGGCAAAGTTTCCTGGTGTGGCTGGACAAACAGACACACAGAAATTTAACCCACGGGGTTAGTTCCGATGATGAGAAGAACAACAGAGACAGAGCAGATGACCCTAAAGTTTCTTTTCTTTTCCTTAAATCTTGTTTCATATTGAGCACCTGCTGCTACATTGAGGGACTCTCTGTGCCCCTAGAGTTGGGCAGAAGGAAAAGAAGTGTTGAGCAACGAGGGAGGATGGAAGGAATCAGGTGATCAAACCCGACCAGACCTGGGCTTTTGTTGAGTTCTCAGCCACCTTACAGTCTTCATTAGCTTTTTATGGCTTATGCAAATTTCTGCTTGGTGTCTTTTTCTCTTTTAAGAGATAAGTTTGTCTCTTAGAATCCAGTTCTTACTTCAAGGTGTTCAGGACACAGAAGTGGAGCATAAGCATTAATTCTGGTAGCCCTAGTGTCCTTAGAGAAGGAAGTGCTGCCCAGAACCACCATAACAATGACAGTGACTTCAATGGGACACTGATGAGGACATCAACCGAGAACTCTTATTTTTATATGAATCGACATGACCTTTACATTATACAGCATTTATCTTTTCAAACACGTTCAAAACTGTCACCTCACATAAGTCTCAATCACCAGTGAAATAAGAAGTGCTTAAAAATCTCTCCCCTCTCCCTTCCATGCCCTCCATGTTTCCAACTGGACTCCTCATCATTCTCCAGAGCCCCATTGCTACATATATCCTGGGATTTTGTTCTTCTTGTTCTCCCTGCCTGTTCCTGTTTTTCACCATCTCCATCTCTACAAGTTCAAATATGACTCAGCTCAAATGGTTTCTCCTCATTCCTCCCTGGCTCCCAGTGCAGGGAGGAGAGTGGGGTGTGAGGAGGTGCACGGAGAAGGAAGGAGGAGAAAATTAGCACAGAAAAGATTGCCATTTAATTTTGCCTTTGAAAATTCCTAGAAATAAATAAAGTCTGAGAAACATCTCCTAAGTGACAACACCAAGCACAGTATCTCAAACATAGAAGGTGGTAAATATCTGGGAAGTAATGAAAGAAGGAAGGATGGAGGGACTAAATATTATTCTCTTCCAATGTAAGTGCTAAATTACCCGAAATACTTCACATTAATATTATGGAGGGCAAAAAAAAAAGAGTGTTTTGTATAAAAAGAAAAAAAACGCAATTTTTTTTTCTTTTTCTCATCTTTCGGAAATTTCTATGTACATGTGATGTGACTATGGTGGGAAGGTCGGGGAAGTAGGGGAAGTTTAGGATATGGAATATAAAGTGAAGAAAAAATTGAGTATTTGCTAAACTGGACTTTTCACTGAGAAACTGCTTCAAAGTTCCTAAAAGAACTTGTAAATCTGAATGGCAGCAAACTAGTAAACCTGCTTACAGCAACATTCTTTATATGGCACATAATGAAAAGACTTACAAGAATACATATTTTTTAGAAAATCAACTCTTGTCGGAGGATGATAACACTTAAAGCTAGAATCTTATATCATAGAATGAGAAATGGATAACAAAAGAGTATCCTGTCCTTCTGACAAGGACAATAGCCCATTTCTAAGAGGAGAGACTTGCAGCAGTGTGCTATTTATTGCTCAGCAAGTACCAGGTACCATGCCAAGTACTCTTCAGGAATGAAAATGGATTTTTCCCAAGAGAGCTCCTGTGGACTCAGGGTGGCCAAGTGATACTAAATGGTCAATACCTATAACCTCTGTCTCATGGCTTAGGCCCATCGCACCTGTTTTCTTACCTGAAATTGGAGAAAACAATAGTATCTATTATTTAATTATTAAGCATTTAAATGAATTACTACACCTAATCCTTAGAGCACTGTCTGGCAAAAGGAATGTCTCAATAAATGTGAGCTTCTATTATCACATTTTATCAGCTATAGATACCATTAATTGCTGGTCACATTGTTACTTTCAATATGATAAAAAAAACAATAAGATGGTGAGTCTAAGAGGAGACCTCTGTAAAAAGCTGAAACACCAAATGGCTATTTCTTTAGAGTTAGAATATTCCAGAAATAAAACTGCTATTCTAAGAGGCAGAAGAAGAGAAAGAGGAAAAATAATCTCCCTGGAGAATTTAAATCACAAACAATTACTCATGCAGGTTTTGGATACATTTTTACTACCAATATGATTTTTAAATGGTCTCAGGTGGGTAGTGATCCCAGACGACCATCTGTTACAACACCAATCCTGTTTGAGGAAGAATCCTAGAAGAATTAAACTTTGGGGGTTGAGGTTGAGGCTCAGCAGTAGAGCACTCGTCTGGCATGTGCGCACCCTAGGTTCGATCCTCAGCACCACATAAAAATAGAGGCATTGTGTTGTGTCCATCTACATCTAAAAAAAAATAAAATAAAATATTTTTTAAAAAATAAATAAATAAAGGTATTGTGTCCAACTACAACTAAAAAATAATAATAATAAAAAAGAATTAAACTCTGTTCAGGCTGATAAGGACTGCAAAGTGGTATTGAGTATAAGATACACTCCACTCTCAGATATGTGCAATGTGGAAGAACATCTTAAAAATCAATGAAATATGGCAGCAGTTTCATGGTCATAGTTGTAATCACCATCATTATCATCAACCCCCTAAGGAACAAAGAGAATCAGGAATGGTGTCTGCTGCCTGGATTACTTTAAACATTATCTCTCATCCTGTATCCTAAAGAAGGCATAATAAGGAAAGAATAACTAAAGCTGTTTGAGACAATGCAATTTACCAATGCAAAATAGCCTTTGGGTCTTTTTTTTTTCTTTTTGTTGAGATTGCACCTGAAAAAAAAAAAAAAAAAAAAAACAACCATCCAACCAACCAAACAAACAAAAACCCCCTTTTTTCTGAGGATAGTTAAACTCTCCTCTCCTTCTCCTGCACAGGCAGGCATATTCCACCCCATCCCTATGCATACAAATCCACTGTGGCACCTCCCAGTATCTCTCTAAGGAATATGCACTGTCCTCTTGTAGGTCAAAGTTGAACCTTAGCAGAGTAAAGCATACATATTAAACAGTCTTGCACTTAAACACAAGCAGAGTTTTGCCAGAGCATAGGTCTCATGGTGATAATAAATACTATTGTACCAAGAGCACTTGAATTTCTAAGTAGGACAGTTTTCCTATCAATTCTAGATTTAATATTGCATTGGCAGTAATTTGAATTGTTTGTACAACATAAAGCATATTCATTATTACTAATAGTCTCCTGTGCTAGAATAGCAAAGGCAAAAAGATTCCCACTGTTAAATTGGAACTTACAAGATAAAGGTCTGTTACAAGCCTTTGATATTTATTTTATCAACACCAAATCTGTCAGTGCCATATTTTTTCCAACAGCTTTCTACCCACCTTAATCTAGATGTCCTGGATGCAACTCAAATTCAATAGTCCAAATCCAGACCAATGTTCTGCCCATCCCCAGTCCAATCTTCCTCACCCATGTGTCCCTGAGTAGCTCCCACAGAAATTGCTTTGGAGTCCTGAGAATTAAATTCTCAACTCTACTTAATAGCTATATGAACTTGGACATCTTAATTTTCTTTGTCTCTGGTTCCTCATCTGTAAAATCATATGAAAATTAAATAATGAGATAAAACAGAATGGGTCTTACTTACCGCCTAGCACATGGGAGTCAATTAATGATCATTAGTCTTCTTTTTTAAATTTACATATCAATTCTCCTATGCAAGCTGTTCTTTCTTCATGAAACATCTTCTTTCCATCCTCTCTCTCTTTCAGGAAAACAGCTATTTATCCTTCAAGGCTAAATCCCAATGTCATCTTTGAAACTGGCCTGTCCCTGAAAATTTCAAGGCACTTTTTTTCTAATCCAAACATACTTCAAATCATGTTGTAATTATCTGGTTACCAATCAACCTTCATTCAACCAACTTCAGCAACTCTACTACACTCCATGTCCTCTCCTTCTCCTCAGACAGACATTGCTAGTCAACCACAGCACCATTTCCCCATAGCCAAGATGCAATTTCAGAATCTTTTCAACACAAGGCTCCAGACAGTGGTGGTACTAATCAAGTTACCACTCGGCATTAAATAGGTGGCAGCTTAAGGTCAGAGGTTGTACCTTAATAAGTCTATAATCCATGTGATCACAAGTTTGACCATTAGTATCTCCAGGATTTCCTAATCTATATACACATTTTTTAAGAATTCCTGCTGGTTCCCAAATCTAATAATGATTCTGTAATAATGACCCACCCTGATTAGCCAGAGTTGGTGTCACTAACAAGGAAAGTTCACAGCATAGCTCTGCACATGGCTACCAAACTGAATCCAGGCTCATTTCTTATCACAGAGTTAGGCATGCCTATAGACACTCGCAAATTGAAGCCGGTGTCTAGGTGTCTACGTAATTGAAACAGAAACGGGGTAAGAATTTGTGATCTTTCAACTTAGCAGACAGCAGCTGCCACTTACCAAAGCCTACCTGATTGCTGCTATTTTGCACCTGCTGAGAAAAAGTTTGCAGCAAAAGAGATTATTTCCTTTTTTAACCCTTGGCTGAGAGCAAGCCTCTATTTTCTTTTGCCCAGTTATACAGAATAGATATTGGGTTCATCCTCTCATATGTGGGCGGACACTGATGGGTTAAGACACGTGGTCAAACAACTTCCACTAAGCACTGGCAATCACAGTGGGAATTTTAAATGTTCACTGAGCCAGTTTGTTGAAAACTTGCAATCTTCTTGGAAATAGAGCTACATGAAGCAAAAAAAGAGCCTCAGAATATCCATTCTATGCTTATTTCTTAAAATAAGGAGAGAAAGCTGGTTTCGTATTTTGTATAAGACTGCATAAAGATGGAAGTTTCTCTGGAGATGATCTGTTGATTCCATAAGCCAAATATTCAGATTTATTCAGTAAACATTATCTTGAAAATATACATGAAGCTAGTTCCCAGGGAAGGAATTACCAATAAATAGTTGTGAAGAAACAAAGGCCATTTCTCCAAATTTGGAAAACAGACTGAATTAGTGAGAACTTAGTTTGTGCTGAATCTTAATATTTTAACTAAAACATGAGCTCTGGTACCCAAAACTCTCAATGTGTCCCACCCTTAGTGGAAATTCTTCTTTTGCAGAGTAAGGTCCAAATGTCTAAACTTCTACAAACCCCAAGGGGCTAACTACCAGCACCCTGAACCATTACTACACATTCTCATCACCACTGGAATGACCAGCTGGGCTGTAAGTTGACCGAGACCTGAATTTGTATGTTTTCTTCACTGGTGCCTCTCCATGGCTAAAACAACCAAGCCAAAGCCAAGAGTCTACAAACCTAGAAAACACCTTGAATATGGGGGCAGTATTCAGGTCTGAGTGTGAGCTGCAGTGTGTCTATCTTAACCACAGATCTCTCTCTTTGGTGTAGCAAGAAAAGCCACCTCCACACCCTCTTTCCTCTCCAGCATCTAACCACCACTTCACCCAACTATGCTTAGAAACATGTAATTCACATTCACTTAAAAACTGTTTTCACCAAATTCATTAGGTAATGTTCCAAACCATGAAGTTTGGCCCATATTCTTAGCATATTTTGACATTTTTGTGTTTTATTTTTAGGTGATATTCTGCAAATCAGGCTTTGCTCCTGTTTTGACAAAGCCTTTTCTTCCTGAGTAAAATAGATGAGCAGTTCAGCAAGACAGGGCAGCTTTTATCTGCAAAAAAATCTGCCTTTCAGCAGAGCAGACAATACAAGCAAAACGGAGGCAAACACACACAATATTTCCTATATGTGAATTGTGCTTCTTTTTTTTCCCGTGGGATGTGCACGTGGCAAGATAGTTTATTCCCATGTGGCGCTGATAGCGGGTCCTGAATACTTCTGAATATATCACTTTTATTGCCTTTTATATTGAATTACTATGAAAGAAAAAATACTTTTGTGAGAATTCAAAATCAAAATACTTTAAGAGCTTTTAGAGTCTACCTCTAAGACATAAAGAAAAGCTTAAAAAAACAAATAATTCTGCTAAGGGATGCCAGACACCACTCCCACTGAGAGAGGGCCCCTTCATAGGAAGGGAGAGAACATCAAATATTTATGCTGACTTTCAGAGAAAAAAATGCAAGTGTTCCATTTGGGGTTCAGGCACTCAGGGTCCTATTCCTGCATCTTCAGAACTTGCTGTGTAAAGGAAAAAATTTGCCCCAGGGTGCTTTGGCGTGGACATTTTGGCACTGCATGCTCCTTCTGGGATTCAGTTTAAGATATGTCCTAATGATAGTATATTTGAATAATAATCTCATCTCTCCACTGTCCATCAATCATAGGATTCTTTTTAAATATATATATATATATATATATATATATATATATATATATCTTTTTTATATTTGGGGGGTAAATTTTCAGTAGACTTCTTCTTCTTTCCATGAACATAAGAATTCCATAAACCATGATATGCTATTTCAAGCACTTCAATTCCCAGTTTGCCATTTCTCTTCAAGTGAGAGGAAGTTCTCTGTATAGTAAAGTCTGAGTGTCTTACAATGATATTAAAAAAAACAAAACAAAAACTCCTTTGTGACCTGACCTCTGATTCTTCATCTAGCCTCATCTCTCAGCCTCCTCCAAGTCAAACCTCACACTGTAGCCATAGTAAACTTCTTGAGGCTCTCAGTAAAATCCTTGCTTTTGATCTTCTTGTATCTTGGTAGAGATTAAGTATCTCTTATCAGAAATGCCTAGGATTAGAAGTGTTTCAGATTTCAGAGGTTTGTTTTGTTTTGTTTTTTTTTTTTTTGAGTGGAATATTTCCATAGACTTTACCAGTTGAATATCTCTAATGCAAAAATTTGATCCAGAATGCTCCAAGATCTCTAATTTTTTTTTAAGCATCATGTTGGTGCTCAAAACAATGTTGAATTTCAGTGTATTTGAGATTTCAATTTTCTGAATTGGGGCTGCTCAACCTGTATAATTTTTTTCCATGTAAAATTTCAGTTGGAGGGGAAAAAACAGTCACTAGACTATTTTTTTTAAATCTCTGCTTGTTCTTCTAGCTTTTCTATTTATAATCAACAAATTAGTTCATAGGTTCTTGAGGAGTCCATAGCCAGGTAAAGAGATGGGTTGGTGAATAACAGTAATAGAGAAAGAGGGTATTACAGTTTAGATATGAGATATACCCCCAAAAGTTCATGTGTAAGACAATGCAACAATGTTTAGAGGTGAGATTTGGGGGTTATAATAGATTCAACGTGATCAGTAGCTTGTTCCACTGATGTGAATTAAGGTGTGGCTAGAGGAGGTAGGTCACTGGGGGCATGCCTTTAGAGTTTGTATTTTGTCCTTGTTTACAGAGTTCTCTCTCTACTTCCTGATTGACATGTCCTGAGCAGCTTTCCTCCTCCATAACCATCCACCATAATGTTCTGCTTCATCTTGGGCCCAGAGCAATGAAGCTGACCATCTATGGATTAAGAGCTCTGAAATCATGAGCCAAATAAACTTTTCTTCTTCTACTGTGTTCTTGTCAGGTCTTTATATCACAGTGATGAATAAAGCTGACTAAATCAGTGTAGAGAGGATAAAGTTATAAAAGAAATCTGATATATACATGTATGTATATCTATGTATATATGTGTGTTGTGTATATATATATATATATATATATATACACACACACACTCATATATAAGTCTTCGCTATTTCAGATTATAATGGTAGTATCAATAAGTAAATACTTACTATGTTTCTTGAATGATGTGAGTGAGGTTCTTTACACATATCACCTCTAATCTTTATAATACATGTAAATATCCTTGAACCTTATTTTACAGTTGAGGAAAATCCTGGTCAAAGAGGATACATGATTTGCCCAGGATAACAACTGGTAAGTAATGAAGTCAAGATTCAAACCTGACTTTAAAAAGCTGGTGATCCCTGTATTATATCTTAAGGCTACCTTATCTTATCTAGTCTTACATCTGCCTGCTCTAATAAAGTGTAATGCCTTGATGTAAGGACCATGTCTTCTATCCCTGGCCCTGAAAACTCATTCTTTGGCACATACCAGGCACAAGGATATATTGCCCAAATCAATAAATTAAATGAAGACAATAATTTGCTTTGTGTTTTTTTCAGGTTAAAAAATTATTGTGAGTGAAAATGGATATGCTTGTATACCTTTTTGGTGTCTTATTTTAATCATTTTCATGAGGCAATATGGTCAAAAGAAAAGAAAATTTGGATAAGAAAATCTAGATTCCAATCTTGTCTCCACACTAGGCAAATTAGGTCCTATCTACAGATTTTTCAACTCTGAAAAATGGAGATAAGAACCCCTCCTCACAGATTTATGAGATGTGACCCTGATATAACCTATAAAAATTCCTTCCCTCATTAACACTCAAGTTCTACACTGATGTTGATGGCTAACCACACCTGGTGATTTTTATAAGATCATTTATTCAAACTATGACTGTACTTTTAAAAGAAGAAAATATGAAGGTTAGAGATTTTTTATGTTCTACGAATCAGTGTACGTTTATTGAGTGTCTACACTATGAAAGTCATAGAATCTGAGTTCAATTTAGTCCCATGAAATAAAAAAAAAAAGAATGACAGTAGCAGAAAACATAAAGGAGAAAAAATAGCAGTTATTTATTATACAATAATGCAATGCCTTTCATTCTCCTCAGGCCTGGAACCCACAGGGGCTGGGACTGTCTGGGCTGCCTCAGCATCACCTTAGCAGGACATCTGATACACGGGTGGTGTTCCACTCACCAGTTTGGACTACACATTCATGGATCATTATTTAATAAAATGCAATGGGCACTTTGGGTTTCTAAGATAAGGCATGCTCTGGAAGTGGAGGATAAAAAGGAAAAGAGGTGGATTTTCTACAGATGAGTAGGAATAGAAATTTGCAAATTAAAAACTAGCAAATAAGAGGAAAAGAGTCAATAAAAGAAATGATGTCCAAGAAAGTAGCAAGTGGAGTAAAGACATCCAAACACGTTTCCTTGAAAGAAAAGAGACCATCTGGACTTTTCCATCTAGCGATATTACAGTTCTCAAAGCATTTCCATGCAAGAAGATGACTTTCTCCCTCCCACCTGTCCCACAAACTTTTCCCAAGGAGTCTGTTCTGCTTTCCAGATGTTCTTTCTCTTTCTCTAATCCCTCCTTTCTAGATGCTATCCTGGTGGGATAGCCATGGGCGTCAGAAAATCCTGAGTTTGACCTCTACACAAGCACACTTTCCTCTCTGAACCTCTAATCTGGAAAATGGAGGATAGTAACCTGCCACTTTTCACACTGAAGAGAAGACTAAATGAAGTTCTATACACAACAGAGTTCAGAGCAAACCACCCCCAAATATGCCACTTAAGCACATGAATGATTTTGAGCTGAAAGCATGTAAAAAAAAAAAAAAAACACAGCAGTGAGATCATATAAACTTCCTTCTGGTTTTTAGAAGCAGGACATGAAATTCCCATGTGAATGCCAGGTGCACTGTTCTTATCAAGAATGGCGGGTCCAGACTGAAAGAACCCTGTATATATCTTGTTAAAATAGCTCTTACCTCTGAGCCTCCCCCTCATAACAATTTGCTTTTCCATCATTTTTTGTTATTTGTCCAATTAATATATGTGCTCAACTCTGTGCATCCAGGTCATGTTCTCATGAAGGTGCCTGGGCCTCATAAAGCCTGAATTAAACACATTTGTATGTTTCTCTCCTATTGATTCGTCTTCTGTCAATTTGATTCTCAGGCCCAGCAGGGGGGGAAAGAAAAAAACAACAACCTCAAAGTGATAGAGATAAATTTTTGCCTTCCCTACATATATTATATATCTATCATGTAGTGAGTGCTCAATAAATGTCCACCCCATTCACTACTCCCTATCCTTTCTGCATTCATCCTTCATTATGATGGATATAACTTATAACTGTGACTTAACTGAGAAGAGGCAGGGAAACACACACACACACACACACACACATATCCTACCTTTTACCAAATGCAGTAGTACTAAAGACAATATCTCCAAACAAAGAATAATACACTTGGTAGAACATTCAGAGTTTTTAACTACAAAGAATCATGCTAGCAGCACCTTGAAATACAACCTTTGGGTCTCTTTAGTTTGAAAAATCTTCAAGAAGCTCTTTGATATCAAAGAACAAACTTATTTTTGGTAGCTTTAAACTATAATTGCTCAGGCTCCCTAGTGGGAAAAAAAAAATAAAGTCTCATAAAGAAAAAGAAGAAGAAAACATCTCAATAAAGGCTTTCAGAGGTCGGGGTAGGGGGCCTCTCACTGATTTGCTAAAGTTCTTAACAGAGCTCTTCCTTTGCATAGCATGGATAGGGGCAGCTGCCAGACAGAAGAACCAAATTATAACAAGAGGAGGCAGAATGACAGTACCCCATAACCTGATCAGTTTTTAACAAGTTGAACATCTTCCCTTGCTCATCACAAATTATGGAAATGTGAAATATTTTACCATCTAAAAGGCGAACAAAATATACAAAGTAAATAGAATCTTCCCAGGATATTTTGCCTCCTTAGAGTGATGGACAAGTGCATTAACTTCACATAAATTATATGCCTAAATAAACCAGCTAACAACACACTACCACATACCCATCACTCTGCCTCCCTTAAGTGGGTTGAACTTGACCTTCGAAGCCCTTGAAATGCAAAAAAAACTTACTCTTTTCTGACATTTATGAGTGTCTTTTCTGCTTGACTGCCTTTTACCGCCTGGAAATAATAGTGAAAGCACTGTAGACGAAATCTGCTATAAACACTGACAAATAACAGGAAAGGCAGACAGTTTTATTCCAGGCAGGTTAAAGCTAATCTAATCAAATCTAATTCTCTCTTTTTCTGTAAGCCTACCACTATGTTCAATTTATTTTTTGATTAGAAGTGCAGTATGATAGTCCTCTGTTGGACCACAGTTAAACGATACTGAGGTTTACATTTTCCCTAGAAACAATTCTGATGAAACAATAGATTTTTAAAGGGTTGGGTTGGCTTTTTTTTTTTTTTTAAGAAATCTTGCTCTCATACTAAAGTTCTAAGAAGATTCTTAGTTCTAAGGGAAACTTTCTTTTCCTCGGTGCTTTTTGACAATGAAATTGTACTGACTGTTTCTATTCTAACCAAGAGAAAAGTGGTCCTGGGTCCTGGGTTTCAGAAATTCAAGAAAAAGAGCTTTTTGAAAATACTGACTAATGGCAGTAAAGACGTGACATTATGTATATTTAAATACTGAATAATGGGAAGAATGAGATTTTTGACTGAGGAATGGTTAGCAATTCTGTTAGCAAGGTACAAAGAGCGACTTTCTTTTCATTGAACAAATGTACAGTCCCTCATCAAAACAGAGCTTTCTGAGTGAGCACAAAGCAAGACTATGTGCCCAAAAATGATTTCACAAAAGTGGCCAATTTTCCTTCCTGTTAAAAGTTTTCACTGACCCAAATATCATCCTGCTCGTCTACCTAATGCATTTACACACTCCTCACATACAAATTCACATGCACATATTTGTGCTTACAGTGCATCCTTAGGAAACACCACCAACCTGTTTGAAAGCATTATGCTTAGAAACAGAGAAATTTTACTAACAGTCTTAAAAGAAGAAAGAAGAAAAGGCCACTACTTTTTCTTCACCTTCAAATTAACATATAATTGCTAGTCTTTGTATAAAAGACTAGGAAACTTGACACAGTAAGTTGGGATTGCAACAAAATCATTTATTGAATTGACCTTGCAAATGACAGGAAGAGTGGCAACTGTGATGTAGAGGAAAGGCAACCTGTGTTTGCCATCATTTGGCTTTGGTTCTAACCTGAGTTTTTCTATTAACCAGCAATGTGGCTGTGGGCTCTTTTGGACTTAAGTTCCTCAGATACAAAATCAGTAAAGAGGACAAATGGAACTAATATTTCCTTAAGTCACTCCTAGCCCCATATGGGAGTATGTGCAGGCCTAATGATCACATAATATGATAGACCCATGCTCCCATCAGGGGTGAAAAGGACCCCAGCAGCATTTATCTAACCATCCACATTTTGCATTACTAACTCTGTTGATTAAATCTACAAAACATACAACACTGTGGCAATGACATTATTGATAAGTCAGTATTTGAAAAAACTTGCAATAAAATAGAAAGATGGCTACAAAAAACACTATCATTAAATTATATAATAAGTAGGACAGGTCACAAATTCAGTTACAAACATTTAAAACCATTGCTCTGGACTGGGCGTGTAGCTCAGTGGTACAGTATTTGCCTAGCATGCATGAGGCTATGGAGTCAACTTCCAGCACCACCACAAAAAAAAAAAAAAATTCTCTAATAAAAGATGGGTAGAAAGATGGTTAGAAATGTTTCCCTGATATTTCTTTGATATCACTTGGGAGAAGAAAGATCTGAGGTTTAGTTGACCAGGAAACACAAACTGATTGACATAGATGCAAAAGAAAATAATTAGAGGACTAGGAAGTAATCATTCCTCAGAGACCTGGAATGATTAAATATCAAAGAAATGACAGTTGATGTATTCCTCTTTTGTGTAGATGATAGAAATAGGTCCACCAGTCTATGGCCACACCCCCCTGAACATGCCAGCTCTCTTCTGATTTCAGAAGCTAAGCAGGGTCAGACCTAATTAGTACCTGGATGGTAGAAAAAGGCCTTCCAAATAGAAGTTCAAGGAGGTGAATTTTGACTTCATATTAATAATAACTTTGGTTTCATATATAAGAAAACATTTATAGTGTGTTTAATAAGCCTCAGGCATAATTAAGGTGTGAGGCTACAGAAACAGGCACAGACCTGCATTCGAGGAGCCCAGGGTCCAATAACAAACATACTACTTTGAGAGACAGAGAATACCCCAAAGGAGGAAGTTGCCAAGTAAGGCTTACTGATGACTTTTAAAGAGAAATTTTGTTTGAGGTGAGTTGTTAGATTCAATCTCCTTTTAACTTTTATTCTAGGCTGCTGGTCCAAGGTGTAGCAAGGTACTTCCTTTAAAAATTGCATAAAATGAGCCAATGTTACTTAAAGGTACTTAGAATGTGCCAAGACATAGGTCAGAAGGAGAACTTAAATGAAAAAGGAGGATTCACTGTTACCAGTTCATTTACAGCCAGTGTTTCATAAGGGCCTCCTCATACCTGCTTCAGGTAGCCCTGCTCTTGTAATGTGGAAAACTCAACTGTTTTTATAAGCATTCCTCAGAATCCAGGTATATCACTGGCCATTCAGTAGCTTTTTCTCACTGTGACCAAAATACATGACAAGAACAACTTTGAGGAGGAAAAGTTTATTTGAGGCTCATGGGTTCAAGGTTAAGTCCTTGGTTGGCCAACCCCCATTGATCTGGGCCTGAGATAAGGCAGAGCATTGTCATGGAAGGGTATGGCAGAAAAGAACTGTCAACTCATGGTGGACAAGAAATAATCCCCAATGGCATGACCCCAGTGACCTTTGTCCTCCAGTCATGCCCGACCTGTCCACAATTTCCACCCAGTAGACCAAATTATTAATCCATCAAATGAATTAACCACTGATCATAATCTAATAATCTAACCATTTTACCTCTGAATATTCCTGCATTAACACATGAGCTTTTCAGGAGACATTAGAGATCCAAATCATACCAGCCTCTTTTCCCACTATACTGGAACCACCATTTCTAACAAAATAATTTTAAATCGGGGCTGATAGTGTTTCAACTTCCCAGGAGATGAAGCATCAACAATTGCCCATTTTTAATGTTGCTGTCAGAATATTAAGTTTCTGAGAAGGTTCACTGCTCATTACTGGTTAGGGCAATGTTTTATGACAGGCTACAATGAATACAAATCCCAAGAATTATCTTGGAGGGTTCTCAAAGTACTGCTGCAAGATTTCCTCAGTGAGGCTGCTAAGTCTTTTGGCTATAAATCTCATCCAACAACACTGCTTATTCAATTTAAGGCTGCAAGCCCAAGAGAGATTAATGAGATGAGTTGTCCACTAGTCAAGGGAAGAACACAAGATCTATCCTATCTTATTTCATCTTCTGGCTTAATCATTATAAGTGTTATGTAATGTGACATTCACACATTATTGAAGATGTTCAAGGAACAAATTGCATATCACTAATCAGCAGATCATTTTTCATTTTCTTGCAGACTCTAAAATTAATGATGCCCTCCCGTTTTTTTTTATTAAATCCTCTCAAAAACAAACAAAAAAAACCACCAAGTTATTAAATAAGAAATTGAACATGAGAACAATAAGCATTTGGGGAATAATAAGTATTTCTTTTTCTTTCTTTCTTTCTTTCTTTCTTTCTTTCTTTCTTTCTTTCTTTCTTTTTTTTCCCAATTTGGTACTTTCCCCTAAGCCAACCAATTCTAGCAGTGTTAGAAAGAGGCTTAAGGAGCAGCAACTTATTTTGTTTTGGTTCGTTAGATCTCTGACAAGCAACTCGCTCTTTCAGGATCCAAAATGTTCTTTTCCCATTTGAATCTTTCATGCCTGTTATTCCTCTTTAACTTAGTGGTTGCAACACACTTGGATGCTATTTCCAAGCTGCTAATTGGAACCCCGGGAATGCCCTGGCCGGGCAGGGACAGGGAGGCCACATTGAACTGGCTGGGACCCATGCTGTCAGAAGCCTCTGTTCTAGCTAGAATCCACTCTGACAGAGTTGCAGGGCTACCCCCTCAGTTGGACAACCAAAGAGGTGGGCCCTCTGACCCTGGCACTGCCGTCCCAATCAGCTCACCCCTAAGATGTGCTGAGGATTTTAATCAAGTAAGAAATTCTGTCAACATTCCATTGCAAGATATGGAAGAAGACTCATCATCAAAGAGAAGCTTGGAGTGTCTGGAATTTAAACTTTTGATAGGTCCCAGGAGCCGCTCTTATTTTCAAGTATGATGTTCACTTAGAACATCCATCTCCTTCCTCTTTTCCTGTTCAAAACAAGCCAGTCTCATGGGCTATTATTCTCCATCCACTTTATGACCTTCCTTAATTATTTAAGAGTTACTTCCTCTTGACATTTCTCAGCTGGACCTTTCAAACTTCAGCCATGAGTGGAGAAGACAGGGCAGCATAGCAGTGTGATAAATAGGTTGGGTCAGTCACCTGTGAGTTCCCCACCACCACCACCACCACCACCAGTGACTCACACATGGCGTCCACCTCCTTCCAGGGCGGCACACAAGCTCACCTATCCTCAGAAGTGAGATGAGCAGCAGCAATGCCCAGGATGACCCTGGGAATTTACTACCAGGAAACAAGCTGCCAACCACAAATGGCACAGGCCTGAGATGGGCATGAAGTGGAGGGGAAGAAAACTCATCAAGCCTGAATCCTCGTCTAAAAGATCTGGTTCTGGACCTACTACTCTCTCTCTGGGGGGCACATCCTGGGCCTCAGTGTCCTCTGCTGGGAGATAATCATATTTGTTTTAAAGGGAAGCTGTAGAAACATACCCACCTACCCAAAGAGGCAGCACTTTTAGTTGTGGAAAATGAAAACCCCTAAGTATCCACCAGAAGGTGAATGAATAGATGTATAATGGGTATTCATTGTGTAGGTTTGTGGCAGCTTAATGGGGTGAAGTAGAACTGTGTTTATATGATGAAATGATTTCTAAGATACAGAGGAGAAGAAAGAAAGGGAGGAAGGAAAAAAGAGAAGGAAGGAGGGAAGAAAGCAAGAGAGGGCGAGGCAGACACATAGGCTTATGGTAGAAAGTTTTATAATTTATAATGTTGTTTTCTACGAAGCAATACTGTACTTCCTTTCCCTGCAGATTTATCTGTATATAAATGAACAGAAAAAAGTGCTGGACACACATAGTATATTCTCAGTGATTAGCCCCGTGGAGGAGAGCAGGGAATTGGAAATGGAAGTACTGCTCAAAAGGAATTTTTACTTTTATCTGTGATATTCCAATTTTCTTATAAAATTGTGTATTTCTTTACTAAATGTGTAATTAAAATTATTTTAAAAGGAAAAGCGTGCTTGTGAGATAATGTGTGTGAAACTACTCTGTAAAGTAGAAAAGGCTGGGCAGATGTCAGCTTTTCCCATCAGCCCTCCCAGGTCAAACCACAGGCACACATGCAGACAAAGCAACTCAGTCCCACTCCAGCTGTTAGCCCACACTGGCTATGAGAAAGAAAGACGGTGTGCACTTCAACACCTACCTCACTGTACAGGTGACCAAAGAGTGAATGTAGAGTCTTCACAGCTGACCCTATAACAGGTCCTTGGTAAATGGCTGTTGGATGTTGGACCTCAAAGTAGGAGATCTGAACCTCTTTGAGGATTTTATTGCTTCATTGGATCTAATATAAAGGGCTAGTTTAATCCAGCATTTCCCAAACAACTTTTTGTACCTCCTCTCCCCCCCGCCCCCCCCCAAAAAAAAAACCTCTCTAGTTAATGTTTTCCTAGTCACACCATTCACAAAATTTAGTTTTGGCTCCTTGTGAGTGACACCAACCCCTCTGAGAACACATGGTTTGTGCTAATGGTTCCTTGCCACGTGTCAGGTACCACGTAAAACATTACACCTGAATTAACATGTTTAAACTTCAACAACAAGACCAATTGAGGCACAGTTACTTAACTTTGTGCCTCTATTTTTTCATCTGTAAAATGGGGTAGTGACCTCTCAGGTTGTAGTAATAATTAAATGTGGCACACAGAACCACTTACCAGCTGTGCTGCTATTTGTGAAAGTGCATACAATCAGAAAAGAAGAAACTAGATGATGCTTTTTATGTATGCATAATGTTGAAGAAGAACAAACCCGCGCGGTGATCTAACTTTTTACAATGCTTTAGCTCTTTGGATATCAGTGACACATTTCTCAAGTGACACTCATCACACAGGCTTGCCTTTATAATGCCTGTGATTTGGGCTAAAGGAAAGAGTCCCTCTTTAATTAACCTGATGCCACCAGAGGATCCTAAATAAACTACTCATCTTCTAAACAGATGAGCTTCTCTCACCTGCTAAAATGAATCTCAAGTAATTGCTGTTATTTGTTAGGGGTGGGAAGGCCCCAGTTTACTGTGACCAGATAACTCTATTTGTGATGGGATTTATGTACCATCCCACACTCCACTGGTGTCAACAGACAGCAGAAAAGTGACTTGCAAATGACAAAAAGCAAAGTTAAAAATAACTTCAACTGTCCTAACTGAGCAAATTATCTTCATAATGATGTTGGATGAGGACTATGCCTAACTTTGCAAGTGGACACATGCTGTGATCATTTATGCAAAATGAGAGATCACTTCACCTAAAAACACTTTCCATGAGCAAGGATGTGCAAGCATTCTTAACACTGGTACATTTTCTACCAGAATGTGCTGCCTATTGCTTCCTCTCTGTCCCTGAAAGTTGGGAAGGCCAAGCTAGCACTGATGTAATACTTTTCTATTAAAAAAAAAAAAAAACTATTATTGATTTATTTCTACAAACATCTCTGGCAAGGCTAGAAGACCAGAATTCAGAGTAGATTGAAGTTCATATACTTTTTAGTGTAAATTGTTTCATTTCACTGGATTCTTGTAGGGCATTTTAAATAGAGTATATAGCTCACTGGGTCTTTTTAAAATCCCCCATGTACCCACCCCCACTTTTCCAGAGACAATAAAGGTGAAAAGAAACTGTGTGACTTTCAATTAGATGACAAGGTCTGCAAGCTGCGATTGTCCTCCTTTCCTGGGGCACCCACAACTGAGGCAGCACTCCTGGTACTCAGGCCTGGACACTTCCTCCCCAATTTCAATTTTGGCTTCACAATTCCAAGCTGGCCTGACTGAAGCATGGTCACAAGGTCAGTAGCTTCATAGCAACAGCCAAATACTTCATAAAAAGAGAGGACAAGTCATTGCATCTTGTTTAATTCACAAAGTGGAGGAGTGTTGCCCAAGGTAGGGAGCAGGCACTGACATCAAACCTGTCTCTGGGACTCACATGGATCTGGAAGCAAAGAAAATAAAGGCTTTGGGGCGGGTGCTGACCCTCTGTTTTTGCTCTCACTTTTTTCTCCATTCCTGGGAATTGAGAGTGGTTAGAGAGGCCTGTTACCCTTCAGACACGCTTGATCCAGGAGGGTGGAACCAGATCATACAAAGTTGATGGCTGCTTCTCCTGAGAATATTCCCTGAGAAATCTCTGCAGGTATCCGTCACTTCTGGATGTCTCTCTGTGTCCCTCTCTGCCTGTCCGTTTCTGTTAGGGTGTATGTGTGTGTATGAGATTGTGTATGTCTGATTCTCTCCAGGTGTGTGTCTGTCTTTATTTCCTGCTCTGTCTCTGTCACTATCTTTTACTCTGCATGCACCTTCCTGGCTCTGTTCTCCTGTGTGTGCCTCTCTGCACCTCTCTCAGCTTGTCTGTCAGTGATTTCCTCATGGTCATCCAACAGGCACTACTACATGATGACTTTTCTGGCCCTGGGCTCAATTGCGTTCAGCATAAAAAAGAATATTAAAATATATTTTATGACTACATCAGTATAAGGCAAATATAACTCAGGCTGGATTCATTAATGTATATTCATTTTTTTTCCTCCTGGTTTAAAAAAATTAAAATTATAACATTTCAAGGGAGACCCCAAAATGTTGTGGCACTGTGCCTGTGATACCTCACAGGTAAGTCTCAGTCTCAGTCTCTCTCTCTCTCTCTGTGTGTGTGTGTCTCTCTCTCTCTCTTTCAACCAGGGTACTGGTCCGCTATCTTAGCCTAGAACACTAGGCAAGCTCAGCTAGTTCACTTCTACTCTGGGCTTCAGGGCTATTTCTCACAGGTTAGGGTGGTAACCCTGTCCCTTCCTTATGTTGGAATGTTAAGATCTAAGCTGGTTAGAGTTTCAGGACAGGAATGAGCTAAGTGCATTACTGGCTGCTATAGTTCCAGATCAGGTGTAAGATCTCCTGGAAGCAGGTCTAGTCCTCCAGACACCTGCCTTAGAATGCACCTGAAAATCCAAGAAGGATCCCAATCTTCTTCCTGTCTTGTTCCCTGTCTCCCTCCCCAGGAAGCTACCTGGGTGAAGGCAGCAGGACTATCCACAAACACAAAGCTGGAGACCCATCGTTACCCCATCATTTCTCTGAGGAAGCCCCGGCATCTCATATGCAATACGGCTGAGTTTGTCTACCTGGAGGACTGGTAGGACAAGGACACATCGTATGACTCACAAGCAACTGGGTTTGATCACCTGTGCTTGTGAAGACCAAGATACCTTAGTGAGAATTCTTAACAATAGTTTGCCTCCAAATCCAACTGTCATCCACACCTGATCCTCCAGAGATAGTTTTTAGGTTTGATATTCAGTTTTTTAACTTGTTTTTATAATAGTTCTAATTAAAAAGTCTCCCCCCAAAAAATCCCCAAGCTTTTTGCTATCTCCCTAGGAAATAGAATAAAATGAAATTGATTTTCTTCTTTATCAGCAAAGCTTGTAAATTGAAGGCGCAAATCCCAGGAAGCCAGCACATTAAATTTATCTTAATGTTGCTAATTGGACCCAAAAAAAAGTCCTTTTTTTCTTAGTAAAGCTTTGAAAAACAAGTAAATCCCACTTGTTAATACTTTATCTATCTCTCTTTGCCCCAATAAAATAGAAAAATGTTCAATGTGTTTTCTAAAAAGTATTTTTACTTTTGGAGAGATTATTTGGCTATTTCTGGCCCCAAACCTTCCCTTTTTTGCCAGTTTCTGCCTACAATGATATGCTCTTCCTATTTGCTTTCATTTGTAATAGATTTCCCTCTCTGATCCTTTGGTGTTACCTGCACACATATATCTCCTAATTTCCTTCTGGTCTCAGAGACTTGTGAACAATTCACCTTATCTAAGACCAGAGGAAAAAAATTAAAATTATAAATCAAATAATGGTAATACTTTAAATATAAATTTCTGTCCTTTCAACATCCTATGCATATCTAACTCAGTTCTCTGGCCTTTCCATTGGTTTGAACCAATCATAAAATTCTCATCTTCCAAGAAGCAAGGGCACAGAAAGGATGAATGACAAAGAGATTAGGTTCCTAATAACATATTCATGAAGGTTCCCTTATACGTGGTCACATGAAGTCTATAAATTAGCCTCGATCTGTGAAATTTCCAAACAATTTTGAATGCCAATACCTGAAGAAAAAATACCCACACATTTATTTATTGGATAGATATGACCAGACTCATTCAGAGAGGTTCACCTTGGGGATACAAACGAAAGGCCGTAATAGAAACACTAAGGCTGATCCCTGTGTTTCTATTTCACTCCTCCTCCTGCCCCAGGAATACTGAAGAAGCAGAAAACTTGGGAGAAAAGGAATTTTGTTGAATGAGAAAAGAATCTGACCATTTAAATTCATTACAAGATGAGGAAGGTTGACGTCTCAAACTTAAACTTAGGCAGGAAATCAAAGAGGGCAAGATATAGAGAAGTACAGTTATACCAACCAGACCAGATCTTCCTTTTATTCCTAATTTCCAGGAAATCTGGTAGGTCCTGACCTACCGTGCCTTCCCCCAAGTTGATGGGATAAAAGACATCGATTGGACTTTTTAGTGCTGCTCAGATGTGTATAACTCAGTGAGCTCTAAACCAGACTTCCTGAGTGTATTTGAGTTTATTTAAATGTAAAGTTTTCATTATAACATTAAATTGATAAAAAAAAGAACAAGAAATACTATTATCAATTCAGCTGACAAAGTAGTACATAAAAGCTCAATGTGAATTTACAAAAGGTATAGTTTTCTCTTTTAGAGGAAAAAACAAATTTTCAAATCTCTGTAACATCAGTCAGTAATAGTATCATGGGGGGGAGGGGGGGCGAGCAGAGGGCGGGTGGAGTTAGAATCTAGCTCAGAGGTCTTGCCAGAGTCTGGAACACTCTGAAGCAGTGTGGAAGCCCAGAGGTCACTGGGGTGTAAGGTGAGGGGAAACAAAGTAGAGAAGTACCAGTTTTAGGGGTTCATACAAAGAGTTATAAGATAGTCTTGCAAGAATGAGTCCAATGCTTAAAAAAAAAGTTGGTTTGAAGGTACAGGTAATTCCTCTGACCTTAGAAAAATCTTAGTTAAAAACCTCTGACCTTAGAAAAACCTTTGTAAAACTGCTCCTGAGAAATAGAAATTTGCACCATTTAAAAAGAAAATCCTTCCAGATGTTACTATAGTACTGTTAATAAAACTGATATTGGAAACCACCTGATCATCCATATTGGTGTATACTCAATATAAACTTTTAGACAATAATAAAAATGATAGTGTGATTTTAAATGATTTCAGGTGGGAAAACGTTCATAATACACAAAACAGATGATAAAAGATTAAGGTTGAATTGTATTATATAATCATGCATTTTTCATGTGTATGAAATCATATGTATAACATATACACACATTCATATACGATTATGTATGTGTCCATAAGCTTCTTTTCCCCTTTTCCCCTCAAGATTCATCACAAAAGCTTAATATAATCAATCTCTCAAGATAGGACAAAAGGAAGGAAATGAACTGAACAAGTGTAGCAAGAACTCATTCAGTAGGAAGAAGGAGAAAAGAAGATGAGAAACACATAATTTTTGCCTTCTCAAATCTAGAGTAATTATAAATTATTTCCAATCACCTTAGGTGACTTGAGGGTAGTGGTTTTGGAATTAAAGCAACTTAGATGCATCTTACTTCTCCATTCGTCCTTTGCTACCTTTTCCATTACAGTCTGAAGACATTTCCACTTTGCTCCTATCATCAGTTGAGCTAACAGATGTAACAGTACCCCCTACAGCACCTGGCACCTGGTATAGTCTCATTCCATGTTCCTTTTTTCCCTTTCCTTGCTGTCTACTGAGTCTAAAATTGTGATAATAATCTTAAATAATAATGAATCCAGGCCACATCCACCAACTTTTTCTTGAAAACCCCTAAACAGGCACTGTAATTGTGTAGCACAGTGAGGTTTGAAAATGAAAACAAGATGCTGAATAAGGCCAAGCCACAAGTCATTATTCTCTAGTCCTGCTCTAGCATTCTGGTTGAACAGAATGGCGCTGTCTGTTGGCCAGATTTCATCTTCCTGACAGTTTTCCCAGGGACCTTGACCCCACTTGAATTCCCATCTGTGTGCCTTTGAACACTGTGTGCTCTGTGCAGATGAGGAGCACAGGCACACTGCTGGGTGCTGGCCACAGTCTCCTGCAGGCTGCAGGCATCTCTGGCCAGCTTCCCTGCTGAGACACAGCAGGGTTGCAATCGGACACCTTCCTCAGACTGCAGCCCAAGGAGAATATATTTTATGCCATTCATTCACCACTTTACTAACACAGAAAATGAACTCATAAGTAAGTGTGCTTTTTCGCTTAATATTGTTTTTTCCTAAGGCTTCAAAGAGAGAAAATGTGCACACCCAAGAGAAAAATCCATATTGATTTCAAGGCAATATCTCAGGGCAAGGATACCTTCAGTTATCCTTCAGTTAAAAGGGGAAAAAAGAAAAAAAAATCAGAATTCAGGTATCCACACACAAGTCAGTTAGTGGCCTTGCTACTTACTGTTCACATGGCTTTGAAAATGTGTTCTAGCCTCTGTGCTTCAGCTTCCCTATCTGCAAAATGGGATGATAATAAAAAGTACTGCAAGATTTATTTGATATTGAAGATCAAATTTATAAATTGCTTAGATTAGTACATGTCACAAAGTAAGCATTAGATTAGTGTTTGATAAATGTAAATATATATACACACCATTGGGCCCAAGGAAAAGATTTATTGGAGGGCAGGAAGGCAATATTCAATAAGCATCTAGTCTGTGAGGTGACTTTGTATATTATCTTAGTTACCTCTAGGATCAACTGGCAAGTAGATATTACTTATCCCATTTTATAGAAAAGAAAACCAAGGCTCAAATAGAATAAAGTGACTTGCCCAAATTTACACAGCTAGTAAGCTACTGAGCTGGAATCTGAGCAGAGGTCTATTGAATTCAAATATTTTGTATCATACCATGCACATATTAATAATGGTATTCACAGCTAGAACCAGCCTCTGCCACATCCCATAGTGCATTCAACCCAATCTTCTGTCTCCAGTGGCCAGAACAGGAAAGTGGAGCAGAAGGTCATGGTCCTTTACCCCAACTGCAACAGGCATGAATTGAGCTCCCCAAAGAGCACTCTAGGTATTCATTTACTAAAAATAATAAATGCTGAAAGTACTAGGCAAGAAATTACAATTCATTAACCAAACTGGAAAGGATGTAACAGCCCTGGGATGAAAATAGAGGCATTTGAGAGCATCAGCCTCCAGTGTTTCTTTACTTACAAGCAACAGATTTTTGAGACCATATCCCCCATTTTACTCAAACAAAAAAAAAACATTTATAACAGATAAAATAAAACAAATATAAATAGGAGTTCTGAAATGGCTTTCCACTTTCTACTTAGGAATCACTGATTTAGACCATAGTCAAGGGAGAGATGGAAGGAAGGAGAAAGGGAGAAATAGAAAAGCAGAGAAAGAAACAGGAGAGGGAAGAAGTAAAAGGAGGGGAGGAATAAAGGGCAGAATAAATAAGAATAAAACATGAGAAAGGAGAAGGGGGAGAAGAGAAAGCGCAAGATGAGAATAAAGAGAGAAGAGACAGACTGTGTTTGTTGAGCAACCGCTTACTCAAAACCCCTAACGATAGACAAACAGAACTCTCCTAGCTCAGCACCCTACAAATCTACTCTGCTTCTCAAATGGCATCTGTGAAGATCTCTATTGGTGTTTTACAAATTTCTTCCTAAGTCTTGCTATTTTATTTTTGAATTCTGCAGAGAATCAGGAAGACCATCTGAGGCCTGGTTGGTACAGGCATCATGATTGTGCTCCAGTCCTAGAAAGTGAAGAGGTCACCAGGAAAATGCTGTAGTACGTGGACTCCACTTGTGCCTGGGACGTTACTTGACACTGTGACTCTGAAACCAGCTCAAATTCGATGCTCACTTGACTGTAGCCACTACTGCCTCTGAAAGCCATGAAAAATACCAGTCTTCCTTTTCCCACAAAGGCTCTTTTTCCCCATTTCTTCTGCAACAACATCCACTGCCATCCTTCCAAGCTCTAGGGGCCTGTTGGGAAGTGCAGGCTGATTGATAGCGAGCATGTCTTCCAGCAGATTCTACCCTGGAGGATCGCAGACAGGGAGATGACTTGAGGTAATTTCCTCATGAAAGAACACTGGGCTCAGGCATCAGAGCCATATCCAGCAGGGAGTCCTTTCTCATCAAATCCACAGAGGAGCCTGTTCACTGCCCTACTCTCACTTTAGTTGTTATCAGTTTTCCATCACTCTCCTTTAAGTAAATATTAAAGGACTCCATATAGACCGTGGTTTTACAATTCCATTTCCTGGTTTTGCTGTGCGCATCAAAATGCAGTCTAGGAAAACATGTTGGTAATGTTTGCTATCTGTCATCTCAGGTATACAAAGACCTTCCTCGGGGACTCCTCAGCCAGTGACAGTGACAAGAGGGGCCGGATAAAGTAGTTATTAAACCTTAGATGATTTTAGAGATGGGAGGGGAGAGTTATATAATTGGGCTACAGAATGGATTATCCATTCTAGTCATTGACTTCAATGCTTTGAAAATTCTAAACATTCTTTTTGCCTGATGTAAAGCACACTGAGATGAACAGAAACATTTTGGAGCAAAATGCACCTGGTTTTAAAATCTGGGTGTACCATAAACACATTAGCTTTGTGACTTAAAGTAAATGACTTGGCTTTTCCTAAACCTTGATTTCCTTTTAATAAAATAGAAGAAATGACACTTAGATGGGTGCAGTGTGAGCCTCCCCAAAGAAGAGGCTGAGGCAGGAAGATCACAAGTTCAAAGCCAGCCTCAGCAATTTAGTGAGGCCCTAAGCAACACAGTGAAACCCTATCTCCAAATAAAATATAAAAAGGTCTGAGGACATGGCTCAGCAATTAAGTACCCCTGGGTTCAATCACCGGAATCAAAGGAAAAAGGAAATACAAGAAAAGAAATGAAATAACAGCTAACACGAAAGGCTGGGTGAGGATTAAATAAGATCCTGTAGGTGTTGCAAGCAAATTGACTAAAATTACTTTAAAATTGCATTGTTCTCTCCCCCAATACCCCTTTTCTTTTTTCTTTCTTTTCCTTTCAAGTAGATAAGCAAATCTTATCATTCTTTTTCTGCACAGTTTGGGCCCCTCAAAAATGAGAAGTAACCAGATGTCAACAACTCTTCATGACGTATGGAAACACTAAAGTCCATTGGGAAAAAAAAAAAAAAGTAGTGATGCTGAAAGGCACCACTTATAATAGCAACTAAAAATATTAAAGACCTATCTGAGTGATACAGATAGAGATATAGATGACAATATGATAATGTTATAAAGACGCCATCCGTTCCCTATATCTACAAATTTAATGTAATTCAATAAAAAATATTAGAAATTTCTAATTCAATTTTTAAAATATGTAGAAGAGCAAACAGATGAGCATGACATTCCTGAAGAACAAGGAGAAGGGGGTGAAGGGGTGGATAGAAACCTGTCTGATCAGATTAAGTGCTTATTAAAAGCTTATTTAAAGTTTACTATAAAGGTATATAATATATAGATACATACATAGATATAAAAATATATATACACAAACATATATAAACACCTATATATGTACAGACATACAGGGTATGCACATACACACACACACACACACACACACACATGACCTTAATGAACCTGTCATGAAGGAGGGGTTCTATTCCATCTGTATTTCAAATATGGACTTTAGTTGTCTCAGCATTACTTATCCTTTCACAGGGATCAATAGTAAACACTCTGTCATCTACAGGGTTTCCATATATGTATGGATTCATTTCTGGGCTCTCTGTTGTCTTCTATTTGTCCTTAACTGTCTTTGTGTCAGTACCACATTGCACACATACACATAGACACATATATATGTTAAGTTTCAGTAGAAAAAAATTTTTAGTAAGATACCAAAATATTTTAATAATTGTAAAGAATATTTTAATAATTGCACCAGCTTACATGTTTTAATTTATTAAAAGAAATTACTTTTAAAAGTGAAAATATAAACCACAAATCAAGAGAAGATAGTGTACCACATACAACAGGATAATCTGGGTGAAAGTTACAAGCAGACATTTTACAATAGAAGAAACAGGAATGTCAATAAACAAATGAAAATCTTCCATACCTAATTCATTTGCCAAAAAGGCAAATTGAACCAAAGTATAATTCCATACACAGCAACTTGACAATTTTTTTTTAAATGCTAACAAAAGCAAGTATTGGCAAAGAACTTCTTATAGTCTACTTATGTTAATAAGAATTGTATTCTAAAATAAAAGGCATTATGTTATATTTAAGAAAATAATTTTGCACTTAATAGTAACATTAAAATTGTGCATCATCTCATTCAACGATGTCATTCTTAAATATACATCTGGACCCCCCTTTTATGCAGACAACAGATCTACAAGAGATGTTCAACAGCATTATTCAGAATAGTCCAAAAGTGGAACTAACTTAAAGGTCTACCAACAATAGTAAACAAATCAACTGTGATTTAATCATACAATGGAATACTGTAGCACAGTAAACCTGAATAAACACATCCATGCACCAGCGTGGACAAATATCACAAACCATGTGAAATGAAAAAGGTGACTTTCAGAAGAATGAACATAGATGGTACCAAGAATACAAAATTCAATACCATGAGATGCTAATAAAGAGCTTATTTAGAAATACATGCACATGGGGTATAACTATTCAGAAAAGGGAGATACTGATAAACACAAAGAAACCTTTCCCCTGGCAGTGAATACAGGAAGCAAAGCTATGGAGGACTGAAAGAAATTTCCCAAAGAAATGGTAAAACTCCATTTCCTAATGTGGGTGGTAGCCTCATAAGTTTCCATTACATTATCGTTCACATACACTGTATAGTGCACATGTTGTTTCATATGCATAAAAATATTCACAAATAATTTTGATGAACTTATGGGATGCAGTGAAAGCCAATAAGATGTTAGGAGAGGTTTTATGGGAGTCATTTTCAGAGAAGGATTCTTCACATTCTGAAAAGGTACCCAAATCCTCTATGTCTCTACTTTGCAAAGATATGATATAAAAATATAAAGTCTAGAAATGTTTTTGCCATTTATTTCTCATAAAAGAATAGCTCTTAGTTTCAATGTCATTTTGCAGTCAACAAAACATAGAGGAAGAATGAATTTAGTAGCTGATAACACTGCTGAACTAAGGAACCAAACCAAACCTGAAGCTTTCACTACCTGTGGTACAACCAGACCCACAGATCAGTGAACCTCCTTATTGTCTAAAATGTGTAAGTACTAAAGGCATGTACATTCCTTAAACACTAAAAAAACTATCAATTAAGAAGAAAACAAACCAGTAGAACCAATGCCTAGCATACTCAACAAGAGAAGAAAAAACTCATGTAAGAATCAAGAAAAGACTCAGGTATTATCCATGGGACCTGGGCACTATCCAAGATAAGGGTAACTGGTTCAGTGTGGACAAATGTCCAGAACTTTGGCACAGTGCTAACAGGTGGGTATAGAACACCAAGAAAGGCCAAAGTTGTTTCCTGCGACTTGGGAGGAACGGAGGCATTAAAATCAGAATTCAGTATTTCAAAATATATGCTATTTCTTAATATCTGAGCCAATCTTCCAATCTACTACATAGGCCAAGGCCTAACAACAGACTTCCTGAAGCGCACCTTCAATGGCACTCATTTTCCTTAAAGAAGTGTTCATGATCACATAGGTTTAAATGTTGCATATTGTAACCTGTGTTTATTGATTGATAAGATGCTTTAGCATATTAAAATCTTGTAACAAATCTTTTCCTAAATGCCTTTAGGCAATGAACATTCTATAGGAATATCTGTCACAAATCAGGGAGCTGGAACTGCACTCAATATACTTTGGAAAACACCACCCCCATACAGCATAGTCAGTCTCTGTCTGCAGGGATGCCTCCTTAGCTCACCAGTATGGAGAACAGAGCCCTGGGTTGCTTTTCTTGAGGTCTCAGAGAGTGACATTTTCCCATATTCTGGTGAAACAATGGCTGTCTGCCAGATGTGAACTGACCCCAAAGTGAAGTTCGACATTCCCTGGATTTGAGTGCTTTTGCTGTCACAGTAACAAACTGTTAGTCACAGGCTTTACCAGAAACTGTTAAATCACAAGAGTGTGTCAGGAAAATGTTCTGAAAGCACCATGGGAAAGCACCCCCTCCCAACTCCCATCCTTTAAAACACCCTTGTTTGCATTTACCGTTTCCTTCAGAGATTAGAAATCAGAACAAGAAGACTGGTGCTAGCATTTTAAAAATAATATCAGAATAATATCAGAATGTAATAAGTTCAGACTAGAGAACTGCTGACATTCTTCTATTGATTGAAGAGGTTTGGGCTACAGAAATAGCTTTCACTCATGTTCCACTCAAGATTCTGGAACTGCTTACTTGTGGATTCCTGATGGGGAATGATGAGAAATGGGAGAGGAAGCTGATCAGAGATAAGGCAGAACATAATGAAATGCCTGAATTACTGAGACTGGGAAGGGTGGGGCAAACTCATAAAAGACTGCCCCAGGTTTGCTCCAGCCACTGTGTTGTTAAAATAGTTACAGAGACAGATTTCACAGTGGAATCCAGCAAGTATGTTTTTAAAAGTGGGTCAATTAGAATTTTTATAAAATCTTTAAAGATTTAAGATGAAATGGAACAGGTTCAGTCAGAATCTAATATCAGGTTGGAAAATTAGGATGTATACTTGCTTATATGTGCATATCTTATGTATTTTATATATCCACATAATTTACCCACACATGCAAACATGTATAATCTATGAATAGTTGGAAGGAGTTTTACATTATTCAGAGATAATAACTAAGCTAAACTCCCTTGAACTATTAACATAGTTTGCAAAAAAAAAATTAGAAAGGAAAATATTAAAATATTAACTATATCTGACTTTGAATGTCAAGATTATAAGTTGGTCTTTTTCTTCCTTTTAGTTTTATGTATGTTTCAAAGATTCTGTGATAAATGGGACTCTTGCCTCTAGGCCATATAATATGTTGCTGGTGAATGAAGCAGCGAGGCAGTAGCTAGAGAGTTTAGCAATAGCCTTGCACAGAATATGAAGCACAGTATGGCATAGAGAATACATGGTACCTGGGGGAGATGAACTTCTAGAAACATCATTCCATTACAGAAGTGTAGCAAAATTTACTTACACATCTGAAGAGTAGATACATAGACTGTTTTCAATTTTCCCTGTTACACATGATGGCTATAAAAATGTTTGCTCAAATTTTGTTTTTTTATTTTTAGAAATAATTTCCCAAAGTTAGATTAGTGGATCAGTAATATCAGTATCTTAAGCTTCCTATGCTTATTTTGGTTTTGCTTTCCATATTGTTATGCCAGCAAAAAAATCGTACCAGGAATTTATTAAAAGCTACATCTTAACTTACTAACTTAAAGTATTAAATTTTAATTTTATCCTACTTAAACTTTTTACCAATTTAACAAACATAAATGGTCATCATTTTAGTTTAATATTTGTCTCCTTTGATTACTAGGAAGGGTTTCACATTTGTTAGAAGTTTATTTACAATATCAGTAATTCTGATATTATGAATTGTTCCTTTCTGCTCTATTACCTGTTATGTTTTGGGATTTTTCTTTGAATAGATACAGACATATAGATATAGGTACATATGTAGATATATTGACGTATACATATACATAAACTTTCTATGTTAAGATTACTAACCAATATTCGTTGTGAATATTTTTCTGGTTTGTATGTTAATTTTGAATATGATAAATATTTGATTTTTCCTATTCTTCTTTGCTTTTAAACTTTCCAATTCAGAGATCAAATAAATATTCACTAAATTTCCTTGGAGTTTTTTATGATTTTTTTATCCACTTAAATTCTAATCCGCGTAGATTTTTATTTCTGTCAACAAAACGAGATGAAAATACAACTTGATGTTTCCCCAGATATCTAATTTTCTCAACATTCTTATCCTGGCAATATCTTCTTTAACGGGTATACTAAATTATTCTATGTACCAGGGTATATTTTTTATAAGAGAAAAATGCTATTTTTTAAGGTTATAAATGCAACAAAAATCTGTCACTGTAAGGATGACAAAGTGAAGCCTTTTGTTACTTTTTAAAATGGCTATTCCTCTCCTCACCCCTACCCTAGCTACATTATGTTACGTGAATAGTGATCCACCCATCAAGTTCCCTAAAGTCAGGTACAGCCCTCAGTTCCTGTTTTATCTAGGCTTTCTCTGTTATTTTCTCACTACAGTGACCCATCAAACTTGTGAGGCCTTTGAATTCCCCCTGTCCTCTCATTGCTCACAGTGGTCAGGTGGTTTCAAGAGCATTCCATGGGGTGGTTAGGACAGCCAAGGTCTTGCCATTTAAGAATATGGCACCTGATGATAATAGACTCATCATGCTGCCCCAGTTGAAGAAAGAGGACATTCTGACACTCACTCAGAGAGTGTCACTAAGGTAGGAAAGCTATTCAAGGTTCAAGCATGGGTATAATGAAAGAACACTGGACTATTCATGAGGAAGCCTGAGGATCCCATCCTGATTCAGCCTTGAATGCCTTGGAGAGGTCATTGACTTAATGGCACCTTGAGTATCTTATGTGTAAAATTAATGAGCTTGACTAGTGAAGAATACAGTTTGGAACTTTACAAGCAAACCATGCAGATATATTTAGTCGGGTTTGAATGCTGTTTTAACTTTTTAACACAATAGGATATTGCACTGTGTTTCTAGAAGTCCCTATTATTGTCATGCAGCTGGTTTCATTCACTTGTGCTACTTACCTGTCCTCAGAAGGGTCTAAATGATCTCTGAAGTCCCTCCTGACATTATCAATTTATCCAGTCTCTCTAAAACCCACATTGGCTCTACTTGCAAAGTACGCCTGAAATCTGATCACTTCTCATGACCCCTACTGCTACCACCCTGCTCCCAATCACCACCAGGATTAGTGCCATGGTCCCCTAATGGATTTTCCACCCTAGCTATGCCAGTCTTTTCCAACAGAAAGCACTGGAGTGGTCTTTTAAAGCATAAAGTTGTCCTGCAAACATCACCTAATAAACATCTACTCTGGCCTCCCTATTTGAAATAGCATGTTTTCCAAACCCCTGATCACACTTACCTGTGTTATTTTGGGTCTATTCAGTCCACAAGAGTGTAAGACCACTGAGGACAGGCATTTTTGTCTGTTTTGTTTAGAGGTTGCTATCGTCCTTGGCACAGAGTGCTCTCTCAACAAATAACTGAATAATTACAAAGCTGTAAAAAAGATTTTTTCTCTCTCTCCTACAATAAATTCTTCTGGTTCTAAGATGTTAAATCAGGAAAGCTGTATCCTAAAATGAAAATAGGAATTCTTCTCTAGCCTCTCCCATTCCAGCCAACTGCTCACTACCCTCTCAGCACCCTGCAGAATTCCCAGCAAGAGTTGGAGAGACTTTTATGTGACAAGTCTACAAAGACACAAGTTGAAATAGGAGGGAGACTTCTTTTCCTCAGCCATCAAATAAGGAATAGATACAAGGATCAATTTTATAAAACAAACAAGGCAGCCAGGTCCAAGATGCAGACTTGGCATGCTCATATGACATAGGTCAAAGTTACATGGTATCATCTATGGTCTTTAAGCCCATCATCCCTAGAGGCTATCTCCAGATCTGTTTGCTGAATTCAAATACACTGACAATAAGATCTTGAGTTTCTCAAGAGTAATACATTCTCTTTCTAAGACTAAGAAAGGTCAAATCCCCCCAAACCTGAGCTGCTTGCAGTAGCTTTTGGATAAATCTATTTCAAGTGTGGACTAAGTGAGGACATGCACCCCTTGCAAAGGTGACCAATCTCATTGAGACTGGACATTCTCACCTGCACTTGCTGCTCCTGGCCATTCCCATCCCTCCCTCCAGCTCTCTGACCTGCCTTCAATTCAGATCTGGCTCAAGTCTGGTCACAGACATATATTTCACAGACCAACACCATCTAGAAATAAAATGGATAAGAAGAGATGGCTGCCAACTTTCTATCCTGTCAAATAAATACACCGATGACGTATTTTAGCATACTCGCAAGAAAATAATATGAAAGTGCATAATCTCAAAATGAGTCTAATAATTGTAATTTTATGATAGTCTTGTTTGTTATATGTCATAAAATTTCCTTGGGAATCAATGTTTGGGAAGCACTGATGACAGTGTCTCTGAACCTCCTCTCTGGAATGATGAGCTCTCTGTGTGAGGCTCCATTGGGAAGCAGGGATGTGATTCTAACTGGATGCTTCACATTAGAGCTAAAGAGAAGATTTCTCTCTCTCTCTCTCTCTCTCTCTCTCTCTCTCTCTCTCTCTCTCTCTGTGCTCGGTGTCAGGTACATATGCCTTATGGTGTCCCCTCTAAGTCAGCACTCCAGAATACTTAGAGTCTAGGACAGAAGAAAGACTCATTATCAAGATCTTGAATTTTGGAAGGTGTCCTCCCAGTGGATTTGACCCAATCCAGGGTCTTTATAGAGAACTGGGCAACTAGCTTTCGTTTTTCCTATTCCTTTTAGAATCCTTCAACAGTTTTGGCTGATCAGCAAATAGCATGTGGCAAGTGACTGAATATGAATGGTCTTGTCCTAAGAGTCCTGGTAGAATAGTAAGTTCTATTGCAACTGGTTCACTACCAAATAAAACTTTAAATCGGAAGGTACAATCCAAATTTCTATGACATGTAAAAAGCTAAAAAGGGCCCTCCAATATTTTTTTCAGGTTGGAGGGGGCACCAAAAAAACATGTATATATGAGGTGACCCTCACTCCAATGTGAACACCAGTGACTGCAGCTGGGCAGACGGCCAGGCCCTCTTCCCTGGGCTGATCATGACACCACCTGCCTGGCATCTACAAAGCACCTGCCCAATTTCTAACAGGATGGAAAGAAGCTTAGAAAAGATCAACAGCAAAGAGAAAAGGGAAGATGGAGAAGGAACAATCAGATGAAGCCAGGAATAGAGTCATGACCCCTAGTGTTCATCACGCAGGTCTGCAGGGTTTGCTGATGGGCTGCAAACTTGGTTCTGGGCTTCTTTTTTTTTTTTTTTTAATTTTTTATTGTGCGTTGTTCAAAACATTACAAATTTCTTGACATATCATATTCCACACTTTGATTCAAGTGGGTTATGAACTCCCACCTTCACCCCATACACAGATTGCAGAATCACATCAGTTACACATCCATTGATTTACAAATTGCCATACTAGTGTCTGTTGTGCTCCGCTGCCTTTCCCATCCTCCACCCTCCCCCCTCCCCACCTCTCCCCTCCCCTCCCCTCCTCTCTCTCTACCCCCTCCACTGTATAACCCTGAGGGTCTCCTTCCATTACCGTGCAATTTCCCTTCTCTCTCCCTTTCCCTCCCACCTCTCATCCCTGTTAAATGTTAATCTTCTTCTCCTGCTCTTCGTCCCTACTCTGTTCTTAGTTACTTTCCTTATATCAAAGCGAAGAGAAGAAGAGAGAGAACTCAAATTACTAGCATACGGGATGAAAAAGGCAATATCACAAAAGACACTTCAGAAATACAGAAGATAATCAAAAACTATTTTGAATCCTTATACTCCAATAAATTAGAAGATAGTGAAGGCATAGATAAATTTCTTAAGTCATATGATCTGCCCAGATTGAGTCAGGAGGATATAGAAAACCTAAACAAACCAATATCAATTGAGGAAATAGAAGAAACCATAAAAAGACTACCAACTAAGAAAAGCCCAGGTCCGGATGGGTATACAGCAGAATTTTACAAAACCTTTAAAGAAGAACTAATACCAATACTTTTCAAGCTACTTCAGGAAATAGAAAAGGTTCTGGGCTTCTTAACAGATCACCATAGCTTACAGTCTAAGAACAACAACAACAACAATAAAAAGTTATATTTCATCCCCAAATAAAACAGTTTTACTCTATTAATAACATTAAATCCCATGAAGCAATTAAGCATATAACATAGAATGATACAAAGTAGCATAAAGTGCCAAAATGTGAGGTCCTAGTGACAAAGTGATTGGAGTGGTCCCAGGTTGGAGAGTGGCATCAAGGAGTGATGAGAAAGCTGTTAAGATAGAGAGGTCTGACAAAGCATCCCTCAACCAGGCCTCATAAGACAGGTGCATCAAGCTGGGGCAGAGCAGCCCACAGACTGCCTGAAAGAGAAGAGGATTGTATCAAAACAAAAGAGGGAAAAGGGGGTCAAATTTATTCAGCCATCAGGTAACACCCTTTATTTCTAACAAGTCTATTTTGCTTCCTAGGTATTTTCTTTACTTGGATTATTGTCAAGCTACTATGGGAAACACTAAGCTAGTTAAGAATGAAATGCCCCCTAGAACTTAGTGAATAAGGACTGAAGCTTTGAGACATTGGGATTCGATTTCTTTTTTCTCCCTTCCAATCAAGATCACTGGTGCGTGGCTGGCCCCACTTGTTTCATGCAATACTAAAGGGAAGACTGACTGCTCCCCAGCAGGGCTCACAAAGGAAAGGGTCCCACTCACAGTGGCAGCCTGTCCTCCCGGCTTCAGCACCCCGGCAGAATGGATTGCTTTTACTCTCCCTCGCTCTTGAATCTGCATCAAGTATCATCAAGACAAATTCAGCAACTGTTCAACAATCCCACCTCTATTTCTCCATGTCACTGATGGAGAGTTTTGTGTGGCCTCAGTGAAATTAATGGCAAATCCATTTGGCAAAGCAAAACAAATCTGGAATTAACAAACAGCATTGCTACCACTTCTTGGTTTATTAGTAGAGAAAGATATATTTCGTGCATTTTCTTCAGTTCAATATCTTATCTGTATCAAAATGAGGAACAAAGAGCTCATCACATCAATAATGGAATTTCAAGCAGCTGTGGGGATGGGACTACAATTTTCTTCCCTACATAAATGGAGATCTGTGAGTGCTACCGGGAGTAGACTTTTCAGATGAATCAATTAAAAAATTATAAAGCATTTTGGTCGCTGAGTCAGGTGGACATGAGAACATCACGTACTTCCCTTCTCCCCTATACTGCAGAAAGTAGAAAGTTGAAATCTTTTTTCATGAGATATTGACTACATCCTCATATCAAAGCAGCCATAGTCATTACAGAGTCAGCCAGTCTTTCTGTAAGAAATCCTATCTAGGGAGGATTTACAGAATATTGGCTGCTTTTGATTCACAAAGAGCTGGTTTTAAAGCTGGGGTCTCAGTTGCATTGAATTCACTTCATTTGCATACTACACATAGTCAAAGCAAAGCCATTTCTTGGGTTTCTGACCGTTCACAATTTTACAGAGGTGATAATTAAGATAACAGTCTACTCTTCTTTAGAAAATGTGTATTCTTTTCAAATGTTAGGATTATGAAGATCAGATTCTTATTCAGCCTCAGTGCTAACATATTTTCCTTCAAAAATCTATACTGTGTTTTCACGTGGGTGCTAAAGAAAAGGTGGCAAAAATACAGCAAAGATGGTTACAGGTGCTCTTCTATAGCAAGCAGAAGGAAAAAGCAAAGGAAAAGGAAAAAAAATACAGCAATGGATATAGCACTGCTTCATCTCACTTTAGGCAGATCTTGGACAGAATGGGAAGGGAAGTGACAGAGGAGGAGGCAACCTAGCAAAATCTTAAGTGAACTAATGACCAAGTCCAGAGAGGTCAGTGAGAGAGAGAAGGAGGTACATACAAGGGATCATGATCAAAAAGTTGAACCTTGAGGATCCATAATTTGAGGAAGATAACTGAGGAAGGGATCAGAGACCTGGATCAGAATCACCAGAATATAAGAACGAGATCCCAGCGGACACTGGTTGCCATGATCCAGAGTATCACTGGGCTGGAAGGAAAACTGGGATGTTCCTGAGTGACTTGGCACCCAGACAAGGTTGAAAAGTAAACTGAACAGAGGGACGTTCACGTTGGTATTGCCAGTTCTCTCACCATTCATTCACATGCTGCCTTTCAACAAGACCTGAACCTGGCCTTACATAGGATACAACCCAAAGAAAATTCTTCCTTGGGCCACTTGGGCTAATCCTACAGAGCAGCTGCACCTGAGATCATGTGCTGCTACTGAACATAATCCATAGCTGGAGAAGTCAAGTACTTTCCAACTTTCTGGTCTGGATTATCTGTGTCCCAAGTAGGACAGAAGGGAAAGATCAGTGGCTGGGATACTCACTGGGAGGGTGGCAGCAGGAGACTTAGAAGGTGAGAAGAAGGAGATGGAGCAGATGGAAGAGAACTGCATATAGAACCCACTGAGCCAATTGCTAGATGATGTCCTAGGAGCATCTGGGGCTCTTTAACCATGAGAGAACAAATCTCATCATCTAGGCTCCAGAAGGAAATGACATCTGCTGTCCCAGCAGTCTGTGTTCCACATGTAGACAAGTACAACCTGGTTGAGTCAGGCATGCAGGGTCGAGCCCCCCATATAAAGGGGCTTCAGGCTGTTCTTCCTCTGAGACTGTCTCCTTTGAGACCCACCACCTTTCTGAAGAAATGGCAAATGTTCTGTGAAATGAGGAGGCTTTAGAGTATCTACAGACCTACTTGACAGAGTCACCCTTAAGCTGAGGAAGACAGCATGTCCTGGGAAATAAAGGTGAGAGCTCCCAGGAAAGGAAGTTACTTGTTTAGTCCTCTGCCTCCTGGGCTGCTTTTGTTATCATCATGTTCCCTGCAATGAGGAGAACATTTGACAGAGAGAAGGTGCCCTGATGATGTCTGATGAATGAATAAATGGATTCTACAACATCCAGTTTTCTACTACTAGCTATTTATAGTTGGTTAATGTTATAATTTCTTCCTCTGCAAAATTTTTAGAATTTGACCATAATCCAGAAATATTTGAAGAATTCATTATATAGCCCATTTGCTTAGAACCAAAAGCATGGAATTCCTGACTGTGATCCTTAAACCATTCACCAGTGAGACTGCAGATTCCTGGGGCCTCACGGGACCTACTGCACCAAATTCTCTTTGTGTATGTGTATGTGGCAGAGCTAAGTGTAGGAATCAGAAGTTCTCACAAGCAGTGCAGGTGATACTCCAACAATGCCACACTGTGAGAAACACGGCGATTTAACATGGAACAACACTGCATTCTAGCACTAAGCATGCAACTTCACGCACACTCTCATCCTTACAACTACCCTATGAGGCAAGTATGAGCCTCCTCATTTCATAGATAAGGAAACTGATGTAAATAAGGTCGCAATGGCCAGTGAGCAGCTGAGCCAGGATCCATCCCAGGTCTGCCTAAGCCCAAACCCCTGCTCTTACAAATGGGAATGAGTTGAGTGAATGCTGGCTATAGACCCTATACTAAGTGCAATATTTTTGTGCCTTATTTTCAGTATTTTTTACTTTAATTTTGATTAAAGTATATGTTTGTGGTGAAGAACTGAGAGAAAATATGGTTTCATCTGATAGACGTGTATGTTCTCACAGCCTATCAATATGAAGAGCAGTAAGGGAGAAAAAAAACAGAGGGAGGAGAATGGCAACATGCAGGAGCATGTTTGTTCCCCAAATGAAATGTTACAACTGGGCTGGGGTTGTGGCTCCGCGGTAGAGCATTTTCCCAGCACATGCAAGGCCCTGGGTTCGATCCTCAGCACCACATAAAAAAATAAATAAAATAAAGGCATGTGTCTGACTACAACTAAAAAATAAATATTAAAAAAAGGAAATGTTACAAATGAATTTTGTATACTTGATCAAAAATGATTAGCAAAACTGTGCTATTACTGTCAAATACACTTAGGACATGACACTGTACCAGTAGCACCATCCCACATAACCATCACCCATACAGGTAACCTCGATGGCTAATATAGCCACAGTTGGTCTCAAAATATTGAATTCTACCAAAACAGATGTATGTGAGCACACACACACGTGACTCACAGAAGCTACCAAGCCAATTCTTTATTATATTTACTCTAGTTAAAAAAATGCCCTTTTTTTAGGGGCTTTGGCTCTGGCTCAGTGGTAGAGCTCTCGCCTGGCACAGCTTTCGCCTGGCACATGTGAGGCACTGGGTTCAATCCTCAGCACCACATAAAAATAAAATAAAGGTATTGTGTCCATCTACAACATACACACACACACACACACACACATATCCTTTTTTAGCAGGGCACAGTGGCACACGGCTGTAATCCCAGCGGCTCAGGAGGCTGAGGCAGGAGGACCACAAGTTCAAAGCCAGCCTCAGCAATGTCGAGGCATTAAGCAACTCCATGAGACCTTGTCTCTAATAAAATATGAAAAAGGGCTGGGGATGTGGCTCAGTGGTTGAGTGCCCCTGAGTTCAATCCCTGGTAACCTCCTGGCAAAAAAAAAAAAAAGTCCTTTTTTTTTCTTTTCAAGGCAGTTGTCATTGTCAAATATCACCTGTATACACATTCCTAGAGTTAAAATGGTATTGAGTTTTATTGCTAGATATGTGAATTGTGTCGCGATGCTCCTGTTAACTGGCTTCATATTAATGAGGCATAGATAATTTATGTTTTATAAGCCAGAGAGATAAACAGCATTCCTTAAAGGTACCACCGAATCTCTAGGTAATGAAATCTAGTTGAAAAGCACGGTGTTATAGTCAAGAGTCTCAGGGTATGGTTCCATCACTAATCAGTTCCATGTGGGGTCCAAAAATGACTTCCCCACCTTCTTAAAATGACTGGTCATAATATCTACTGCTACATTTGCAGGGGCAGGTTCCGTGAGTTAAGTCAATAAACACAAGAGCTTGACCACAGAAGTTGTTATTCTAAGTGATGAGTAAGGATCACATCTGAGCAAAACCAGGCTTAGGTTTAGATTCCAGGCACTTCTGGAACTCATCCTCACCTCCTACTGAGCCGCTCCCCTGGAAGCTATTCCACATACCATCTTGAAAGATGGATTTAAGTAAGTGATTCCTGCAAGGCACTTTGAGCAACTCACAGAAAGAGACATTTGAAGCGCAAATTATTATTTTTATAGGAGATATTACAAGAGCATGGCAGTAGCGACTACAATTACTATTCAGTGCAGAATCTTAAGTGCACGTGGCAGACGTGCTTGGAGAACTGAAGTATTTTCATGGGTCTTAAAGGTTTAAACTAATAACACCTATATAGTTACCAAAGATAATTTGATGACTATAATATAGAGAGATAGATAGGTCCATTACTTCAAATGAATCCAGGGCAGTAATGGAAAAAATTTAAAGTTACCAGTACTATGCAGATGTAGCTGCCTAGAGATAACCCCAACTCCTTCCTGACACTTCTCTGCTTGTTCTAAGTAATAGAATCTCAGACTGTTACTGACTTGCTAAGAAGTTTCCTCATCTGTAAAATGAGGGGATGTGGGTAATGTCTCCTCACACCAGTAGGAGTACACACTGGTTGCTGTATGTTGTGCAAAATAACACCTTATCCAACTGTCCCAGGACTTTTGGCAACCTCCTCTTATCTTCCCACTTCAGTTACCCTGATTGCAGCAGTTACATTTAATATAACTTGTCCATCCAAAGCCTCTCAGTTGCTGTTTCAGTTCAAACCTCTTTCTACCTCCACTAAATGCCACTCATTACAAGATGCCACTAGGACACAAAGGTTCATCAACAGATGGAAGGTGAAAAAGAGTTCTTCCCAGGCCCACACAAAGGGTGCCGCTGACTTAGGTAATGAATGAGTCTACCATGTCAACAGAAACAGCATGTCAACTGCTAGGGTCAGACAACAGAGAAAGAAAGATGGTGTTCAGAGAGGCAAAATGTGTCTTCCCAGCAGCTGCCGAAAGAAGGAAACTCTGGAGCCTAGAAACTAAACCAATTCTGTTACCACAAAAGTATCTGCTTTTGCAGAATATGAATATTTTGTCATTTTTCCTAGAACTTCAGGATTAACCACTGTATCAGTCAGGGTTCTCCAGAGGAACAGAACAAATGACCATCAATAAAAGAATAGTTGACTAAACTATGATGTATCCAAACCAATATAAGATTGATTATACTAAATTTTAGTATAACCAAACCACATTCTGGAGAACCATGAAAAGACAGACACAGTGGGATGGGGCTGTAGCTTAGTAGTAGAGCACTTGCCTAGCATTTATCAGGCCCTGGGTTCTATCACCAGCACTGGAGGAAAAAAGGGGAAAAAAGACAGATACAGAAACATGGGAGATATTTGTCAAAGAACATAATTCCAATTAGACAGGAGGAATAAGTTCAAGAGGTCTACTGTACAAAGAGGAGATAATAGTTCATAACATTATATAACAAGTATATACTGTGTGTGTAAAAATTGCAAAGTGGTTAGATTTTAAGTAGTTTCATCAAAAAAAGAAAGTAACTGTGGTAATACATAGGCTGATGATCTTGACTTAGCCATTCCAAAATGCACATGAATATCAAAATGTCCCATTGCACATATAAATACATACAACTTCAGTGGTCAATTAAAAACCTTTTTTAAAAATTTTAAAGTCACATATGAATTAATCTTGATAGATACCCACAGTATATTGGATTAAAAAACAAAAGAACCCTTTAGAAAACATTTTTTTTTAGTAAATGAGCCTAACAGGAACAAGAAAGAGATGAATATATTAAGTTTAATCCGAGTCTACACCTAATTATCTTTCGGCCTGGCCTGATTTATCTTCAAACTAAAACATCCTTTCAGTGAAACTGCACCCCATGACATGTACATGAAATACAGCAAAGTGTTTAAGGGCACATGCTTTGAAGTCAGACAGACCCAGGTTCATGTCTCATCTCAAAGACGTCTTTCCTATGACCTTGGACACTTTATCCATCTCTAAATCTCAGTTTCCTCAACTACAAAATGATGATAATAATGCCCTTCTTCTCAGAGGAATATTGTTCTGATTGAAACATGGTAAAGAAAGTGCTGAGCACAGAAATTGGCACATAGCAAGTGCTCAATACAGGGTGGCTATTACTTTAACTATTATCTAATTGCCTTAGAGATCAGCCTTCACTAAAAACAGAAATCCTTCTGCAGTCTGACATTTAAAAGGCCACCACCAAAAGAATACGCTTAAGCTTCCAAGAAGGTACTTGTGAAAGCGTGGGCCGATGAATAAATGACATTTGATTTTCTATTCCAACATCTTTCCATTTCAACATTTTCTGATTAGGCAGCCACATGGTTCTCTCAAGCTGCCCAGCTTCCCTCCCACATTTTCAAACCAGGATTTTTCCAAATGTGAAGCGTGGTCCCCAAAGCGTCCTGCCTGCCTCCATCACAGATCACCCACAGGTCTTTGGGCTCCAAGGCCCTGAAACAGGTGAGGTAATTGGCTTGAAAAACTCAGCCCAGCTATTCTATATTTCAGTTAGAAAATAAAGGTTAAAAAGAAGCAAAATTAGGGCAAGAAGGAGGAAAAGAAGATGAGGGTCCAGTCTCCATTCACCCCCTGGAGTGCTGCCCAGGATTCTAGATATGAGGAAGGATACATTTTAAATTTGGGAAGGGTTCCCTGATTTTGAGAAAAAAACCCAGCACCTTTGTAAATCAGAGCAAATAAATACAAGCTCATTAGCACCAAAAATCCTACTGCCCCAAATTCAAGTAAACTTTGGAGTATATGTACTCAGCACCAGTCTTTATATACTAGTAGAGAGAGGTGTTTCCAGCTCCAGATAGGTCATGGCACCCATTTCTCTTACAATTTTCCCCACTGCAATCTATAAAGTGCTAGTGCTTTTAAACTGTTTAAAAGAAGGCAATGGTATTAAATTATGGGCTTATCCAAGAGAGAAGGGCTTAATTTTTATTAGAGAATGATGATGTTGGTGGTGATGATGAGAACAGCTAACATTTATTGAGCACTGACTAAATAGGCGCCAGGCATTATGCTAAGTGCTTTACCCAACAACACATGTGATAGATATTGTCACGTGAAATGGGGACAGAGAGAGGTCACATAACCATTTCCAGTCAGCAATCAGGCCAGGATGTCTATTCAGGCTCTCTCTCCTCAGACTGTACACATTTTCCCCTTCATTACCATCCATTTAAGTCTCCAAAGTCTTTACCCCCACTGCATATGGCATTTGGTTTCTTCGCCATCGATGCAGCTGCCTTAGATTTTTTTTTTTTGTAAGCACATGGCAACCTAGAGAATTTCATTCTTATGCTTCTCACTCACATGCTTATTTTTTTTCGTCTTGTAAAAGAAATCATGGCCATTTCATCATAATTCTGTATTCTTTCAGAGCATGCATTCATCTTTTATTTTCCTGAATGAAGTTTGGTTTGTAGCATACAAGGAAAACAGGATTGAAAAGACAGGGAGAATATAAATCTTTTCCTAGAAACAAGACAAACACTCTCACCACATGTGAAAGAGTTTTCTCTCTTCACCAGAAAATTTTGAAGGTGGTAAATTTTGGGGGAGTCACAAATATATACAAAAAGACTTGCTAGATTTTTTAAGTTTGTGATAAAACCTGGCAACTTCCATGACTTCAATTACATTATGCATTCTGTAGTACACAGTCTGACACCTTCCTGGGTTTTCTTCCTGCCAGAATATTCTTTCCAGCTAGACTGCAAAGCCCTTGAGGGTCAAAGCCACATCCTACAATGCCATGTGGGCCCAGACCATGCACAGTAGCTTGTATATAGTAGGGACTCAGAGTTTAATTAAGTCAAACATCATTTACTTTTTAAGCAAACTCCAAACCTCTGAAAAGTCGACATTCTAGAATACACAGCTTTCTTCAATATTGCTACATCCCAGGGGAGCCTTCAAGTGACAATAAAATTGATTTCTTTCCCCAGCCAAACCTGAAGCCCTGATGGCTCTGGAATTATCATCTGGATATAAACCCATTTCTTTAAAGAGCTAAGGAAACAAAAACCAGAAAAAGCAATCTTTGATGAGAATGGCCTGCCTTCCAGTTTAAAGATCAGATAATTCTGTAGGGAGATATACTGTACTTTACAGCCTGAATTTGTGTCATACTTGAAGCTGCTTAATAGTTATTGAATGGATATTTCCTTCTAAAAAAATTAAACTTAACACCTTATCTTATTTTACAATTGAAATTCCCTATAAAAGTCAGAGATAGGTTTATGATGAAAACACTTAAAATTACACATGAATCATTTGAATTAACAACCAACTCTACACTGAGAACATAACAGTGATCCGACACTACTTAAACATGAAAAGGCCACTGCAATATGCTTATTGCCTTTATGTGGGACACAAAAGCTTAATTAAAAGTCACAGCAGTTTTCAGGTTCACATGAGGCAGAGGAGCCTGGGGATAGCAGTGCCTGAATCAGAAGAGGCCAATAGGGCAGGGCTGCCAGCCAGAGCAGCTCCGTGTTCTTTTGTCTACTTAATAGAGTGGGTTTCTGCATAAGATGCCATTTGGTGAAAGGAAAAGCAACCAAGAGTGTAAAAGATATGGGGCCCAAATAAAATAACATCATTAGGCTTCTATCACACCTTTTTTTCCAATATCATTCAGCAGAATAACCTGTCACTCTTTCTCAATTTGTATCAACTGTGAATCTCAGCACATTTTAGAAGCTACTGGCTTTCATTAGTGAACTGTGGGTATAGACTAACAAAGACAGGGACTGAGCAGAAGAATCGAAAGTGGGGCAATGAAAGAATAAATGATGGAGAGATTTAATGGAATATGCATGGCACTATGAGGAGCTATCATTACTGAAGAGCACAACTAAGGACGCTTGAAGATTCTTTTAAATAAATCAGTTCTGCTCAAGTCAATGCTCTTTAAACCTGACTATGCTGCAGAATTGGTCATGGTGCTTACTAAAAGATAGATGCCTGGATTCCATTCTAGGTTTACTAAATCCAGAATCACAAGGGGCTGGGAGGTACCCAGAAACTGTTTATTTAATAAGTTCCCCCAAATTACTCAGATGCACATCCAAACTTTAAAGTCACTACTCTAAACCACACCCATGTCATGGTATGAATTCTCGGCAAAGTAATTCCTAAAAAAATGAATTTATTTAAATTAAGAAAGAGCAAGACATTTTGGTTGGTTATAATAAAACCATATTCATGTAAGTAAAGCACCTTTCAACATCCAAGAAAACGAACTGTCATTTTTAAAGATTGGGGGAGTGAACCATATGCTCTGAAACCTTCCTTATAAACATGACATTATGAAGCAATACCTTCCTATCCTTGCAATGGATAAGAAAATTCCCTGGCTTACTTGAAACAACTACCTACTTTCCGACATCTGTCAAATTTCCGCATTGCTGAGATTTGGAGGTTCGTCAAAACCAATTACCAGTCCGAAAACTTAAATAATATAATCAATAAGCCTGAATATGAACAGAATATTCAAAATGCTATGAATGCCTCATGTTACACTGATTTTAACTTTTGTGATTGGGATATTATCCCTGTTTCTATGAAAACATTATTCAGCATGTCTTGTTTATAAATTACACAGCACTTCTTTTTGTTTTCTCAAATTTCCTGGACTTTTTTTTTTTAATTCCAAGTATTTTTATGTACTTGATGTACTCCAACCACATCATTCCTTGAAGGTGTCTGCCACCATCCAACAAACCCGAAATAAATACCAAGATATTTTAAAATCCTACTTAAAAAAAAAAAAACCCTCTAACCTAAACACATGTATCCTCCAAATTCTAATTTTTAAAATTGGCTTGTATTTTATATTTGGTTGATACAATTTAAACTCACTAAGCAGTGGGACGCCACTTACAATGCCACTTTAACACACACCTACCCAGTTGGAAGGCAACTTGTTCAGTAATTCACTTTTATTTCCATTGCTACTCTTTGCGCCCATAATGGGGTCTCTTGCTGCCTCTGAGTTTCAGTGCCTTTTTGTTATGATCAAGGAATATTCCAAATACCTGGCCTTCTCTTACATGAGGATTGTCTTTTGAAATTACTACAATTTTGAAAAGTGCACAGATTTGCAATCTATTTAACAATGGCTCTTCCAAAGTAGAATTGGAGGGAGGGAAGACTGTTACCTATTTCTTTTCTTCTTTAAATTACAAAGGTAATTTAATACTTGTTATAACAGGTCAAACAGTATAGCTGTACACAAAGTAGAAATACATTTTAAACTAGTATAAAGTATCTTAACTTTTATTGCAAAAATATTGCATACTTTCAGTTTAGGCTTGCTACCCCTCTGTTGCTTTTCCTAATTGTACTTTGCATGTGTTATTATTGACTGTCTTAAAAATTCTCTAATTTTAATGTTGCCTTGTGTCACTTTTTTTCCACTTCCTTTAGAGATTCTCACAGTAAAAAGTAAACGTAATCTCTATTATATTTTCCTCATTTCATTATTGCCTGCCTTTTGTATCGCTTTTCAGTTTTGTTCTTCTTTTCCTTGCACTCTTTTACTTTCTAATTATTGTTCTGGTATAGATAGGCTTTCGTGCCACACACAAGAGAAAAATTAAGTCCTTATCTGAAACACCCACATTTTCATGATAGAAACAAATCTTTTTTTTTTAATATTTATTTTTTAGTTTTGTTAGGTGGACACAATATTTTATTTTTATGTGGGATCGAACATGCTATCCGAGCACTCTACCACTGAGCCACAACCCCAGCTCAATAGGAACAAATCTTTAAACTAGGAATTGCCAACTCAGTAACATTTGAGGACCAAGCATGTAGCAAAGCAGCAAAACAGGCAGCATGTAAGACATTAGGAGCCAGGAGGACTGTAGCCAACTGAATTTGAAAGCATCTTAAATGCATTTATATTTAAATTCGTACCAACTGAACAAAACACACAAGGGTCAAGTTCAGCTTTGAGGACCAGTTTGCAGCCTCTGCAAGATTTTATTCCCAATCTCTTTCTTTCTCTCTCTCTCTCTCTCTCTCTCTCTCTCTCTCTCTCTCTCTCTCTCTCTCTCCAAACAGGGAATTCAATTGATTGGTTTTTATTTGCACCAATGGAAAAGTATCATAGCATAGATAACACAAAAGAGCAGATAATCCAAAATTTGCATGCAGATGGCCTCAGCGTGCTCTGCTTTTTCTATAAAATTTATCATTTAACTAAAATTTGTTCATATTAACCCTGTATTTAAAATGCCTTGGATTCTTGGATTCCTCCCAAGCACAAACAACTCTGTGAGTTATGGTGGATAGGAGGCAGCGTGATGAATGGACATAAGTGATGAAACTGACACAGGGGTGTGGGCAACATCTGTGAAGTGAAATTTATAGGAGGTCATTGCATTGGACTAAGTTCCTGAACGAAGCCCCAACAGACAGACCCTACCAGAATGGAATCATTCATACTAGCTGCCATTCAATCAAGCTCAGAAACAGGCCAGTTTTCCAAAAAGCATATTCACAGCATATTCAGAAGGGGCCCAGTCACCTGAATCAGCATGATAAGGAAGCCACCTCTGCTTTAACCTATGCAGAGAAAGCAACATGAAATATAATGTTAGTCAATCTAGGGGTTTTGTTTTGTTTTGTTTTTGTTTGTTTGCACTGTGTTCTCTCCTTGTTTTCGGCTCAAACTATCTTAAAAATCTGTCTCTTCTGCCACACCCAAGGCAACAACTTTCCATTTCATACACAGGATGGATTCAAGAATTGCTCATCAAAGTCAATTAGATCTTTCAACTCGATGTGTTTAAAGGTCATTTTCTGACACATCATAAGCCAACAGTTTTAAAGCTGTAAATTCACATGCAAGTAGTGACAAAAACCAGATTCCCAAGGTCTATGGGACAGTTTTGAATTTAGCCTTTGCAGAAAATTGAATGTGGTAAAATAAAAACCAGCAATTCTCTCTCCCCTACCATTTTACCATTGTTAAGAGGGAATGCTTTTTCACAAAACAGTCTTTGAAATTTTATCCAATGTCAACTCTGCCCACTGCTTACCAAAAATGGAAACAACACAAGCAGATGATAATTGTCATTTTCTCCTATCACAGAGGAGAGACTTTGAACAGGGGAGAAAAATCAAAAACACGGCATGAGACAGCTTTGCCATCCTGATGAAGGGTGAGTCACTAATTCCACAGCAGCTTCCTTAATTGCAGCTAAGTACACCAGTATCCAGCTTAACATTCGTTTTCTTCTTAGAGCATTAGAGCACTATTCTCCTCTGATCCACTTAGGTCTAGAAATAGTAACTGTCCTAAGAACACAGGAAAACTGCATAATAAATGGTGTATATTTAGCATCTCTAGAGCATTTTATGGATTCAAGATTTCATAGAAGCATTTTCATGATTCCTTCCATCTGCAAAGGCAGAGAAATAAAGTCATTTACCAAGGTCATAGAGAAAATTATTAGAAAGAGAATCCAAACTTATAGCCCCTTCCAGATCATTACTCCATTCACAGAGGGCTTCTACCTCATTTACCACCATTTCCCTCTAAGCTGCCAATGGGCCACTGAGGGGCTTAGAGAATTCTTCAAGGAATCCCAAGGTCTATGCTTCACACACCACCCTAACACAGAATCCCACAGGAAGAGGTGAGTCAGTTAGGGCACAGGAGACTGATGAGACCCAGGCTGTCTGCTAGAATACAGGAAAGTGCAGAGAGGATCACCAGTGCTAGAGGAGTTGAGGATTCTTGGCTTCACTGCCTTACAGTGCTTTCCATCAAGTGTATGCATAGCAAGTTAGACAGGGTTAATGTTGCTGAACGGATGACTTTTCCTTGCAGGGAATACTCCAATTGAACCCATTTTAATGAAGAAACAATGAAAGAATTCTGTAATTTGACCAAATATGACATACACCCTAGAAGTGCACTGGAGTATCCTAAGATATCTGATGCTTCACCACATTTCCCAGACCTTGAGTGTTGACACAGTCAATCTCTCCATCATGCTTTTGAAAAACCTTTGATTCTATATCAGTTCAGGTTCATGGGAAGCTTTAATGGCAAATGGCTTCCCATTTTAAATGAGCACCTTCATCTCCGTGCAAGCCAAAGACAGTAATGACAGTATTTTGTAGTCTAGGACTTCATGGCTCTCTGCAAACACATTTCTACTTCTTTCTTCAGGGAAAAAAAATAGGGCAGATTCTTTATTCCCAATTTACTAAAGAAAGAATGATTCAGAAAAAAATGTGTAAATTGAAAATAACTCGTCACAGAATTCCAAGGATCCTGAGATATTTTTAAAGATCAAATGGTACTTTTCTTTATACTATAATATAATCACTTTTCTGAGCTTTTAGTGTGTTTGTGTGTGTCTATCTTTTTGTGTCCTATGAAAATACCAACTTATATTTCAGTATAGCAAGCCAAGAGCACTACCAATACCATAAAGAAAGCAGCACAATAGAGAAGTGGTAAAATTCTATTTTATATCCTTACTTTTTCTATCTTCCCCACTAGCGTTATACCATCAAAAAGAGAATCTGATCGATCGCTTCATGACAATAGACAGTGATTTAATTTCTGACACACGGCAATAAGGTAGACTTCATCAGCAATCTTTGCTCCATGAGAGATTGCCTTATGATTCTCTACTCCACAAACCTCATTTCAATTGAACGCTATCACAGAGCAGCTTACCAATTAAATCAAAATGTCTTAATACTACAGAAAAGAGATTCTTAAATGCAATAACAGCATTTCTCAGCTGTGTTTACAGCCTTGGACATTGCTATTTAAATACCCCAAAGGATAAATTCGAGGAAGAATTTCACTTTGCACCATTTCGATTCACTGGCTTTAACATCACATCCCTCATAGCACTCATAGCAAGAGGAAATCTCGGCCCCCAGCCTAAGAAATAAAGAAAAAGGACTGTCCTCAAGGGAACTACTGGCAAGATATATCAGAAATATCACCTTTTCCCCAAAAACTAGTGTCATTATATACACTCACCCCATATATACACATATACACACTCCCTTAAACATAAGCAGAATACAGCTCTATTTGATAAGAGAGAGAACTTGGCTCAATATAGCACACTTGTTATCCTATTCATTCCTACAAACCCCTTTGGGGAGTGTTTGTCTCACATCACAAGGTAGATACTGTGGTTCCGAAAAGCAAGGCAGATGACCTCTATAAACCTGGATTCAAAATCCTTTTGAATTTACAGCCAGTGTCCACGTAACTACCATGTTATAATGCCACCCACCTTGATCAGCACCACAAAAAGGGCAGAAGAGCCACTCCAGGCTTGGCAGGGCCCTCCGTGGGCATCACTCCATTTCTCACCATTGTGTCATCTGGTTTCCATTCCTGCCATCACCACTCCCTCCACCATCAAATGACAACCGATCATCACATTAAAAGCACTTAAACCACACTGAAGACTAATTGAAATTTGAACACATTTGCCTTTAGGTGGGTGAGGACAGTAGTTTGAATCATATTTGGTTCAGTAAGTCCATCCCTTAGGCCCTTCATGGAACATCCCCTCTGAGGGAGGCACTATACCGATGTGTGATGAGAGAACAGTGAAGGATTTTGAACGAGGTAGGCATGGCTAGGAAGGGAGGTTGAGGAAAGAATAGTGTAATTTGACCAAATATGACATACACCCTAGAAGTGCACTGGAATATCCTAAGATGTCTAATGCTTCACCACATTTCCCAGACCTTGAGTGTTGACACAGTCTACATAAGCTGTACAAAATTCAGACCTTACCCTCCAGGCTTTGGAAAGTAACAAAGATGCATTTAAAAAAAAGGAAAAAGGCAGAATAAGAATCATGATTTTGAAAATAATTTTGGCAAAAATGTAGACAAAGGATTTGGGAAGAAATTGGATGTGAAAGAAGCCTTATATTGTAAGAAGTCGACTTATAATATTCAGGAAAGAAATAAAGTGGGAATTGAAAGGAAATAACAAATAACTATAGTAGTGACATGGGACTGACGATGGGAGGACATGGTCATTGAGGGAGGTGGTTAGGCCATGGTCAGAAGAGAACAGATGGATGGCAGTAGAAGAGTCAAGAAAGAAAAAAGAAATTTTATTTTAGGTGTGTGAATTTGTGCTGCCAGGATTTCTGTGTAAAGACAGTATGCACAGCAGAAGGAAATTCAGGGTGGAGCCCAATAGGAAGGTCAAGGCTATATGCACAGGCTTGGAAAACCAACAAGTTTGGCACCTAAGAATTTATTGTTGTCACTGTTCTTTTGAGTGGTTGACTGATGTCAGAATACACTAAACAAAGGAGAGGATAAAGTCTTTTACATCATCAGCAAATTACTTCTAATTGTTTCATCTGTGTATTCTCTACTTCTTGCATGAATAGAAGCTCCTCAGGGCAGACTCCAGGACAGCCTTCAAGCAGGTGGCTTATAAGCACTTAGAAACAGGAATGCACTGAAGAAAGCTAAGAAGCCCTGCCTCCACATGGTCCTTGGAAGTGCACTTGGAAACTGCTGGAAAGAGACAACAGCTCTTTCTCTTTCACCTCTGCAAATACAATTCAGGTTTCCTCCTGGCTGAAGGCCTCTGCTTATTTTCCATGGATTAACGCTTCCAAGTGAGCAGGAATTGACTTGCCAAGTAGTCTAATTCACTTGGCTGGTGTGTCTCACTTAAAAAGCCATTAACAAGTCAGACAAGAGGGTTGAGGAATGTCCAATTAAAGCAATTGCTGCACTGTCCAAATGCCTAGCAGCTGTGCCATCCTCACACCATCAATGAGCTATGAAAATAAGATTTTAACACTTCCTTGATAGCTCAGCCAAAACTTGGTCTGGAAGCCATTGAGGCCTGACAAGAGCTGGTTAGACAATACAAACCATCCCGTTTTGTATAGCTCTGTTATTAAAGATCTGAGACTTCTCTGAATTAGGTTATGATTCCTTAAATGTGACACCCAAAGCACAAATAGGAAAAAAAAAAAGTTAAAGTAGGCATCATCAAAATTTTTTTTTAAAAAAGGTATGTTTCAAAAAAAATACCATCAAGAAAGTAAAAAGATAATCCATAGAATGGGAGAAAATATTTGCAAATCTCATATCTGATGTGAAACAAAATATACAGGTTACTCTTACAACCTAACAACGAAAAGACAACTTGAATTTTTTTTTAATGGAGAAAAGAATTTGAATGGGCATTTCTCTAAAGATATAAAAATGACTAGCAAACATGAGAAGGTATTCGTAATCAACAGAAATGGGCAAATCAAACCCACAAGACACCATTTTACACTCACTAGGATGGCTAAAATCAAAAGGATAGACAATAACAAGTTTGGGCAAGGATGCAGAGAAATGTATACCTCATATATTTCTGGAAGAATTGTAAAAGGATGCAGCCACTTTTGAAAACAGTTTGTCAATTAAACATCAAGCTACCATATGATGCAGCATTCCAATTCTAAATATATTCCCAAGAGAACGAAAAACCTACGTCCACCCAAATGTTCATAGCAGTATCATTATTATATCCTAGATGTGACTAAGGCTGGTGAATGAATAAACAAAGATGGTAAATTCATTCAGTGGAATATATTTGACAATCAAAATAGTTAAGTACTGATACAAACTACAATATGCATAAACCTCAAAATATGCTAAGTAAAAGAAACTAGTTGAAAAAAAAAGGTCTTGTATTAAATGATCTTATTTATAGAAAATGTCCAGAATAGGCAAATCCACAAGTCAGAGAGTAGATTAGTAATTATGGGGGGGGGGGTAGGCAGGGAGGGGAACATCCCCTCTGAGCAAGGCACTATAGGAAATGAGTGCTAAAAAGTGCTTGGTCTTCAGATATTAGAAATGGCTGCGAAACTCCATGATTATCCTAAAGTTCATTAAGTGATAAATTTAAACTGGTGTATTTTGTATAAAGGAGATTCTATCTCAATTGAAGAGAAAGTGAGGAACAAGAGACAGATAAGCGAGAAATGAAAGACAGAGACTAGGCAGAGATACACACAAGAGTTTATTTGTCAGCGTTGACAATAGCGGAGAGAGGCAAAACAGACTTGGGGTCCAGGACTTTTACGGGGCAGGCTCAGGAATCAGAGCTGGGTGGGTCCTAATGCAGGTGGTTAGGGTTTGGGTTGATTTGAGGGAGTGGTGAGCCTTTCTCAGAAACACCCTTGGGCGGGAAAACAAAACTTTTTCCTTAAAATGACAGCTGTCACTTAAGATGGCTGTCCAGATGCTAAACAAGGACCTTATATCAATAAATCTATTTTTTTAAACTGTCCTATTCTCTCAGGGTCACCCCTGCACACGAGAACATGAGCAGTCTCCTTTCAGGATGTAAGAAGGGACACTGGCCTGGAAAGAACCTAGACAGCCCTATCAGGAGAAGCAAGGCAGTCCCTGAGAAGCCACTGTTAGTGTGGAGTTTTGGTGTCCCCTGGCTTCCAGCTGGCCTCAAATGGCACGGTTTTTCAGCTTTATAATGTGTCATTCTCTTTCCATTCTTGTCTTTTTGAACAAAGGAGCAGGCATGAATGGAAGAGAGAAAAGGGAATGAGAGAATAGGGTAGAGGAAGGGTGGGGAGAAGGAGTGAGGAGGGAAGGCAAGGGAAGAGAGGGAAAGGAGTATTCAGTTCTGAGACATCAGGACTTGAAAACACATGCTTCGTGTAGACAATCAAAATTATGGATCTTCAACCAAAAACAAAGAAAAATCACATATTCTTCAATTTGAGATAATCGCTGTTTAGTTCCACCCCCACTACTTTAGAATCTAAGGAGCAGTGATTTGATTAAAGAAAGGCATTAGCTAAGCAGAGGGCCTTAAGTAGAGATTGCTAGACTCGAAACCCATTTCCCTAATACCAAAGAAGCTAATTGCTCTGTTTCCTAAGATTAGATCCAAAGAGAGGTTAGCTGCTATAACTGCATGCTTACGGAGATGATGGCATCACAAATGCTGAAAAGAGGAACAGAACCAGTCTCAGCTTTGATATTACAAACACATTTTAAAGTTTTTTTTATTTTTTTTTAAGAGGAAACAAAAGAATGTTTTCCTTAAAAAAGAAAATTCAAAGCCAGTGTAGCCTGTGATTGTGGAAACTGCTTTGGGATAAAAGAAAAAGGGTGGGTGAATCAAAGCAGCTGCCATTTGCTGAGCAGCTTCTGTATACCAGGCACTGCACGTGTGAGATCGTGAATCCCAATAACCGCCCTGCAAGCTGAAAAACCATCATTTCCATTTAAAGACATCTTGCTTCTCAATCCCCACAACCACATTCAGAGGAGTTATAGGACATGAGCTTACACTAAATAGTAAAATTTTAATGTTCACCAGAAGGCTGTCCAATAGAAAGAAATGCATTGTGAGCTACAGTAGTAATCTTAAATTTTCTATAATTCACATTAGAAATGAAAAAGGAGGAATTCATTTCAACAATTTATTTTAATTTATCTAATATATCCAAAATATTCTCATTTCAATATGTAGTTAATATTAAAAGTTTCATCCTGCCTTAAACTGTGTGTGTGTGTCTGTGTGTGTGTCTGTGTGCCAACTCCGTGAAATCCAGCGTGTATACTTATAAAGTATACACATTTCATGACTCAATAGCAACATATAGTGGCTTCCATTTTGGATGGTGAACTCTACAGCATTCTACAAATATAAAATTAAGACATGCATCATCCTAATTAGTCTCCAAGACAACTCCATGACACATTTTGCAGGTGAATAATCTGAGGCCCTGAAAGTTAAGTGGATCCATAAAATCACATAGAGTAGCACCTTTTCCTTTTCAATAAGGAGAAAGTTAAATAATAAATAGGAAGATCATATAGCGGTTAAGTGCAAAACCAACTTAAACTTAGTTGTACTTCTAAATTCAAAACACTTTTTCAAAAGTGTTTTATAGTTTGAGTTTTCCCAGTTATCTCAGTTGAACTTGAAGACAGAAGGGAAAAAAAAAAGAATATGAAGGGAAGATAAACTGCCAGAACAAAAAGACCCAAAATTACATAACTCAAAGGAAATGGTTTATTTCCAAATGTTCCATTTCTGTGTGTGCACGTGGCACACACATTAGCACACACATATGTTTATATATCAATGGTGGTGGAGGGGACTTGGCTCACTAGTCACTCAGAGCCTCCGGCTGAGGAGGCAGCTCATCTGGCTTCCTTCCAAGGTTGCTCTAGGCACCCCCATCTCAGCTTCCAGGAGGAAGATAAGCACACCAAGGATTGCAGGCAGGAAGTTAGTGGCCAAGCGTGAGTATAGCACACGTCACTTCCATCCCATTCTACTGGTGAATGGGTCATCAGGCTACCACACTGGACTACAAAGGCTGAGAAATGGAGAGAAGGTGGTCAGACCAAAGAATAGGAGAATGGACTGAGGTGGAGAGCCAGCATCTTGTTCTCAACATTAGCCAAGTAGATATGATCCCACTAAAAACTGAGACAGAAATGCTGTTAAAAAGTGCAAGCTAGAAACTTCACATAGGCCTGAAAGAAGAAGAGGGGCTCACATTTAAAAGCACCTTTTACATTAAAAAAAACAACATGCTAATATTTTATGTGTTCTTCCCAATTAATCTCATAAAAATCTGATGAGATAGGTGTCTTCTTTTTCTCAATTTAAGAAAGAAAGAAAGAGATGGAGAGAGAGAGAGAGATGGAGAAAGGAAAGATGGAGAGAAAGAAAGAACCCTAAAACTGGTAAAGGATAAAGAAATTGACCAAAGACAAATAGCTAATAACTGTCTCTCAGTTTAAAGCTTTTTCCAGCATACCACACCAATAATAAAGAACTAGCAATGAAAAAAAAAAAAAAAAAAAAAAAAAAAAATATATATATATATATATATATAGTTACCATTTGTTGAATATCTGGACTATAAGGCAGTATACCATGAAGTATATACTGTACATGTTTCACACACACACACATATAAATATATTATTTTATTTAATCTTCCTGGAAAAGTCTAAAGACACAAATTTACACACACACACACATATAAATATATTATTTTATTTAATCTTCCTGGAAAAGTCTAAAGACACAAATCTATTTCTCAATTTACATTTAAGGAAACTAGGAACTAGAGAGGTTAAGTAACTTTCCCAAGGTCATGTAGCTAAGCCATGGTAGTTCCTAGATTTGAATACATCTGACTTCAAAGTATACACTTCTTCTCCAGAATTAATTTACCAATGGACACCTTACTTGGGAAAGGCCAAAATTGAGGCCCTGTGCCTTAGCAGTAGAAAAAGCAAAATAAGAGAAGAGGATATAGAAGAGAAAGATGAAAGGTGGTTATAGAAGAACCTCTCATTAGCCCAGGACCTCTTTGCCTCTCATCGTGGCTCTGCATCAGATTGCTAAAGGAAGTTTGGGTTGGAAGCTGGTGTTTCCTTATGGAGAATTCAAGACCCCTCCTTTCACATCTTCCCTTCCTCTCCCATGGAAAGGAGTATCATTGGCTGCTCAAGTTTAATGGTGCGGATTTGGGTCACATGTTCAGAAATTCAGAAGTTAGTGGGGAGAAATCATTATTGAGGCAAAATGTTCCTTTGTTCTGTTGTTCCATGTGGCCAGAGTGATGATAAGGCCAGACTTTCAGATGCTTCTTTCTAGGGGGCCATTGAGGGCAGAAGGACAGAGGGCCATCCCGGGACTACAGCCCAAAGAACCCCAGGGCACCACAGTAGCCAGGACAAGCTGCCAATGTCATTAGAGCCCAAAGACCCCCTGGCTCGTGTGCTCACTTCTTCCTTATCTCTTTTTTTAATATAATTTTGTTTAGTTGTAGATGGACAATATCTTTATTTTTATTTATTTATTTTTATGTGGTGCTCAGGATCGAACCCAGGGTCTCACACATGCAAGGGGCAAGCACTCTACTACTAAGCTACAACCCCAGCCCGCTTTATCTCCTTTTAAACAGTAAAATTCCAAGATACAGGAGAAGTCTTAGAAAGTAAAACTAGTTACCTAAAATGCCCCAGATTGAAAAGACTCAAAATACCTGATAAATAAGTCTGGACCAAAAAAAAAAAAAAATCCGTAGATTTGTTATGATGTGTACACTCAGACGCACAGCATGTGCTATTTTCTGCCCTGGAAATAGCTTCCTCTCACACCTACTTCAACTCTTCCACTTGAAAAAATCCTACTCATCCTTTGTGGCTGAAGTCCAAAGCAGGGGCTGTAATGAAACCCTCTCCCTGCTCTCTGTGGTTGGTTCCTCCTCCTCTGAAATCTCAGAGCTCTTTGTTTATTGTCTACAGAGGCCAAGATGCAGCCTCACAACCAGCTGAGCAGCACCATCCATCTCCTCCGCTACATTGTTGAGCTCCTGGACACAGGATGCCTCTGTCCAGTGCCCAGCACCTGCCTGGCAGGGAACAAGCCCTTCACCAACGTCTGTGGATGGACTAACCAATGAAGGCCTGGGAATGCCCCACGATTGCCTGCTTGGTGGCTGGTGTTTTGGGAGGCTCAGCCCCTCCTGGCTGAAGGTTGTCTCATGCTGGGGGCATCTTCTCGTGCATTTTTCATTTTCCATAATGGCCTCTTCTTTTCATGCATTTTATTGATCTGAGTGATGAAATTTATTATTTATTAGATTTCTGTAATAGCTTTGTTCCAAAGAGCACAGTGGGATATGCAGAGACTCCTAGGCAACAGCAAAGAAGACCAGAACAAAGGAAGCGCAGTGTGGGAAATGGAGAGGAGGACAAGAAGATGCAAGCCAGGAAGGATTTGCAAAGCAGAACCACTGTCTTCAGAGAAGTAGCAGCGAGGTCAGGCTCCTGGGAGCCCGTGTCAATCCTGGCCTCTGCCCAGCCTCCACCCTCACCAGGTTTGTCTGACAGTCTGACAGGAGAAACAGTATGAAAAGCACTTTGAAAAGATAAAAGCACACTACAAATGCAACGTAATATTATTCCATTATCATTAATCAACATTAATATAATTCATTCAGAAGCAGGAAGTATTTTATATCCAGGCAAGGGAGGTGGAAAGTTCAGAGTATCCATCTTCCTCTGCTAAACTCTAAGTTCTCCAAAAGCAAGGACCACACTGTATTCATTTCTTACCCATGCTAGGTCCCCAAAAGAATGTTCCAAATGATACCAAATCCTGCAGAAGCATCTTCATTCTACCTAGAATCTCCAGAAACATATTCACTCTATCTGGAATCCTAGTGGGAGACTGTAAATTTAATATCCTCATACTTCCTTCCATTCTAGTCAAAATTCCCATGGGATGGCCCTAAGAGAAAACTGGTTTTCTTTCTTCCATTTACAGACATTACCTTATGAATTCTTAGCCTATGACACACATTTAGCTTCCACCATATTTCTGGAAAAGCAGTCATGGGTGGATACTCTTAAGTATACCTTAAACCTTTCAGCTTCTTTTGGTGGGGGTACCGGGGATTGAACTTGGGGGCACTAAACCACTGAACCACATCCCCAGTCCTATTTGGTATTTTATTTAAAGACAGGTTCTCACTGAGTTGCTTAGCACCTTGCTTTTGCTAAGGCTGGGTTTGAACTCTCGATCCTCCTGCCTCAGCCTCCTGAGTCACTGGGATTACAGGTGAGCATCATGCACCTGGCAAACCTTTCAGCTTTGTTGAATAGTTCCTTTAATGAGCCCAAATAGGCCCTCCCTCCTTCTGCTGCACTACAAATAAGATCCTCCTTAAAATAAGAATGTCTGAAGTGGTTCATTGACTCCATGTGAGCCTCTGCATCCCTCCCAGATACCATTAACTTGACTATTTGCTTCCATGGCTCTCAGGGATGCTTGCCTGGCCCTGGGCCCTTCCTCTCAAGGCACTCTTGAAACTAACCTCGAGTTCTCTGAAGGCAGGAGCCAGCTTTTATTAGTCTGGGCATTCTTAACAAGGGCTTGGGGACTCTGTTTACTGAACATTAACTGAATCAGGAACTTGCCACTATTTTAAATACATTACTTACTAGATCAAAGTGACGACTTTATGTCTGTTTAATTAACAGTTTTTAATGCAACAACTGAGCTTCCTATCTAAAAATTACGGTGGAACCTTGATTATACAAACTCAATACATTATTCAGAAAATCGCATTTACATACAAAAGTCAAAGTAGATAGTTATGAATTTGTGAAATTTTCTGCCATCATTCAAAGAGTTTCACAGGTTGAGATTACAGTCTCGTTTACAATCACAAAGAAATAGAGAAGCTTTAGCAACACCAAAATCATCCCACCTCTCTAATTATCAGTTGAGAAATATGTAAACTGTGGATACTCAGATAAAGAATGTCCTTTGAAGGTTCCTATGAGGGTTAGAAGGACGGAAGGTTGACCCTCACCAACAGTAGCTACGGCAAATTCACACAGTGCTTATTATACTCATGTAATCCAAACCTCACCCTATGAGATAGTACCACAGATTGAAGTGTTCTCTCTCAAAATTCAAATGTTGAAATTCTAAATCCAAGCACCTCAGAATATGACTGTTTGGAGATTAGGGCATTACAGATGTAACTAGTTAACTCAAAATGAGGTCATACTGGACTAGAATGGATCCCTAATCCAATACGACTGATTTTCGTATAGAAAGGGGAAATCAGGACACAGACTGATACACTGGGAGAATATCTTGTGAAGATGAAGGTAGAGAGCAGGACATCAAAGATTGCCAGCAAACCAGAAGTCCACAGAAGACACCAGCCCTGCCAACACTCAGACTTCTAACCTCCAGAACTGTAACACGGTGAATTTCTTATTTAGTCACCCATTTGCAGTACTTTGTCACAACAGCCCTTGCAAATTTATACAGGTAGGTATTCACTCAATCCCCATTTCAACTTGGGGAAGCTGAGGCACAGAAATTTATCCAGTATATTCAATGAAAGATACCTACTTATTTACAGTGCTTTTAATGAATCCAATGCAGGCCGGCTTTATCACTTGACACTCACCTATGTGCATCTGGGCAATGATATTTGTGAGGTAATCTTTTTCCCCTTTGAACAATAGCTCCAAACAGTTTTTGCTTTTCCCTTGAAAGCCAAAAACCATCAGCTGAGTGACTCCTGGCACACTGCAAGGAAATGCCCAAGTGCCGGACCCCGCTAACTGGGGTTTAAGCAACTGCATCTCTGTGAAGAAGCTGAAGCCCAAACTCTCTGGTTGGAGCAGCTGTATTTGGGTGGTGGGAGACATCAGATCTGACTGCCTGCATAGAGATCTTCAGGCTACTCTTTGGAAGGATGCCTTTCAATGTAAATTTGATTGATTTACTATTATGCATATCCTTCCTCTTCCACAGGCCCTGTGGGAAGAAGAGAAAGGAATTCATTCCTTCCTGATAAATTGGTCCTAGAAAACCTAGTTAAGAAGCTGAGAAGGACTATTCAGTCCTTTCAAACAATAACCTTTAAAAGCAACAGCAGTGTTTCTCATGGCTGCCTCTGTTTACTACAAAATGTGTTTTGAAGATTGAATTTTCTTGGAATTGCTATACAGAGAAACTCAGGTGTAGAGCCCAGTTTATAGAATAACAGCAGGGGATTCTAGAAAAGAGGTCAGATACTGGAGTACATAGGGCTTCAGTACAGATAGGAATCTGCCTTATTGCTATGATTTTTCATGGGTGTACAAAGCACACCGTTCCAAACTGCTTCCAACTGGAAGAGACAGACCCTGAAATCCCACTGGGAGAGCACAGTTCTTTGATAATTCCTCTGTATGGGCATTAAAATGCAAACACTAATCCCTCCAACCTACAAGCAGAAATTTTCTTTTCTTGGTGCTGGGGATTGAATCCAGGGCCTCACCTATGCTAAGGAGCAAAACTTTCCCTGGGAGCTGCTTTAGTTAGCTATTTCTCTTCTGTGACCAAAAGACCAGACAAGAACAATTTTTAAAGAAGAAAAAGTTTAGTTGGGGCTCAATATGTCAGAGGTCTCTGTCCATAAATGTCCAACTCCATAGTTCTTGGCCTGAGGTGAGGAAGAATATCATGACAGAAGAGTGTGGTGGAGGAAACCAGCTAGGAACATGACCACAATGAAGCAGAGAGACACCTTTCACCAGCCACAAAATATATACCCCAAAGGCACACCCACCTGCTCCAGTCCAAGCCTACCTGCCTACAGTTACCACCCAGTTAATCCCTATCAGTGGATCAACACACTGATTAGATTAAGGTTCTCATAACCCAATCGTTTCAACTCTGAACGTTCTAGTATTGGCTCACACATGAACCTTATGAGGATATCTCATGTCTAAACCATAATAGGAACATTCCTTCCTTTTCCTCAGCTGAAAATGAAGGCAAAACATAGTCTCAGAACCTACACTATGAACAGCCATTTAGAAGGACCCAGTCCATTGCTAGGGGAGGGTGCAGAGGAATCTAGGAGGAAAGAAAGCAGAAAACCACCTGGAGAGAGATAGAAGACCGGAGAGCAGAAGGAGCAGCAAGCACCCAGGAGGGAATGTGGTGCTCTGGATAAAAACACATGCTTTGGTATCACACAGATGCACACTGGAGTCAGAGCCTTCCCATCTGATCATTTTATGTTCTTGGACAAATTATTTAAACTCTCAGGCTACATTTTCACATCCATTTGATAAAAATAACAATATTGAATGGCATTTCTTCTTGGACTGCTTATTACCCCCTAAGGAGCCCTTTTAGACATATTTTTAATTGCCCCCTCATTAAATTTTAATGCTACAGATAAAGAAGTGACCTGTTGACATACTATATTTTTATCTGTGCTTTATACATTAAAAAGTACACTCGTTTGCTCTTTTTTTGACCTCAGGGGCAATGTTACCCCACTGAAAATGCACACTATATATGGTTGTTGTTATAAGTAAATGCTACACCGTAGATGGAGCTCTCAGCACACTGATTGGCAGCAGGAACAACATAAAATATTTAACAACAGTCTCTACCCTGGTCTTACTGATTAAGCACAGGCACTGCCCATGTAAAGGGGATAAACACCTTAAATAACTGGTCAACCATAGCAGTGCATATCCCATGAGGTAGACTGAACTACAGGTCACAATTCTTCACTCTCCTATGGAGGCACTATGCACCCACACCTTACCTTGGTCCTCTGGTTAGTGGATGTCCTTCCCCACTTTCATTTTTTTGGCAGGCTCATGTGCTTTATTTGACCAATGCATGTTAAATTACTCTCAACTAAAACTTATAAGTCTTATAAGTTAATCCCTCTCATGCATTTTATGCTTATGCAGGTGAATCTTTGGACTCAAAAGCAGATCTTTATTTATAACTCTCTTAACTTTCATTATATTGGATACCACTGTATGTAACTGGCCTCATCCAATGTTCACATTATAGGAAGTAGTAGGAGGGGTTTTAGTTGTAATAGGTGCAGTATTAATTTTATTAATGGAGAGGAATAGAGAGGAAATGAGGGAGGGAAAGAACCAGGAAGGATGAGTATGTCAGCAGCAAACATGTATTGAGTATTGACTGTGCAGTAGGGAGTTTTCCAATCCTGTTGAGACTTGATTGTCTGATCCAATATGGCAGACACTCCTCATGATGGACGGGGACAAGTTACCCTGCACTGGAAAACAGGGACTTGTTAACAGAGAGGAGAAGAAGTTGTGAAGCTATTTATTCATGTCCAAATACAGCCCAGTTATCCTGAGCAAGAGAGACCTGAAGCAGGACAGTAGAGACATAGAGAAAGGAGCTCGTTTGGTCATACGAACTACACAAACCGTAGAAGCCCAATCAGAAAAAGGGCCCCTTACACTCATATGGCCAGACCACAGGTTTGGTCCTATCAGAGTGGAATGTGGGCTGAGATTCAGAATTATGCTCTCTCCAGCAAAGGACTTGGTTCAGGTACAAATTGCTTGACTATATCTGGCAACCCTGGAGGTGGGGTAAATGGATCTCCTGGAAGATCACACAGTACCATTCCTACCCGCAGCAGGGTAAAACTGCTGACAACACAGAAATGAACTCAAGTCCCATATGATGGATAAGATGCTTCCTTGAACCACATTAGTCACAGACAGGCATCTTCTCAATATTTCCGGTTGCTAATGCTTCTCTCTGTGCAGTGTTGATCACTATAGGTTAAGCAATGCTGGTGCTTTTTGTAAAGTTTTACAGGGTGCTAAAGAATTGGGTTCTTGAACCAGACTTAATGGCATCAAAGCCTGGCCCTATTCTATATAAAGCATAGAAGCTTGGATAAGTCGAGTTTTCCCTTGTAAAATGGGAATGATGAGAGTGTCAACCTGTAAGCATTGTCAAGATTCTATTAGATGTCTCAGCTATCACACACAACAAACCAGCCTGAGTGTTAATGGCTTAAAACAACACTGTCAAAAAATTAAAAATAGAATTTCTATATGATCCATCATTTGGACTTCCATGTAATCTATCCAAAAGAATTGAAAGCAGGTCTCAAAGAAATATTTGTATACCCATGTTCATAGCAGTTTTATATTCAATGACCATTTGGGTGGAAGCAACCCAAATGTCCTTTGACAGATGAAGGAAAAGCGAAAAAACGATATATACATACAACGGAATGTTATGCCACCTTAAAAATGAAGGAAATTCTGATACATACTACAACATGGATGAATATTAAGGAATATTAAACTAAGTGAAATAAGGAAGTCACTCAAATAACATGATTCTAGCATGATTTCCCTCATATAGGACATCTTTGGTAGTCAAATTCAGAAAGTAGATGGTTGTAGCCAGAGAGTAACAGGAGGGAGAAGTTGGGAGTTATTTAACAGCTAGGGTTTCAATTTTACAAGATGAAAAGGCTTTGGAGATTGGTTGCACTGCCATGTGAAGGTACTTAACACCACTGAATTATACACTTAAAATGATTAACGTGGTAAATTTCACATTCTGTATATTTTACCAAAGTGTAAAAATAAAATAACAATAAAAATTTAAATTAAAAAGCAACCGTTTTCTTAACTCCTAATTCTGTGGAAAGCAATTTAAGCTCTTCCTTGCCCACAGCCATCTGGTAGCTCAGCTGGACCTGGGTTGTTCAAGACGGCCTCTCTTGCATAGCTTGATGCTAGCTCTTAGCTGGGCCTCCATTTGCACATGGTCTTTCATTCCAGATCTGTGTTCCAAGAGGGAGAGAGAGAAGTCTCTTGAGGCCTTGTCTTGCAAGCTGCAAAATGTCAAGTTCACTACAGTCTATGGGTCAACGAATGTCACAAGGCCAGTCCAGACTCAAAGAAGAGGCAAACAGATTTCCCTCATGAAGAGGGAGAGGCAGACAGTAAATTTACATTGCAAATGAGCGTGCATAAAGGTGGGAAGGAATTATTACAGAGCTCTTCACAAATACACTACCACTTAGGGCATTAAGAACAGTGGCTCACACTTGGTGAGCACTTAATAAGTATTTATTTCTTTATTTACATTAAAAATAATGTAAATATTACATTTGTTACAATTCTTAAAATTCCTGAAATGTTTGCCAATTGACAGACTGATTCTGAGACCTTCTAATATATTTCTTTTGATCAGAAAAGAGGAAAAGACATCAGTTACTATTAGGAGTCTGTACTTCACAAATTAAAGTCTAAATAAATGCAAACCAAATATCACATTGTGAAATTTAATAATGCTTATCACACACTTTTTCCATAAATTGATTCAATTCAGTAGGTTCACCTAATCTTACATAAAATTAAATTAATTTGAAAAAAATACTTGAACCCTAGTATATCGCCAGAAGATCCTAAAGGCTCAACTGATAAAAGATAATTCAAAAACAATGTAGATCTTTGCTTATGAACAATGTTTAAGTATTTTTGCCTCCTTCTTTTCTTTCATCGTATTAAAGCTCCATAATTGCAGTTCTTATGTATAAAAATTACAGAGTGAATATGGATAATAAACTCAATGCAGAAGAAACCAAATACACTAAAATAAGGTGCAATTTGATTTCAAACTGTTTTTAGGCACTTGGTCCAACTTCTCATCCTAACATTTATGCGTACTCTTTAAGGTTTGGGAGAAGTCATTGCTGAAATGTCATTGAATTTTGATTAGAAAAAGATGAAAGCACAACTGGCTTTGTTTCTCCTGTTTTACCTGGCCCTATTACCCATACAGGCAAAGGTATGGGATAATTGGAACTTCTAAGGCAACTCATATGTAAGCAAGCATGCCCTAGCCTTTTGATGACCTGCTAAGCTCAGATCTCCTATTTCCAAATCTTTTGAGAATAATATTTGAAAAGGTTTTCCTTTATACTATTACATTTTTTAAAAGGGAAGGGGGAAAAAAAGCCATAGGCGATTGATTTCTGTTACAAAAAGGCCCCTGTGCCCCTCCCTACTCAGTAGCATGAGAATGGGTTCAGGGTCAGACAGTAATGCCTAATGCATGCATTGACATTTAGTAATTCACTTCACCTCTCAGAACTTTCCACACTGGGAATGGCAAATGGAGGCTCCTAGTGCATCTCTCTCAGGCCAGCCAAAGCTCCCCTCCAGAGTTAGGAAATGCTAATGTACCCAAAGGAACAACAATATATGAAACTGTCCACTTACAGAAACCACACAATTAAAAAGTGCTCCCGGACAATATTGTTGCCTGCCCAACAAAGCCCTATGGAAATAAATGAAAACCAACCAAATGAGAACAAGCAAAGGCTAGTTATCAAAGCTTGCTAGCCAGGGAAGTTGGATAGCTTTATCCTGAAAAAGAAAAGCTTCCAATGTGCCCTGATACGCTGCAGAAAAAGGGAAGCTGTAGATGGGCAGAGGGGCATCCTGTGTGATGGTCCTAAGCTGAATGTGGAGACAGAAATTGCCAGTTGTTAATCAAATTCTGGCCATTTGGGACCAATCATTACAGAAGTTATTGTATAGCCACCAGGATTGGTACTATAGATGGCAGTCTGAATTCCTAAAGAACAGTTTATAGCAGGCTACCTTCCTGGACTACTGACTGTGGATAAGGGGCTGAAGTCCTAGACAGGATGCTGAAGGTTGTGGGTCAGGATTCTATTCTTATACGTGATCTGGACATTGTCTGTGTCTACTTAGCCTCTCAGCACTCAATGAAACCAGAGCAGGTGCAGTAAGCATTAACATGGTGAATGTAATTTGAATTTGATAAAGCCTGTCAGAGGACGGCTCCCTTCCCCATCCTGCCTTTGTATCTGTTCAGGTGTCTATCAACATTTATCATCTAAGGATGATCATCAATGCACAGGGTTTTTATCTTGACTGGCATGAACCCCTCTGAGCAGAAACTACTGTTTATGTTGCTTCAAACTTAGACATGGGCGAACAATTTGAAGCAAAATCTACTTTCAGCTAAAATAAAAAAAAAAGGTTACACATTTAATGTTTCTTGACAGGAGAAAGCACCTTTCATTTACAGAGATAACATTTTTCTTAAAAGGAAACCAATGGGATATCTGAGGAATAGATAATTAAAAAATAATTTATAAGACTGACATAATAGTACCTCCGGAGCTCTGAGACCCACTTCCTACTGAGTTTTAAAATGTGCTGCTGTGGTTTGACCCAGAGAACAGAGTAGATCTGAAAATGTGGCAGATTGTCAGACGTGAAGTAGACCAAAAATGAGTCTGAAAGAGGGCTTCACATAGTTCCACCTCAAAATGACCTTTCTTTCCAAGGTTTCTGGGTCACCTATGAATTAACCTAATTAATACAAATGTTTGGGGAAAAGAATCATATTTGTGCCATAAATTTAGATTAATGGAAGACAGAAGACCTACAATATGAGAATGTATATATGAGAGAAAGTTCTATTGTAAAGAGAGAGATTGTTCTTAGAGGTGTCATGATTTTATTTATAGTATTACTGAAACCACAGGGCTTTGCTTAAAATTTGGCACCCCTGAACCATAATGTTCTTAAAAATTCCTAAGTGGTAGACAAAGCTCTATAAAATGGTCCATTTTCACATTTCAATAGGAAAATCAATCCTCGTCTAGAGCAAATGTATTTTGCTACAATAGACATCTTTCTGCCTTGACATCCTAACCTCAATTCTCTTGGGCCTGAAGCATAATTGCAGCTGATTGGTGTTTACCTCCAGATACACACTTTGTTAACAAAGTAATGAAATTAAATGTTCCACAAATGAGTACTTGCAGGTTTTAGGTTTTGTTTGTTTGTTTTTTCCTTCCCACCAAACAGATTCTAGAAAGCACATCCCTTTGAAAAGAAGCTCAGTACAATATTTTCCAAGTTTTCCATATAGTCATAGCTTTAAATCTCTTGCAACACTTTGGATGTGTACTATAATATATGGTCTCTTGAGAGCAAATAATAGTAGAAACATCCTATTGAGTTAGTACCTGCTGATTATTACTGTCACTGAACATTTAAAAAGAGCAACAAGGAGGTTTTGGAATTTTCCCTAGGGATTTTTAAAATACAAGATATATACCCAATCAATGCTAGGGTGGCAGACCCAACTGCTGCTATGATATATTCCACTAAGTGGAATTTAAATATGTGCATGATACACTGACATACTTGCATTATCTTAGAATAAAAATCATATATATACTCTACAGTTTTAATTAATTTTTGCAAATATTTACCTGCATGCTGTCTGTCCTGGACACCAGGTCGGTGATAAAGATACAAAGATGAGCAAATACAGTCCCTACCCTCAAGCACTTCACTGTCTAGAAGGAAAATAAGGAGGACAAACAAATAACTTTAATACAATGTGATAACTGCCACAAGAGAAATTGATCTTGAAGTTCTCAGACTTCCCAAAAGAAGATTTAATTAATTCTTCCAGAAAGGTTGAGGGAAGGCTGACATTCAGCCATGGAACCACCACCATGGGTCTTGTTTACCTCCAAAGTCCATTTTGATTCATCAGGGCCATAGCATCCTGAATGCAGACGTGGAAGGCACATAAAGAAGGGCACGGAATTTTTAAAAGTAGGGATAAAGTCCTTGTGTTCACCTGTCAGTCTGAACCATCAGTTGATATTTACAGTTGTATCAGGCTTTGACTTCCATTGTGCTCCTGAATCATTTTTGAAGGAAAAAAAAAAAGTCAGCAGCAACAACAAATACCTGTATGTCTGCATGATCGAGAAATATTTCTCAGGGCTGAGATGTGGTTTCGTGGTAGGGCTCTTGCCTAGCATGTGCAAGGCTCTGGGTTTGATCCCCAGCAATGGGAAAAAAAAAAAGGATTTATCTTTTTATCAGAAATGTCAGTTAAACCCCACCTAGTGACTAAGAACTAGAATCATTCTCTGGGTTTTCCAATTGTTGAGAATGCAGTAAAATTCAATTCACCGTCCCTAACAATATTCCTAACAAGTATATCTGTAATCATTTATGTTACAATGCAACCCACTCTATAAGAAAAAAGAAGTCACTCCAACTAGACCACAGGAAGCCACAGAGGTCTCCCTGGAGTGTAAACAGGCTCCTTTCTTATGGAGCCTGTTTACCCCATTCCTGGGTTGGCAGGAAATGCCAGTCCAAACACTGATCATAGAAGTATTCTAGGAGACAAAGTAAATTCCTTTTTTTTTTTCAGAAGAAACACACAGCATTAAGTCAAATTTCAATATTTCACACCCTCCACTATCTGCCAGACAAGAAGAAAAACCCTGAACCTAGTGTTTTATACCCACAGTCTGGGTGCAATTGATTTACTTTCATTGGAATCATTCATCTATCAGAGCCTGAAAACATAAATGTCAAAGCGGCCATAATATATTTGCACCAATAAAGTCATCAGTTATGCTTTCATACCACATAGAGAGAGAGGACTTTATTAACCTTCATGAGGATTAAATACAAGAATAACGTTCAAGGAAACCACTTGGTGAGATTCTTGGAGAGGGGTGTATAAGGGTGGGTAGAGTAGGGTAGAATGAGACAAGTAAGTAGTAATGGGGCCTTAAGATGGGTAAACACAGTCCCCACCCTAGGATGGGTAAGGATGAGCAAGTAGGCTCTTAATAAAATGGCTCCTATCGGATCTTAAATCTTGCCTGCTCCCATACAAAACTCACTGTCCTCTCATCCCAATTTGTCATCATTTCCTCTCCATTGTGCAATTCGTAGACACATGCAACTTATTAACAGACTATTTCCCCTACTTTTCCACAAGCTATTATCTAAGTGATATTATTTCCTTACAAAATGAGAGAACATTAACTAGGCTCTCTAAATCCAGTGAAGCATATGGCAGGTTAGAAACTGCCTACAGAACAAACAGTGACATAGTCAAATGCTGCTTAGGATGGCCTTAAATGCTACTTGAGGATAGGGTGGGGTTTCTTTCCTTCTTTAATGGTTTTCTCCCCCACCCCCACTTCTGTACTAGGTCTCTTTCTTGCATCCATCAATGGCTAATCTCAGTAAAGGAATTTATACAGAGTCTTTCAGACTAATACACATACCACTTAAAAAGCATAAGGCGCTCTTCACAGGGGACCAAGCCTGAAGCTAAAGTAACAAAGTTCTAATTATGAAATTTCTGGCATCCTTATACAGGAATGGAGTCTCAGGAGGAGTCGTTCTTTGGATGGCAGGCGTAAGATTTAAACATCAGATTAAATCCCATTTCAGGAAATTTAGGGGACTTTTAAAGTCTTCCAGCATAATGAATTTTGATTGCATCAAATATACTTTGAAATAAGATGACTTTGCCTTTGGATAGACAGTTGGGTACCATTGCTCAATAGAACAAAAACAAAAAAAGAGCTTCAGAAAAGTGTTAAAAGTGTCACTGTGTTGGCCGTTCCTCAGCCTGCATCCCCAAGCCACCAGGCAGGAAGCAGCCATCTGCCCAGGCAGGGCCCTGTCTTATAGCACCAAGTTGACATCCACACAGCCTGAAATAAACCACTCCTGGGTCTTCTGCTGTCATCAGATGCCTTCAATATCAACTAAATCTCCAAGGGACTATGACGCCTGACCAGATCTCTCTATTCTTAAGGGATTCACCGTCCTGCCTGAATCACTTGGTGAGAAAACTGCATTTTAATACAAGGCAAAGTCATCTTGTCGTGCAGAACTTTTTATCAGGCTGATTTAGGGGAAATCTTTCTATCCACATAGGCCTTTCATCCCTTTAGAGATTTACGGAGAAGCTTATAACTACCAAAATCAATCTCTAGCACCAGAAATCTTTTGTTTCATAAAACTTAGAGGTATTTGTTATAATCTGTTTGTGTTGAACAGAGAATCGATGTGCTATTATTTAATAGAGGGGACCAAAATATTTCATCCAGGGCACAGGCAACCTGATGTCCAGATTTCACAAAATGCTCATTGCAACAAGACCATGTTGATTCGGGCCAAGTCTGCCTTAACTCCATCTGAGTGAAGCATGTGTCTTCTATCCTTTTTCCTGTATATTCAACAAATATTTAGTGAACATTTATTTTGGACCAACACCATCCTCTGGACTAGAAATATAAAGATCAACAAATACATTTCTTGTTTTCATACTTAGCAGAGAGATGTTATGAGGGTCCTGAATAAAGCAAAAAGAAGAGAGAGCAACACTTTATTTCTGACAAAGTAGGTAAAAGCTCCTGAGACAAGGTGGCCTGGAGTAAAATTTTGAAGGTAAAATAGAAGTTCAACAGGCAAAGCCATGGATGAGGAAAGGCTATTACAAGAAGAATCGGCATCAGGTTCAAAGGCAGAAAAAATAGGAAGTGTTGAACAATGGTCAGTGTGCAGTCAACATCAGATGATGGCTGGTGGTACTGTGAGGCTGGAGAACTCGGCTTTGCACTAAAATGTTAAGATATTCTGGAATAAGTCCAGGAGGCCTTGGAGACTCTGATTCTAACTCTGAATCCTCTTCACATAAAATTTTACATACAGAGAGTTTACCAATTTTTTTGACTGTTATTTATGGACACAGGTTTACAAACTCCAGCTGCTAGTGACAATGGTAAAGGTAAAGAGGTTTTAGCCAGAAAGGTCTTCATGATAAAATTCTTTTGAAAAAAAATCATACCAGCATTAATAAAGCAGGACAGAATAAAAGGATTAATTAGTAGAGTCAGAAAGACAGAAAATTGTTGGAATATTCTGGAGAAGACCATTGCACAGGTTCTTAACTGCATTGACAATTGCAAGACAGTAACATGGATTTATGTAAGCTCTGACCTGGCCTGAATGCTTCCAAAAGCACATTTCAAATGTTTAATTTTTAACAGTTAGGGATAGAGTTTTCACTACAACCAAAAGCAGAAAACAAAGCAATAATACATACACTGGGATAAAAACAAAATTTTAGAATCTCCTCTTCAAGAAGATAGCCTCCCAGCAACAGAGAAATCATTCCCCCTCCATCACTCACATTACAGAGCCAAAAAACAAGTTTACTCCTTCAACACAACCAAAGCTCACACCAAAGGCTGGATAAATAAAGTTTTACAGGGACTATGAAATAATAGCCAAGATACTCTTATACTTTTATTTTAATAACAATTAGCAATGATCTTTGCACTTAAGTAAAATTAAATGAGAACTCTATCACTTATTTGGAGAACAAACAAAAACAAAGCTGATCTTACCAAAGTTTACATTCAAATGTGACAAGACATGTACATTAGACTTTTTATCCATTGTTATTTTGAGTTGCTGAACATATGAAATGCAAGTAAGAGAGAAAGCAGGCAAAAATAGGACAAAACATACTACAGGGACACAGCCACATCAGTGTTTATAGCAGCACAATTCACAATAGCTAAACTGTGGAGCCAACCTAGATGCCCTTCAGCAGATGAATGGATAAAGAAAATGTGGTATATATACACAATGGAATATTATTCAGCTTTAAAAGAGAATAAAATCATGGCATTTGCAGGTAAGTAGATGAAGCTGGAGAATATAATTCTAAGTGAAATTAACCAATTCAAAAAAAAAATGCCAAATGATTTCTCTAAGGATGCTGATCCATAATATGTTGGGGTGGTGGGTGGGGGGTGGGGTGGGAGGATTAAATGAACTCTAGATAAGGCAAAGGGGAAAAGGGGAGGGAGGGGAAGGGAGGGGCAATAGGGGTAGGGAAGATGGTGGAATGTGATGGTCATCATTATCCTAAGTACATGTAAGAAGACACGAAGGATGTGACTCTACTTTGTGTACAACCAGAGATATGAACAATTGTGCTCTATATGTGTAATATGAATTGTAATGCATTCTGTTTTCATATATGACAAATCAAAAATTTTTTAAAAAATAGAATAATGATTGTGGTTATAGAATCTCTTAGGCAAGGGACTGATTTGGAATGATGGATGGACAATGACCTGAGTGGCATATTCCAGCACTGGGGAAGAGAAGCTATGAAACCCAGGTACAGGCTGGAGCTGGGTGAGAGCCACATTTGTTTTCCACATCATTTTAAGGTAGCTGATCTCCAGCAGCCGACCTTAGTACAACCAAACCCATCATGGTGTACAATATGACAATAAGAGCTTCCACTAGAGCATATTAAATAATTGCTCCAGGGCATGTGGTTAGAACTAAAATCATGCCTTTTAGACTTTTCCCAAGCCCGGGGTTCTTTGGTCAAAACAAAACAAACAAACAAAAATTGTAATTTTTTGATGCATTATGACTATAGTCTTAAGGTTTCTAGGGAAATTCATTAAACTTTCCTAATTGAGGCTACTCCAGTCTGTCTCAATTGCACCAAAACCAATCTGATCATTGAGTGGGGATGAACTGCTCAATTGCACCAAAAACAATCTGGTCACTGGGTGGGCTTTTAAGGACAGGGACCACCTGTGTGACAAGTGCTACTTTGGACATAATCAGACTTTGTATCTGTCAAAGCTGGAATGGTTTTCTCAGAAAGCTTTTACATCATTTTTAAATCTGCAATGTCACAATTAAGAATGACCTGAAGTTCTTGCTCTTATAAACATCTCAAAGAAGACCCCAATAACATAAAGGTTTACTTCAATTCCAGGTATCCTCATGAGCTATTCTTTTAGTCCAAAATTCCTTTTCTACCCTAAGGGTTATTGCTCACTGCTTCCTCAGAATTTAGCTTAAACCCCACTCTTTTCAGGAGGAAATCCTTGCCCCTTCTTCCAAGTCAGAATCAAGCCATCTCAACATGTACTATCACAGTGCTTTTCCTGAAACTATAACCACCTGATTAACATCAATAGATTACAAGAAATGTGACACCTGAGTAGTCCCATTATCTGGCATGCTGGTAGACACTCCAATAATAGCTAAGTATAATACAAAACCCAATCATGCATCCAGGCATGAGATTTTGTGGAAAAAAAAAAAAAACAATGATCCAAACTGCTGAAAGACTTTTACTTTGTGTAAAATGCTTGCTTTTGAAAGAATAACTGTGAACAAGGGACATTCCCTTATATAATAGTCAGGTCCTCAAAACTAATTTATTTTTCTGTGTCTAATGTCTCACAAAACATACAAAATTAGGGAAATTGTTCTCTAAGAAAACCTCCATAAACAGACTATTCAATTGCAGGAAATTTGTTTTTAGAAAGTTTTACCCTGGCTTCATACTTCTGATGAAATTTATCAGATTATTAGATGAGATCTTGTGAAATGTTAATTTAAGAACCCTCAAAAAATAAAAGAAAATTACCACCAGAAAAGCAAATAATTAGGAAAAATATTTCTACCTTAGCCATTTGCTTGGATTCTTAATCAAAAATGGCATTTACAAACTAAAATTATAAGGTACCTTCTCTGTAACAATCATCATGCATTGCAGGAATTTCTCAGGGCTGGGATGCTGCAGCAACTGAGAAATTCAGAGCAAGATTCAGAACCACTTTCCTGTCCTCTAGAAATTCAACTCTCCAATCCCAACTTGAATTATAACTAGGTTAAAGATCAAGTCTATGCATGGGCCATTTTCTACCACGGAAAGATTCAGTTACAGATGGATACTGGCACACTAACAAAGAATGCTACTTCATATGTCATATGAAACGTCCACCATATCCAACCCACAGCTGCTGCATGTCACTTAGTTGCATGTGGTCAAATCCTTTCATGCTTCAGGGGCCCTGATCACTGGAGAAGCTCACACAGTGCATCTAAAAAGAGCTTACTTCTGTGCACAGAGGAATGCTGGCCTGGAGGAATCTCTTGGCCATCAGCACCTGCTGTGCTGTAGATATAGACTTGAGAAAGCACCTGGCCCAAATTTCACATCTAGGAACACAGAGGTCTACCTCTGTGCCCCCTTGATCTTGGTCACAGAACCAATGGGAACCTGAAAGTATCTCAAGAGTCCTCCATACTTCTGACTCTGCTTAACTTTCTATAGTAATGAAAAGAATAGTCTCAAACCTAAGTGGAAGGTTAGAAAATAGATGAGAGAGAAGAGAGGGAGCAGATCATTCCACCTTAAAACTTAAAACTTTCAGCTGAAGTGAAGCAGGACAGCACATGTTGCGCAGCAGGAATTAAACTGCAGATGCAAATTATTTTATCTCATCAAATCCCCCCAGCCAATTCCCATGGCTGGAATGAGTATCTCCATTTTACAGAGAAAGAAGCAAATCTCAGAGTGTTCTAAGCCAAAACTAGCCACTAAGTTCCTTTACTTACTTAACGATGTGACCTTGGCAACTATTTTCCATAAAATCTCAAGGCACAGTTTCCTTAGCCAAAACTGGGAATAAAATATTACCTACATCAAATGATTGTTGTGTGGATTAAATACAAAATACATACAAATCCCTTAATGCCTGATATGGTAAGTGACTAATAAATATAGGTACCAGAATTGTGGTCTATAATAAAAATAAAAACAACAATGATAATAGAGGAGTAACAAATACAACAATATTATTATGGAGTGACAGAGGAAAGAGATCAAACACAGGTATGCTTAACTCTAAACACTTTGCTCTTGACCCATACATCCATAAATAACACTACCTAGGTAATAAGATTAAGATTCAGGAATGGATGGATCCATGAGCAGAAGGAAAAAGGAAAAGAAGAAGAAAGCAAAGGATAGAGAGAAAAGGGGGAAAAGCAGGGAAAGAACAAGATAAATATTTGATAAATGCTGATACATATGAAAACATAGGAATATACATATATAAAATTACATATATATATATATATATATATATATATATATATATATATAATTTTTCTGCAGAATGGTAAATAGCTTTTCTTTCTCCAGAAATAGTAATGCAATGTTGCATTGGATCTTTCAGTCAGGTGTTTATTGAAGATATTGCTTTCCTCACCACTGTATCTCTGGCCCCCAGCACAGAATCTGATGTGCTGAAGGTACTCAATATAAAGATTTATTGACTGAGCTCCAGCAGGAGATTTTGGTTAGAACCTAAGAACAGCTATTCCAACCTGCACGGTCTCTGACACCGGCAGGAGGTTGTCTCCTTCTAGACAGGCTGCAGGGCTAGCTGCTCGGTCCACTGTGGACTCCTGGGTGAGGAGGGGCCATCTGAATCATATCCAAGCCCAACCTTTGGTGATCCCATCAGTTTTATCTTTTCAAAGTTACAGGTTACAATGAATCTGAGGAGCAGTCACCCTGGATATAGAAGAAGTTCTATTTCTCAACCTGAAAAACTCCCAAGTTCTGCCAGATGTAGGAATAAAGATATTTCTGGATTGGAACAATAATTTAGACTACCCCATCATGTAAGAGAGAAAATATTTGATTCGCAAAGCTTCTTCACCCTCCTTCTGGACTACGATTAAAAAGAAAAACCTACTTCTAAAAATGAAAGGGATTTAGGATCACAATTTAATTTCCTCTTCTCCTTGAGAAAAACACACAGGAACACAAAACAAAGTAACTGAGGATTTCTTAAACATTTCTGTCAATAAAGATTGTTATTAAAGAAGTAGAGAGAGGTTTTAAAAGTTTCCTACAGGGAGTTAAAGGGTACTATTATGATTTCAAAACTTATATCTTAAAAGACCTTTGAATTGATGGATTTAATCATGTATGAAATTAAAATGAGGTGTTATCTTAAAAGGCTAAATTTATTTTAGTACAATTCAAGGATTTTAATATATGCCCAAGGCTGACTGTTTATCAGAGCTGGCATTTCTAAAATAACAAAGGATGATGCCAATATTTTTTTCCTAACAAGATTTGTAATTTATGTAGCAGGAACAACTTAATGTGCCAGTGATTTGTCCTCCTGAAACTGTAATTGATGATGAAGCACTAATTTTTACACATCAAAGAAATTAAATCCAGCTTTCCTGTGCATTATTGACCTTTACTGTACACAAAGCAGCTCAGAAGAAACAAATTACACTGCAGTAAAGTTCTGGATTTCCTTTACACACTGGATTTCATTCAATGGCTGCAAATCAGATAAAAGTGCTGGCCCATGTGTGGCTTGAATCTATTAGTGGAAGACATACAAGTTAATGCATATTTGTGTGTGTGGGTGTGTGTGAGCGCACACATGTATGTGTGTAATTTCAGATGATGATGGAGAAAAATGAATAAGAAAGGGAAGGGTAGGAATTGAGGGAGAGATTATAAGATGAGCAAAAACCAGAAGGAGGTGGGGGTCAATTATGCAGGTATCTGGAGGAAAAGTGTTTGGACCAGGAAGGGCAGTGACTACAAAGGCCTGAGACAACCGAACAACTTGAAGATCCTGAGATGGTGCTTGGAGGTCTGAAATAACATCCATGAGACCACAGTGGCTAAGTCAGGGGAAGAAATTTAAAGTCCCTTTGAATGTGTGAGTCTGTAGGATTCTGTAAACTCCCAGGGCCTGGCAGTCCCACTAGAAAGCCCTATTGTCCCAAGTACTCCCCCACATCCACTTCTGAGGCTTCTGCTGCACAGATCCCTTTCTACCCTGGGAAAGCCAGAGAGAAGAACTGAATCTGGCTTCTTAAGACAGACCAAGCAAGAGATATTCAAGACTGTACCTCTTTCTATTGTCCTCCAAGACAAACTTCTTTGTTTTCTTGAACTCTTCCCTTCAAACGTTATAGTTGCCAAACCACACTGTCCTGACAATTCCTAAATATACCCCAAGCCTAGAGTGGGGCATTCAGAAATTAGACAGCATGCATTTTTCCATGCAAGTAACACTTATAGACTGCACAAATATGAAGTGAATAAAAGTAGGCAGGTCCTTCCTTAGCCTACATCACTAGTTCTTAAACTTAGCAGCACAGTAGGATCACTTAGGGTGGGGAGAGGGCATTGAAAACTCCTGTGCCAAACTTAACTAACTATGCCTATACCCTCTAATTCAGAATCTCCATCAATGACCTATCCATCATCATTTTGACTTCCCATGAGTTCCAGTAGGTAGCTCTGGATTGCATTATTCCCATTGCTGAAGCTTACATTCTGGGAGCCACACATTCACAGGGTGAATGATGCTATGTTTTTTCAACCCCAGTTTAATATACACTAAGGTTAAGCCATGTGTCCTCTGTCCTGTCCATTACTGTCATGAATTCTTTTAAATCAAAAACAATCATCATATTTCTGCTTAGGAAACAGCAAAGGATTCAATTTAGCCTATCTTTTCAGTCTACTGAGGTCCTTCTGAATTTTGATTCTTCTTCCAACTTGAGTCATCCACAAAGGCAGTCTGTCTATTGTTGTTGACATCAGTGATGTACACATTGGCTAGGCCAGAGTGGACAACCACACCACAGAACTCCACAGACTTCCTTCTAGACAGTCATCCTGCTTAGCCCTCCACATCACCATACTTGATACAAGTGCCTTTTGAGGTAGATACTGTTACATCCAATTTGAAGAGAAGGAAATGGTGATTCAGAGAAGTGAAATGACTGCCTGGGATCACAGAAGTTAAGAGAAAGCCAAGAATTGAAGAGAAATCTATATCTGATTCCAAGTCTCATGCTCTCTTCATTAGCTGCCTCTCATGGTTGGTTAATTAATCAGCAACTAACTCAACTGTTCTTACTCAGCAGCCATTTCTTTAAGGATAGCATGAGAGCTTTTCCCTTTTAACTGGATAAAATTGAAACTAACCACGTCATCTTTATTTCTCTGATAGTCACTCAAAAAATATTTATTAAGGATCTAATGCATGCCTGCCCTGCAAATAATAAGGACTCAGCAATGAAGAAAACATGGGGGAAAAAAATCCTTCTTTTATTGATGCTTACATTGTTATGCCAATCACAGAAGGAAATGAAGTAAATTTGTCATATCTTAATCTCAGTGAACTCTTGGTAGCTTCTATTTATCACAACTTTCTTCTGTAAGTACTCAGAAATCAACCTTTTATAATTTGTTTCAAAACCTTTTCCAGAATTTATATTACAACAATCTTAACAACATTTCACCTGCTTTAAGTAAACAACATAGTGCTCTTAAGAATCTGAGAATTGAGAAATTCTGGGAATTTGCTTGCATCATGAAAAGATGAAAATATCCAAACCAGCTCTTTAGGCCAGTCTTAAAAACTTCCAGAAATAACAGAAATGTTCCGTGTCTGTGCTGTCATTACGGCTGCCAGTAGCCACATGTGACTGCTGTGCACTTGAAATGTGGCTAGTGTGCCTGAGAAAATAAAGCTTTCGTTGTATTTAATTTTAATTAATCTAAAATTATCCGTCACATCTGATGAGTCAGTGGCAGCCATCCTGGACTTCACAGCTCTGGAGGGATCTACATTAAAAATTGACAAACACTCAAAAGAGAAGGAAAAAGAAACAAAACCTTATAAATTCATTTGCTATGGCCTTTGGTCACTGCTTATCCTAGGATTTCTTACAATTACATTGAATTATCTTTCCCCAAAACATACTGAGAGGCTGGTATGCCATTGGTATAATCATAAACAGTACGCCTTCACTTAGGACCTAAAACAAAGCAGGCCGTAGTCATACATGGAATTCATGAAATTTGCCTCTGAAAATCTGCCTCTGATTTTCAGTCTAGGAGAAGCTGTCTGAATTGGTTCCTACCTTTCTTTAATCCATCAGGTGGTGGCAGCCACCAGAGGTAGATGACTTCATCTCCAAAGCTGTGCCTGGGGAAAGCAGGCTGCTTGGCATATTTCAATCTGAATAGATACCTGGCATTATTTACCTCTCTAAGAGAGCATGTTTGTTTGCTTTTTCAGTACTGGGTGTGGAACCCAGGGTGCTCTACTACTGAGCTACATCCCCAACCCTTTTGATTTTATTTTGAAACAGGATCTCACTAAGTTGCCTAGGCTGGCCTTAAACTTGCCATCCTCTTGCCTCATCCTCCCAAATTGCTGTGATTACAGGCGTGCACCACTGCGCCCAGCATGTTGGTTGTTTCAATGTGTATATGTGACAAATGCTCAATTGTAAATGAGCACACCCTCATGATTCTACTAGAAATAAGTTGAACAAAAGAAATATGTTTTAGAATGGGACAGAACCTGGCATAGTTAGATATGGTTGTAGCATTCTTTGTCTTCAGATTCTACATTTTACAGCATAATGATACGGGGAAACTAAAATATAATGAAATTTTTGTAATCAACACAACCCATTCGAACAACCTCTCAGCCAAGTTTTGGTGGCTTAAAACTCAATAAATATTTATTTCTCACTCAAGTCACATCACAGCCTCTGTAAGTAGAAAGAGCCTCTGTTCTATGCAGTGTTTTCAGGGACCTAGTATGCCTCCATCTTACGGCTCTCCCACTGCACCCTCTGCATCCAGTTGGAAGATAAGGGAAAAGAGAAGATCTGGAGGGTCATGCAGTAGATTTTTAGGTTTTGAAGTTTATCAGAATTCAATCCCATGGCCCTGCCTGACAACACAGGAGAGCGGGTTATGCAATTCCAGCAATGTGCCCGAGAGAAAAGGGAACACGCAGCATTGTCTCTGCCATTATCACTAATTTGAATTATTTGGAAAGACAGGCCAGCCTGAATTAATGAAATCATCAATGTACTCATTCAGTTATTCCTTTGACACATAGGCAGTAAATTTAACTCTTTCCAGCACAGAACAAGTTGACTTTATCACATAAGCCTCAGCTGTCTCCCTACTATGCTTTAGACCTGCCACTGATACCCACAAATACTATCAAGTGAGATACACACACACACACACACAAAGTAGTATAAATAGATGAAAAGAGTGGTCCTTATTTCACTAGACTGCAGAGCTTCCCCATAAAAACCCTGAGGCATTTCATGATTAATCCTCAAAGAATACGAAGTTTTTAATGAAGTACCTGCATTCCAAAGTGACCTGAAAAATATCCTCTTATGGAAAAAAAAAATCAATTGCTGAAATTTCTTTAATATTGTATGCTAAAGTGGAAATATATCCTTATGCTCCTTAAATATTTAGAGGTTTGGGGTTGATGTTCAAATCATCTTCATTATCATCATTACCAAAATTGCACATTAATATTATGCACCAGTCGGGTTCTTTTTCTAAAAAATAAAAAATAAAGCCTCAACCTCTCTGTGATCCAACATCCGAGACTCTAAACTCCAAGCCATCAAAAAGTATTTTTCAAGCAATCAAAAAAAGAGAAGCTGCCAAATGAAGGCTCTTGATTAAAAATCAACATGATTACTGAAAGCACAGGCTTGGGGCACCAGCCTGCCGAGTCCTTTGAGAATGTCGCTTATGGGACAAACTTGGTCCAGAAAACACCAATTTAATTTCAACAAAATGAGATTGTCTGGAAGCATTTCACTACATTTAACATAGGGGAGCAGTTTCCAAAAATGAGGCTTAGGTTTCTGGATATAACAATTAGGAAGCTGTCTAGGGGGCAGAATCCAAAGTATAATTATTACTAAATGGAGTGTTTTTCTGGGGGTGGAAATAAACTGTTCAACATGGCTGCACGAGCCCAAATGGTCAGAAGGGGTGTAACAGAAGTGTTTCTGCTGTTTTAATACCTACTGGACGTGTTTAAGTGAGCAAGCTCAGCAAGCAAAAGTTGTTATGGACTGAACTATGTCCCCTCCCCCAAATTCCTTCATTGAAGCTAATCCCCAATGTGTCTGTCTTTGGAGACAAGGCCTTTAAAGAGTTAATTAAAATTAACTGAGGTTTTAAACTTGGGGCCCCAATCCAATAGAGGCAGTGGCCTTATAAGAAGGGGAGGAGACCCTGGGAAATCCACATGCACAGAGGAAAGACCATGGGAGGACACAGAACACAGTTGTTGGCAGGCGAAGAAGAGAGGCCTCAGGAGAAACCAAACCTGCCAACACCTTCATCTTTAGCTCAGAACAGTAAGAAATAAATTTCTTTTGTTTAGGATACCTAGTCCATACAGTGTTTTGTTATGTCCCCTACCACATTAACATAAGGGTGAATACATAAAGACAACTGTGTTAGCACAGGTGTCCAGGTGAGCACAAATCAAACTCAGTCCAATACAGATAAGGTCCAAGTCATAGATCTCAGAATGAAGGGCAACACCAGGAATGCTGGCACTACCATTTTGGCACACTAGTCAGAGAAAAGGTATCTGCAGCTCACATGAAGAAAAAAACAAAAACGAAAAAAATAATGTACATGCAGATCTCAGCTACGACTATCAGATGCCAAAGAAGGCTTTCAAATCACGTTATTGCTGACTTCTAGAAAATGCTATCCTAATTGCAAGTGGGCTTTACTCTGGGCACTGACTGACCAAACAGGTTGGAAAATAGAAGTGGCTGGTCAGAGCCCCCTGGGAATATGGTTATAGGAATGGAGTTGTTTGATTATAATTTGAGGGGCAGCAACTCTGACTCAAGGCCAAGAGCCAAAATAAACCCCAGGATAATTCCCTAAGGAATGTGGGACTCTGGTTTAGTAGCAAGAGTGACCCAGGGGCCACACAGGCTGAAATCAGATTGTTGTTATGTCTGTAAATTCTGCACCAAGTAAAGAATAGCTCATGGAACCTGAAAAATCATCCTGGGTATATAAAATGCTGGCAAATGCCAAGCAGTTCTTTAGCTACTTTTAGAGGTTTTGTTTATTTGTTTGGGTTGGCTTTAGTTTTTTGGTTTTTTGCTGTTTTGTCTCTAATGACTTCATCTTCAAGATTCCTGGTGAGGAAGCAGAGCTTGGATCCCCAGGAGAAATACCCACCACTTTCTCGGACTTCTCCCCTCAGGGCCAATGGCTAAGTGAAAGGAGGACAGTTGCTAGCTCACAGGACACCTTCATGAGTATCAGGCAAAGGTGTCCCTGTGAAGATGCAGCCCTATGCCAGGTGCAAGGTTTAGCCAGGAAATGCAGGCTGGTTCTCAGCTCCAACTTGGCACCCAGGCCCCGACATGCTTGAACAGGACACAGTCTGCACAAACATAGGGGAAACTGATGTAAAAACCTGAGCCTGTGCGGCCTTGTGAGCCACCATGTGATGAGACAGTAAAACACCCACACTTTTATCACAGCACAAGCTCAGTGGCTTTAAGAAGTAGTCCGACTCCAACGGACCTGAATGAAAGCAGCCATTCTAACTGGCATGACATCACGAACCTATTCTCAAGACAATGCAACATAGCAATTTACCAAGTAAACATTACAGTAACAGCCTGCGCATTCTACAAAATCTCTGAGAATAGCAGGGGCAGACAATGAAAGGCCTGAGAAAGCTGCAGCAAACAGGCAAAATGAACCACTAAACACAAAAGCCTTGAGACAAGAACTATAAAAGATGAATGTACCTCTCAAGATGAAGCATGGAAGCTTTCTGGAGACCAAAGAAAGTTGAAACTGAGTCAAGAAGAATTAAAAGCAAGAGAGAAAGAGATAGTGTGTGCTAATAAAAAACCTTATTAGCTTTAATTGACCCTAGAGAAATATTTAAAAAAAAAAAAAGTAAAGACCTAAGAATTCAGGTAAAACCAGTAGAAGAGGCTATTAAATGTGAAAAAATATTTATGATACAAATGACTCCAGGCACAGTGTAACTGGAGAAAGTGGAGGTAAATGTTTAAAAAAATAAGTCAATAACTCCTTTAGACACACATCATAGTAATGGAAAGAAAATCCTGCCCCATAAAACGCAGTGGGGCTCAGATCCCACCTGAGCACAAGAGTCCGGAGACAGGTGGGGTTACCCACTGATCTTTCCAGACCCTCGTGTGGTAGATTTGCTTGGGCCCATTCAGCATTCTGAGGTGTGAACCATTGGCTTGACACTGTTGACTTCCTGGGTGATGATGAGCAATCAGAATCACATCCAGCCCCACTCTCAGGAGGTGTCTTCAAATTGGTGTTTGCAAAAGGAGATGTTCAGGTCATAGAGAGCTGGGAATCGGTTACCCTGGACACAGGCAGGAAGTACTATTTATGCTAAGACTGAGGCTTACATGTCCCCTGAATACCTCCCTCAGAGAGTCAGACTGAAAATCCCTTGTTTTTCATCCAGAACATCAACTTTATGTGAAGAGTCAGACTCTGGAAGGAGAAGTGTGTGGTCTGAGACTCTGTTCTGCATCTAGTAGGCTGTGGGCTACTAGACCCTGGTCCTATCATTGGATAATTCTCCAACCAAATGTTTGTTGGTTAAAAACATGAACTTTTGTGGATAAAGTAGAAATTAACAAACAGTGACTAACTTTGCATGACACCTTATCATTTGCAAAGCATTTTCATACAGAATCATTGTCTCCAAGATTATCCAGACAGCCTGAAGCTATAGCACTACCCCAATAGGCACCTGTACCCCTCGGACAAGGGGTGCTCCCACCCATGGTGCCCAGCCATGCTCTGGGAGGGTGGGCCTGGGGTAGGTCCCTGTAGGCACTGAGTTGAGTAAAGCCTATATAAATGGGGAGTTCTGGGATCCTGGCTCCCAATGGCATAAAATGGTACATGGGTTCTGTTAAGCCATTTCCTTGGCCCTAGGGAGAAGACCATTCATGAATGAAGCAGCCAGAAGAGGGCTAATGCAGGTAGCTCTGCAGCACAGGGAAGGGTGAAGGGCCTGACTCCTTGTGCCCTTGACTAAAGATGGTGCAGCGCTTTCCTGAAGATGCTTTCAAGGTCATTTTCTATGTTAGTCAATCTGGGGCATGTAGGTAAAAATTTAACAGTAGAGAAAGAATAGGGACTGTGGGGAATCAACAATGGACACAAGATAGATTTAACATCCATTCTTTAGCATTGATTTGAAGGGGGTGGGGACCACCTTTAATGTACATTCTCCTAAATGGCACTAAGTTTCATACAGACAGGAGCAGAGAGTAGACACTGAGGAAGGGCAACCCCCAAATTGGTACTAATCACGAATATAAAGAAAGACAGCTAGACCTGAGCAAGGTGAATGGAGTTGTTTTGCTGGAAGTTCCCATTTAAGTGTGAGCTTAATGGCCCCAAAGAAATATCTTTACAGTTATCAATTATGCTTAACAGTCACCACATATCGAGAGCCTTTTAAATGACATCCTTTCACATCTCTGAAAGGTATAGATGTATTTAATATTGTTCAGAAATATCAAGTCACCTGCCTAATGCCCGACAGCTAGAAAGCAGCAGGGTCAGGATTCGAATCCAGAAATAACTCTCATGACCACAGTCCTTTCCCAGCCCCCGCCCTCTACAACCTAGAGAATTAAAAGCCACCATCCTCTGCTGTCTCAGACTGACAACAGAAGAGGCACAGTTGTGCTCATCCTGAAAAGTGGCATTATTTTCTGTGCTGCTCCCTTCACTTCAAAGAATCCTTTCACCAAGGCAACATAGCACTTCATCACATAGGCCTCCTGGGATTATTTTATGGTCTCTTTTTTTCTGTTTCTTGAAATACAAGCTTCTAGGTTCTAAAGACCACGTTTCCTACTTTGTGATATCCTTCTCCGCAGCTAGCATCAACTCATATATGAAAGGAGCTCAAGAAAGATTATTTGAATAAATGAATGATGTTCTAAAGAGAGAAGTAAGAACCAAATTGGGAGGAGATAATGGTGCCGGCAGTATGGTGAGAAACATAAAGGCAATTTCATTCAGTTCCAAGATGGGAAAATAACACTGACATGCACTGTTGGGGGAATCCATGGTCTAATCTTCTTTAACGTCCCTAGTGCTTAATCTGTCAGTCACCACACACAGATTTAGTACTTACTGCCAGGTATTCATTCTCAATTATTTGAAGCATAAACTTGGCAGCATTGGATAATATAGCCGTGGAAATGTTTTTGGCTTCTTTGAGAGAAAAAAAAAATATATGTACTTTCATTATTTCTCAATGCCATTGTAGATTTCTCTCCTCCTTTATAACATAAAATCAGCAGCAAGGGTCCCATTCATAAATGCACACTAACTTTCCCTCTGAGGCTGCCTGATGGGACCAAACAAGATGTTCTTTTGAAAGGGGACTCAGTGATGGCTATCACATCACTAGTATCTCCCCCTCTCCCCTTCTCCTCTATGACATACATCACTCTTTTGGCCCTGAGGTCAGTTCTTCTGTAGGCACAGTGAGTCCCCCGACCTATGCTTTGGGGACCCCTGAGCAGGCAGGGAGATGGATGGGGAGAAGTAGTGGACTGCCTCCATCAGGATGGTCAAAGAGAAGCTGTGGACACCTGACTAGAGCAGCCAGTCTCCAGAGTTCACATGGCAGATCATTTGGAAGATACAAAGCTCTTCACTCACATATAAAGCATTAATATTGATAGAATACTCTTAAAATAATTTCATAAGTGTCTTGGTAGCTACATCAGATCTTAGCTGGGCAGTCCTGCTCTCAGCACACACTGAAGAGTGCTAACTCTGAGCCAAGCTTCATGCTAGGGAACTGTGGGAAATAAAGACAAGGAGAATCTCTTGCCTGCCCCCAAGGACCCCGCAGTCCAGGAAGCAAATTATGGTGGGAAGAACAGAAGTGGTGGGAAGTTGTACAACTGCTCCCATTCACTGAGTGCTCAGTGTGTGCCACGCTGTCATCAGCACATTTTCTTATATCAATTGATCTGAGTCTGCATATATCAAGTCAACTAAGTATGTCTCCTATAAGAATCCAAGGCTATCAGGACTCAGATGAAGTGCTATGGAAAGTCAAGGATTTTTCTCATGGCATCTCTCATTTAGTTTTCATAAGACTCTATCAGAAGCAGTTGTTGCCAAAGGGCTAGGAGAATATTATGGGAGTAAAATTTAAGATGAGAAATTCTCCCAAGATTTCTGTCAAATCTCCCTACAGCACATAGAAAAAGCCTGCAATTACCTAAATTTTAGCATCACGATATATACACTGCAATAGGATACACAGCTCTTCGACACCCAGGCAACAACACTGCCCAGTCTCACTCTACCTCACCTCCATCACAGTCCATCAGAGCACCCAGCTCCATGTCACTCCCCTCTGCAAACACTTAGCTTGCCTAGAGGTCAGATGAAGTACCTGATTCTTATTTCCAATGCTTCCCCTTAAGAATTTTAAGTAATTCTGACAGTTCAGAGAATTGAACTTCCCTCTTTAAGATAGGATATATGGTGAAAATGCACACTGGATAAAAGTATTTTCAAGAATTCCTACACTTAAAAACACAACTTCCATCTGAATTAATATGCTAAATACAACTCTTTTCAGTTTAATCATTAAATGTTTACCACTTACATTTTCTTATCATTCTTTGTTGTCTTTTGTTCATTATTTTTGGCATTCAAGCATAGACTTTCATGTATTTTTCTTCAGCAAAGTGCACATGAATCACTGTTTTCCCTTACTGAGTGTAATAGTCTGGAGGGCAAGGTCACTATCATTGATTCTGAATCATCCATGTGCATAAGAATCACAAAAAGAGCCTGTAAAGCTACCAATCTAAACCCAATCCCCAGAAATTGTTTTATAAATTGATTTGACATGATTTTTAAAGTTTCCCAGAACTTTGTTGTAGTTCTCTCACAAACAACTGCTTGGGGGAAGAGTGGGGGTGGTTATAATACAGCAATGCATGAGTTCCCTGGAAGAGATTTAAGTTGAGTGCCACTTGATCTGAATGTGGCCATCACTGTTCTGAGTGCCTCCTCCATTGATCTGAGTGTTGCCTGCATCTCAAGAGTTTTCTAAAGTGCTCCAGGTGACTAACATGAAGATTGAGAATGTCCGTACATATACCCTAGGACCTGGCCCAGTATTCGTACATACATAATTGGATGTCTTTTTAAGTTTTTTCTAATATATGATAAAACAATTTCATTTAAAATATTCTAAATCCCAATTCTACAATTCCACACAAATTAATCAGAACCAATAAAGTCTAATTATATTTTAAAAGTTACCATACTTGGATCCCTCTAAAGCTGCAGACTGATTATTTCAAAGAGTATTTACTTCCTTGACAGGTAATTTCTTCATAATTAAGATGAACTGATCTCCATATTTAACATCAAGGACCCAAAGGCCACATCAAAATACATCTAATAAATCAGTACATTGAAAAATGCTATGCTCTAAGCCCACATATAGATGACTTGTCTGCAGTTTTAAGGCTGTATGCAGATTTTTCTCTAAAAAAAAAAAATCTCAACTTCTAATACTTAACAGGAAGTCTCTGATTACAAACACTTGACACTTTGTACCTCTCATTCTGTGTTGTCTAAGCATTATCTCTGCTTCCTGTTCCAACAACTTAGCATTCATGAGTTCCAACTGCAGAGTTTCCCAAAAGCCATGACTAGAAGAATGTGGGAAGAGAACCTGGGGTGGAGGTGGGAGCTCACTGTATTCTCACGGGACTCTCAGCAAGGCTTAAGGTTTCAATATGTATGGATCCCTGTTGGACCTTGTAGAGGCCATACACAATAAAGGTTCACAATAAATATTTGTGCTGATTACTTTTAATATCTTGAAACTAATCCTATACTTGTATATGTACACATAGACACACCCCACAAGATGCATATACCACCTCTGCTTTCTTAAAGGGGATCCTTTTGGAAACATCAATGGTGTTCCTCTGCTCTCTGAGTAAAAAACATTGTCTTTGAGTTAAAAACTCAGAGTCAAAATCATGTGCATAGTTTTCTCTTTGTGTGTTACCCTTTCCATTGTAGCCAGAAAATTCATCAGTTTTTTTCTTCATATCCTTCAGGGGTATCTCTGACATCGGGTCACTTTACTCAGAAGGAGTGCTGAGTCAGTTAATTACTTTTGCTTTAATGCAGGTTCCATTATTTTACTGAGTCAATGCTCCCAGAGGCTTTAGGGTAGTTAAATTTTACTAATGAATTTACCAATATGTTTTGCCCATGCTGAATGTTATGTACATGGGGGTTTTTAGTAATTGTAAAAGTGAGATTGCCACACTGCTTCAAAGAGATCTTCTTGTCCTTCTGATTTTTTCTCCTTCTTCACCTCCTCTTTATTCTTTTAATTTAGTGGCTTTACAGAAATATAATAGAAATATCCTTTTCTTTGTGGTCTTTTTTTCTCTCTACCATTACCTCCTGACTTCCTAAGTGAAGAAATCATTATTCTCTTCTAGTCACAGAGAACTCCCTAGGAATCTTCTGTATTCCCCCCTCTCTCTATACCCCACCCTCATTTGTCTCTGCAGACACAATCTCACAGTTTCTCTTTTTTTTTTTTTTTTTTTTTTTTTTGGGGGGGGGTATTGGAGATTGATCCCAGGGGCACTTAATCACCAAGCTGCTAAGCCACAGTCTCAGCCCTTTTATTTATATATTTTATTTAGAGACAGGATCTCACTGATTTGCTTAGGGTCTCCATCAGTTGCAGAGGCTGGCTTTAAACTCTCAATCTTCCCATCTCAGCTTCTCTGGGATTACAAGCATGTGCCACTGTGCCCAGCAGTTTCTCTACACCTACAGCAGAAATCAGCCATAACAGAAAGACATACTATGAATCCGGTATAACCAATGACAAAGCCCCAAAAGCCCCTTATGAAGGTGGGGTGGGGGGTCCTTAGAATAATCTGGATCCAATCCATTGCTGTTTAAAAAAAAAAAAAAGTTGTATTATACAAAAATGGTTTTTCTCATACCTACCACGTGGCTATTTAGGTAGAGCATCAGAAAAGAGGAAACTGCATTAAGTTCAAGAGATAACCCACAACAGATTTAATGCAAATTTTATTTGGTTCAGTCACATTTTTCCATTTGAATACACAAACAAGCTCTCATTTAATCAAGAATTTTAACTCTCCCAGTTGGGATGACTGTAAATCTCAACTTCCCAACTCCTTCAGGACAAATGGGAAACATAAATTAGAAAAACAAAGGTTGCCAGACCAGAAAATGTAAGGCTTCTAAGGGTTTTAATTCAAGTATGAGCTATGAATGCATTCCATATTATGCAGAAAAAGTTATGAAGCATTTTACTTTAATTAATGGAGCATTGAAACTATTGCTGAAATTCTTAAGCATGAAATTCAAGCACACAGCACAGAATTTCCTTCAAGTCAAATTAGCATATGGCCACAGGACCCAATTCTGAAATAGTCATGATAAATCACAGCCATTTAGAATGCACTAGATCTTAGTTTAATGTAAATAATACATTAGTACCTTCAAAGGTCAAGTGTCTACAGCACACACCACTCAGGAAAAAAAATTACACAACACTGTACAACACTGATATCTGAGACTTGGTTATATGACATCATAACCCTTCAGCAATAGCTGTACAATCTCTAAATTAAAACTGTTAGTTTTTCATCAGAAGTAGCTTTTATTAAGCAGAAACACAGTCCCACTACTCATTGACTCAAAAGGAATTCTCCTTAAGAAGAGAAGTGGCCAGTGATCTCTGGCTGGGGAGATATATCTCCATTACAAAGCCCCCTACATAATCCATCATTATTTTAGTTTTTTTTGCCACTGTGGTAAAAGGATCCGCCCAGAACAAGTGTAGAAGAGGAAAGGTTTATTTAGGGGCTCCCGGTTTCAGGGGTCTCAATCCACAAGCAGCAGGCTCCATTCCTCAGGGCTTGAAATAAGGCAGGACATCGTGGCAGAAGAGTATGGCAGGGGGAAGCAGCTCACATGTTGAACAAGAAGCAGAGAGAGAGAGAGAGAGAGAGAGAGAGAGAGTCTCTACTCTCCAGATTCAAAATATATACCCCATAGCCATGCCCCCAATGAACCACTTCCTCCAGCCACACCCCACCAGCCTCCAATTACCACCGGAGTTAATCCCATCAGGGATTAATTCACTGATTAGGTTAAGGCTGTCACCCAATCATTTCTCCTCCAAACCTTCTTGCATTGTGTCACACATGAGCTTTTGGGGGCCACCACATCTAAACCATAACAATCATCCTGGCTCACCATCAATCTTGTGGTGGTGGCACAGCATCTGTCCTACAAGTCTAGATTTTATAATCAGAGCTATGACTTGGGTTATACCAGAGATAAATGTGGCAATCTCCATAAGCAGCCATACCCTTCTTGCGGGATCCAGTCACTTCAAAATGATCCCAATAAGCAACGGGGACCCAAGAAACTCTCATCCATTGAAGGAAAGGAAAGAATTTGAACCATGGATGGAAAATGTGCTTCTTTTCTCTTTACTGAGCTGGCTCTTCCACACCACTCTCACTGCCAGCCCCTCTTATTCTTGCCAGGCTCTTCCTGGTGTCAGGCAGGATCTGCCCTTAATTCCGGGCCTTCCTACACAAGGCATCTTTCTCAGTCTAGTTCAGAGTTCAACCATCTAGTTGTTGGGTGGCTCAGATCTGACTCCTATGTTCCTGAACCAGAGCTTGACCAATAGATGAAAATCTCCTGCTGGCTCTCTGAAGGCACCTCTAATTAAACATATTTAAAATCTAAGCCATACTCATCTGATCTTCCCAAATAAATCTGGTCTTCCCCCTGCGTTCGCTTTATCAGTGAACAGCACCACCATCTACATCAGTGCCTGAGCCAAAAACTTTATGTCAGCCTGGCTTCCTCTCTCTCTCCTCACCAGTTCATCCAATTAGTCACCAAACCTTACTGAGTCTCCTTGTACCTGAGGCCTAATAGTCCTTTCCATTCCACATCCACTTCCTTACACCAGGCTGATTTTTTTCCACCCAACTGCAACAACCCCCTAATGTTTCCCTACTTTGAATCCTGCTGACTTCCATTTCATTCTCCAGACAGCTACCAACCATTGTGATTGTCCAAAGATGTAAATCCAGTTATGTCACCCAACTGAGTATACATTAAAACTGCCCTCCATTGCTCTCAAAATAAACACAAATTTCTGGAATAAGGATCCTCAACCAGGGGCAATTTCACTTCCCCAAGGGACATTTGGCCATATCTGAAGACATTTTGACTTATCAAAACTGAAGGGGTGCTGAGCAGGGTGGCATACACCTGTAATCCCAGTGGCTGGGGAGGTTGAGAAAGGAGGATTGAAAGCTCAAAGCCAGCATCAGCAAAAGCGGAACACTAAGCAACTCAGTGAGACCCTATCTTTAAATAAAAATACAAAATAGGGCTAGGGATGTGGCTCAGTGGTTGAGTGCCCCTGAGTTCAATCCCCAGTACAAAAAAAGAAAAAAAAAAAAACCTGAAGGAGTGGGAGTTGCTAGTGACTTCTAAAACAGATCCCAGGGATGCTGCTAAACATCCCACAATGAACAGGACAGCCCCTGTCCCCACCTCAGCAAAGAATTGCCCAGCCTAAAATGTCAATAGTGCTGAGAATGAGAAACACGAAAGGCAGAGAGGGTCCTGCCTGATCTTTCTACCTTCTTATCATTCCCTCCCTTCTACGTCTCCACCTTGAGCTAAACTCCATGAGCCAAATTAACCTTCTCAAAGACACTGTGTTCTCCTTCTCCCTGTCTCACCACACACTGTTCGTGCAGCCTGGAATACTGTTCATACTGCTTTCTTTACCTAATTAAAATTCTCCCTTAAACTTTCAGCTCAGACATCACTTACCCTGGGAACCTGACCCTGCCCCATGATTTAGATGCCCCATCAGCCCAGTTAGCTCTCTGCCCTTCCCTTGTCATCATACTGTTTTATAATTGCCTGTTGACTTATCAGCATCTCCCCAGACTACAAATAAGAGTTCATGCCTATCTTGTCCTCTATATTGTTCTCAGTTTCCTGCACAAAGCTTCGCACAGAGTGAGCACTCACATATTTGTTCAATGAATGTACGATTTGAAATCAGCTTCATCAAGTTACTAACATTTCCCATTTAGCACAATGGTTTCAGCAATCTTGAAAACTAGTATGCATCCCAAGCTCCACAAGAAAATAAGCTTGGATAAATTCAGAAAGTGGCAAAGATGCCCTGTGACATTAGGGGAGCTAAAGACTGGTAAAAATCATGCTGGTGAGTAAAACTGTGGGCAGTCAGGCACATCTTTGGAATTCAGTCATCTGGCTATAATAGCAATTAAGCACAGCAAAATAGAACATGTTCAAAAAGATACAAATATTGAATCAGTTATTGTTCCAACTTATTGCTCACATAAAAATAAAACACGGGGAAATTTTCAATTCTTGGGCAAAATTAATCAAGTGAAACAGGAAGGATCAGTGGGACATCATTTTCCATCCATGGACATGAATAACAGACATAAAAGGACACCATATGAATTCCTATGACTCAGTTTCTTATCATGTGCTACCCAGAGGAGCAGCATCAGCATCACCCAGGAACTTAAGGAATGTGTAGATTCACGGCCCTGTCTAAAACCTTCTCAATCAGAAACTCAGAGGCAGGACTCAGCAATCTGTTTTCACAAGCCTTCCAGAGCATCCTGCCACTGGCTGAAGTGGGAGGACATCAGACAACAAGTGCAAAACTCCATGTTCATAAATAATGACATTTATATAAGACCTACTATGTGCCAAATCCCATTCTAAGTTGTTCATACCTTAAGTCACACAATAATAATACTATGATGTTCCTACTTCACAGATGAGAAAACACAGTGTTATTCCTTCTCAACAAATTATAGAGACTCCTGGTTTCCCATGAAGAAAACTTAGCCAGAATCTGACCTTCTGAGAAGTAGGACTCCTTGCAAAACCTTTCTCCCTCTTACCTACCTCAGTTATGGCTTCTCTGTCCCTTAGCCCACATTCATTTCAGATTCCCTGACCCTTGAACTTTATAGGCACACCAAATACATGCTTGTTCCTTAATTCCTATATAGAACTCATCCCCAGGACCTACTTCCTTTAGACCAACAGTTCTCAAATGCACCCCTGGGGAAAGCAGGGAGGGATCCTTTAGACCCTGAAAAGGAACCACAAGGTCAAAACTGTTTTTGTGATGACACTAAGGCATATTTGCCTTTGCTGCTAGGCAGAAATCTGCACCAAGGATACAAAACAATGGTAGGTAGAAGTGCCAGCACTTTGGCATGAATTACTACAGCAGCTTCCAACTGTACTAGTAGCCATTGTGTTCCTCATGGTCATGTACTCTCAATAAAATAAGTACTGGTTTCAATTAAGATGTTCTTGATGCAGTAGTAAGAATTATTAATTTTATTAAACCTTGAGTACACATGCTTTTAATATTCTGTGTGATGAAATGGGAAAATGCATAAAGCACTTCTATTGCATACATAAATAAAACTGTCACAAAGAAACACTCTCATATAATTGTTTGAGTCACAAGTTCAACTAGTTGCTTTTTATTGAACATAATTTTTACTGAAAGGAAAACTAATGAAGTAAAGTTATTTAGATTTGGGCCTTTTGGCAGATGTTTACTTGAAAATGAATGAAGTCATCCTATCGTGTTAAGAAAAACAACTAACAGAATTTGATGCCAGTGACAAATATCTAGTTTTTCAAGTGAAAATTAGGATTTTATAAAAGCTTGTGTCTGCCATCATGAGCTTGGCAACTTTTCAGTACTTAAATTCTTTTCTGATGATATACTTGAGTGGTGATATTGAGGGATGTGTGTTTTTTTTTTTTGGGGGGGGGTTGTTTGTTTGTTTGTGTTTTTGTTTTTTGCTATCATAGAATGAAATGATAACATTGAAAGAGCTACATTAACTTAGTGAGCCAATATTTTAAAATGACCATGCAAGATGCTACCAAATCATGCATGGGTGAAAAACCCAAAGGACAAGCTAGACCAATGGGTTTTAAAGTGACAGAAAATCAAAAGTTCATTGATTTGGTTTCAGATTCCACATTGCAACTAACCTTTAAAAAACTACCAAGTGGAGTTATGCTGTAGTAAAAAGCAGAATGTCCACAATAATCTGAAAAGGCTATTCAAATATTCCCTTTTCCAACTACATTTCCATGAAGCTGATTTTTTTCCGTCTACATCCACCAACACAACATATTGCAACAGATTGAATGCAGAAGCAATATGAGAATCCAGCTGTCTGCCATACCGGAAGACATTAAATTTTCAAAAATATTTTAAATGCTAACACTCTTGCTATTTTTTTTTTACTTTGGAAAATGTAACTATTTTTCATTAATATATGTTATTGTGAAAACATATAATGAGTTTATTATTATCACTATTAAATGAACTAATAAATTTTTAAATATTCCCAAATTTAATTTCTAATACTAGAAACATCAGTGGATATGACTCATACACACAAAGTTCATATAAATTATTGAGATTCTCAATATTTATTTTTTTCTTGATACTGGGAAACTTTACCACTGATATATATCCCTAGTCCTTTTTATTTTTTGAGACACAATCTCTCTAAGTTGCATAGGGCCTCACAAAGTTACTGAGACTGGCCTCAAATTTGCAATCCTCCTGCCTCAGCCTCCTTGAGTCACTGGAATTATAGGCACCAAGCCAGGCTCAATATTTTTTTTAAAGTGTAAAGATTTCCTAATACAGAGGATTCAAGAACTACTGTCATTAACCTATAGACCTTTTTCCTTGCATATACCTCCTTATGCTCCTACTCAGTAGCTCCAATTACCTCTCTTCCAAGTCTTCCCTGATTTCCACTCAATGAATTTATTTATTCTGTAATCCTCTATAGTCCATGCAACATAGTTCAGATCTTTACATATCTATAAGCCCAAGTTTGAATAACATGACCTGTATTGTCCAGCTTGTTCATTCATTACAGTGGCCTTAGGAAAACTCTTTGCTCTAAGCCTTAAAATCTCCATTTGCAAAACAAAGACAATCATAAGCCTCCTTCATTAGAGCTATAGGAAGATGGTTGTCTATTAATTACACCCCAAATTCATATGCTGAATTTCAGCTTGGCTGTATTAGGTGTATGAAAGTGACTGGGGATAACTGAGGTCAAAGGGTGGAGTTCTGATCCAGTAGGATTAAGGTCCATGTAAGAAGAGACACCAGAGAACTCTCTCTTTCCACCATATGAGGACACAGTGAGAAGATACTATCTACAAGTCAAAAGAAAGGCCCTTGCCAGAAAATGAATCAGTCAAAACCTTGATCTTGAACTTCCCAGCCTCCAGAACTGAAAAAAAAAAAAAAATTTCTATTGTTTAAGCCATTCAGTCTATGGTATTTTGTTATAGCAGCCCTTGCTACATATTTTGGTACTAAGAAATCAATGCTGCTTCTATACGTACCTAAAAATATGGAATTAGTTTTGGAACTGGGTGATGGTTAGAAGCTGAATGAGTTTCTAGGTCCATATCAGAAAAGGCCCAGACTGCTGTCAAGGAAATGTTAGTAGGATTGTAGACATAAAAGGTGATTCTAGTCAGGGCTCCAAAAGAAAAGAGGAGAGCTGGTGATAAGGTATCCATCTTGTCAAGAATACATAATAATCATGAACAGAACATTGGTGGAAATATGAACATTAAAGACCAAAATGGTGAGGTTTCAGACAGGAGGAAAATGTTATTGGAAATTGGAAGACAAGTAATCCTCATTATAAAAAGGCAAAGAAGTTTTCTAAACTGTATTATAATGTCTTGTAGAAGGTAGAATTTTTAAACAATAAAATTAAATACTCACTGAGGAGATGTCTAAGCAAAATGTTGAAAGAGCAGTGTAGTCCTCCTGACTGCTTTTGATAAAAAGTAAGAGGAGAAGGATAAATGGAAGATGGAATTATTAAGCCAAAAGGAATCAGAAGTTAAAGATTTTGAATGTTCCCAACCTTTCCAGATTAGAAAATAGGAAAGAGTCCCCTTGGGAAGAGATATTTCAGGGTATGGCTAGACTCTGCATAACGAAGCTATGGGATACTATGAGCAGAAACAATGCTAATCTGAACTGAAACGCATGGAGATGAAGGCTCTTGGACTTGGGGATTGAACAGAGCAAGACCATAGAGCTGTTCAGCTGTGTAAACTATCCTTTAAGAAAGAGGATGATTTAGAGATCATCAGGACTGTCTCCACCTCAATTTCACAGGGTAGAGACACCACCAGCAGCAGTGGTTTCAATAAGCCAGGCTACCACCACCCAGGGCCATGAACGCAGATAGTCCAGTGGATCCAAGGGCAAAGCATTGAATCAAAGAAGATTACGTCTGGGCCTGAAGTACAAGTAGAATTTCCTTTGGTAGTTCTGGAACTGTCTTGGAACCCATTATTCTTTGATTCTTTCTGATTTCTTCTTTTTGAAATAGGAATGGCTATCCAATGCATATCCCACTACTGTACTTTGGAAGCACATAACTTGTCTGGCTTCAGGCTCCCAAGTGGAGAGGAAATTTTGTCTCAAAATGGTGTACCTTAAACCCACCTATATCTGATATTTAGATGAGACTTTGGACTTTAGAGATGATGCTGGAATGAGTTAGGACTTTTGGTACTAATGGAATAGAATAAATATATTTTGTGTACAAGAACATAAATTTGGAGGAGTCAGGTGTGGAATGTTATAATATATATTGTGTTTTGATAGATCAATAGATAGATCAAAGATAGATAGATAGATAAATAGATAGATTCCACCAATTCATATATTGATGTTCTAATCACCAGTGTAGCTATATTTAGAGTATGGAAGTAATGAAGTATAAATGAGGTCATAAGTATGGGTCCCTGATCTGCTAGGATTAGCATCCTTGCCAAAAAGAGACATCAGAGAGAGTTCATTCTCTCTTTCTCTCTACCATGTGATGCAACAGGAAGGCAGCCATGGAGAATTCCCTCACTAGAAACTATTGCCAGATCCTTGTTTCTGGTTTCTAACTTCCAGAACTGAGAGAAAATTAATGTATCTTGTTCAAGTCACCCAGTCCTTATCATAGTCAAAGCAGACTAAGACAAAATTAGAAAAATAAGATGGGTACAGCATTTAGCACAGTTCCTGGTACATAGTGAGCACAATAAATATTCTTCTTCTATTATTATTATTATTAATCATTATTATTATTCATTCAACAAATGCTTATTAATTACTATAGTTATTAAGGCTCCTGCTATCATGGCATTTAAGTCTAGACCAATGGATGTTTAAATAAATAATCATTCAAATAAGTATCTACCTATAGTGGTATTAAATGTTGAGGAAAAAAATCAAAGACACTAAAAGAAGATAAAAAATAAGGGAGACCTAAAGTGAGGTATGTGTATGAAATTAGCTCAATTTAGCCATTGCATAGTGAATATGTCCTTCAAAATAATACATTATACATGATAAATATATTCAATGTTCAATTAAAAATTAAGCAATTTTTTTCAAAGAAAAGGGAGACTAATTTACACTGGGTGTTACACATCAAGAAAGACATCTTTGAGAAAGTGGCATATATATGCTGTCACAAAAAGATGAATAGACATCTTTCATGTATAGACCCCCACAGAAAAGAGGCACCTCTTGCCTCATGGACCCCTCACTGGGTAGAAGAATTGACTATTTTCATTATTAGATATTTTTTCTACCTGATTTAAGTTATACTCAGAAGCACAAAAGCTTGTTTTTTACTTTTTGTATGACACTTTTAAACTTAATGTTTATTCTGGCTTTTGTATGAATGGCCTATGCTTGCTGTTCGTTGAGAATTACTAAGAGAAGTAGAATTACCTTCTGGGGAAATTGAAAAATGACCTTTACAGGAAAAAAAGGCTAAAGATAAAAGGATCAATAAACAAAAGTCCCCAGTTTCCCAATTCACCTGACTAATGTTACAATCAGAAAAAAAATTTAATTCATAAGGTCAGACTCTTCAGAGAAGAAAAGACCAGTAGGTGAGAACAAGGACACACGGGAGTCTATGAAAGTGGATTCCAGTCTCACTGTTAAGTGATTTTTCCTGATCAAAACAGAGAAGCAATGGAAAGCTTTAAAAAATGATCCACAGGACTGAGAGTACATAACTGCAACTATTCCATTTAAGGCAGGGTATTTTAACCACCTGTCCTCAGTAACAAAACGTCTTCTCACCAAAACAGGCCCCAGCAACAAGAAGCCAACAGAGAGATGAAAGCAACCATGCCTTCTTGCTGGCCGAGACGATGGAAGGGACCTCTGAGGCTGCATGTCAAGATAATAAAATATTAAAGTGTGTCTCTCTTCACCTTTTCCTTCCACATGCCCACAGATGTCCTGTGAGAGCAGGACTCTTCAAAAAAAATTTTTTCCAAGTCTAGTAGAGTGCAGGTTCTTGATAAATCATGATATGTCAGTAACCTGGTGGAAGGAACCTGTAGTCAGGGTTCAGCAGAGCCTGGTACCAATCGCAGTTCACAATCATGGGAAATATTTGCTGTTTCTAATGTCTAAGGTTTGCCATGTCTCACACAAGGATGATGGCTTTTGAAAAAAAAATATTTCATCTATAAAGAAGCTCTGATTTTTAGAAATAAGATGCATTATCAGAATCAAAAGAGGCCCACATTTTGCACCAGTATTACATTGGCTTCTTCAATTATCTGATGTTCAAAGCTGGAATTCAATATACATAGATGTAGGGGACCGCCTCTCCATTCTAGAGATCTAGAAGACATTCTGAATGGTCCAAGAGTGTGACCAGCACAAAGTGTAACTCTCATCTACTCTTGGTCACTCCGTTGCTGTATTCCCACAGGAGCTCCTGCACTTAAGTCTCATAACCAGATCTGCTCTTTATACTCAGGAGATGATATCACCTTCATTTCAGTAAAATAAGCCCTTATGTTTTACTATTCCCAATTTTCCGACCTCCTCAACACACACACTGAATTATATGCAGCTCCATTCTTTCATCCTTCCCACCCACCTCTGAAGGAAAAGTGTCACTCATCCAGTTTAACCTAATTTCCCTCCTGTGCCTGCATCTTAGCCACCTCCAGCTCCACAGGGACCTCAGCCACCTCTTCTTTCCTTCTTCTTCAACTTCTTAGTGCCAAAGGCTTCCTTTACAAGGATGAACATGTTCCAGTGCCCTGATTTGTGTCCCATTGCCAGCTAGGACTTTTCTCCACACCCATCCCATTTTCTGTACAGCCAGTCTTCTTCAAAGGACAGTCTACCCTGTGGTTTCTTTCTTCTTTCCTTCCTTCCTTCTTTCCTTCCTTCCTTCCTTCCTTCCTTCCTTCCTTCCTTCCTTCCTTCCTTCCTTTTTTTCCTTTCTTGGTAGTAGGGATTGAACCCAGTGGTGCTTAACCATTGACCCACATTCTCAGTACCCCCCCACCTTTTGGAGGGGGTGTACCATGGATTGAACTCAGGGTCACTCAACTACTGAGCTACATCCCCAGCCCTGTTTTATATATTTTTTTTATTTTTATTTTTTTTTAATTTTTTATTGTTGGTTGTTCAAAACATTACATAGTTCTTGATATATCATATTTCACACTTTGATTCAAGTGGGTTATGAACTCCCATTTTTACCCCATATACAGATTGCAGAATCACATCAGTTACACATCCATTGAGTTACATATTGCCATACTAGTGTCTGTTGTGTTCTGCTGCCTTTCCTATCCTCTACTATCCCCCCTCCCCTCCCCTCCCCTCCCCTCTTCTCTCTCTACCCCCTCTACTGTCATTCATTTCTCCCCCTTGTATTATTTTTCCCTTTCCCCTCACTTCCTCTTGTATGTACTTTTGTATAACCCTGAGGGTCTCCTTCCATTTCCATGCAATTTCCTTTCTCTCTCCCTTTCCCTCCCACCTCTCATCCCTGTTTAATGTTAATCTTCTTCTCCTGCTCTTCGTCCCTACTCTGTTCTTAGTTACTCTCCTTATATCAAAGAAGACATTTGGCATTTGTTTTTTAGGGATTGGCTAGCTTCACTTAGCATAATCTGCTCTAATGCCATCCGTTTCCCTGCAAATTCTATGATTTTGTCATTTTTTAATGCAGAGTAATACTCCATTGTGTATAAATGCCACATTTTTTTTATCCATTCGTCTATTGAAGGGCATCTAGGTTGGTTCCACAGTCTTGCTATTGTGAACTGTGCTGCTATGAACATCGATGTAGCAGTGTCCCTGTAGCATGCTCTTTTTAGGTCTTTAGGGAATAGACCGAGAAGGGGAATAGCTGGGTCAAATGGTGGCTCCATTCCCAGCTTTCCAAGAAATCTCCATACTGCTTTCCAAATTGGCTGCACCAATTTGCAGTCCCACCAGCAATGTACAAGTGTACCCTTTTCCCCACATCCTCGCCAGCACTTGTAGTTGTTTGACTTCATAATGGCTGCCAATCTTACTGGAGTGAGATGGTATCTTAGGGTGGTTTTGATTTGCATTTCTCTGACTGCTAGAGATGGTGAGCATTTTTTCATGTACTTGTTGATTGACTGTATGTCCTCCTCTGAGAAGTGTCTGTTCAGGTCCTTGGCCCATTTGTTGATTGGGTTGTTTGTTATCTTATTGTCTAATTTTTTGAGTTCTTTGTATACTCTGGATATTAGGGCTCTATCTGAAGTGTGAGGAGTAAAGATTTGTTCCCAGGGTGTAGACTCCCTATTTACCTCTCTTATTGTTTCTTTTGCTGAGAAAAAACTTTTTAGTTTGAGTAAGTCCCATTTGTTGATTCTAGTTATTAACTTTTGTGCTATGGGTGTCCTATTGAGGAATTTGGAGCCCGACCCCACCGACTGTAGATCGTAGCCAACTTTTTCTTCTATCAGACGGTGTGTCTCTGATTTGATATCAAGCTCCTTGATCCATTTTGAATTTACTTTTGTGCATGGCGAGAGAAAGGGATTCAGTTTCATTTTGTTGCATATGGATTTCCAGTTTTCCCAGCACCATTTGTTGAAGATGCTATCCTTCCTATCCTTCCTCCATTGCATGCTTTTAGCCCCTTTATCAAATATAAGATAGTTGTAGTTTTGTGGATTGGTTTCTGTGTCCTCTATTCTGTACCATTGGTCCACCCGCCTGTTTTGGTACCAGTACCATGCTGTTTTTGTTACTATTGCTCTGTAGTATAGTTTGAAGTCTGGTATCGCTATACCGCCTGATTCACACTTCCTGCTTAGCATTGTTTTTGAAATTATTTTTCCATATGAATTTCATGATTGCTTTCTCTATTTCTACAAGAAATGCCGTTGGGATTTTGATTGGCATTGCATTAAACCTATAGAGAACTCAGGGTCTCACTGAGTTGCTTAACGCCTCACTTTTGCTAAGGCTGGCTTTGAACTCATGATCCTCCTGCCTCAGCCTCCCAAGCTGCCCAGCCCTTTTTATATTTTATTTTGAGATGGTCTTGCTGAGTTACTTAGGGCCTTGCTAAGTTGCCGAGGCCGGCTTTGAACTTGTAACCCTCCTGCCTCAACCTCCCAAGCTGCTAGGATTACAGAATGTGCCACCACACCCAACCTACACCATGGTTTTCAAACTTCTATGTGCAAACATATCTTAGAGACCACAGTCAAATGTCGGTTCTAATTCAGGAAGTCTGGGACAGGGCAGAGATTCCAAACTCCTAACAAGCTCCAGGGAGATACTGACACTCCTGCTATTTTGCAGATCTCACTCAGAAAAGTCAGTTTTTGTGCTCTAAGTTCACTTTCCCTATTTCTGCTACTAAAATTAATATCACTTTTTAAATGGGCTTCTAGAAATGGGAGTATAAATATTAAATAAATGTAACATACCCTTACTGATCTCATGGCCATAAGCGCATTTAATAATAACATTTCAGTTCTAGGGTTAGGACTGGATGGCTAACCAGCTTTATGTCACAAAGAGGAAATCAACAAATACTCCAGAAATCCACCAACTAGAGTGTTTTCAACAGACCATGGAAACCATTGGGTTAGGAATCTGGTCAGCCAGGGTAGGTTAAAGTCTCAAAGCCCTTGTGGGTCACAGGCAAAAACCATTTCTGTACAGTTGTAGAAAAGTCTGAAATTTCTGGGAAATTGCCTCACTAAATCATTTTATTTATGCTTGCGTATGGATCTTATTTTTTGATGTTGTTTAATTTTACTTTGCTTGTCTTGTTTTATTTTTCAATACAATGTAAACCAAATCCTTCCAGCATAATATCCTGAAGCTTGCAAAGAAGGAAATATTAACCATTTCAAAAGCAGCAAGAAGACACGAAACCGGAAGGCTGGAGTTCCATGCACTTTTCTAACAGATTTGCATTGCCAGGCAGAAATATTTCTCAATCTGCCTCTCACCAACTCTAGCCTCTAATGAGCAAACAGCAGGTAAAATAGACCCTGTGTCCTATTGGCTTATCACAGAATAATGAATGACCTGATTGGTGAAATGTCATGAGTGCCATGTACTACATTGTTTTTGTTGCATTAATTACCAATTAGACACAATGAATTGTTTAAAGAGATTTGTTCAACTCTATCCCATCTCACAAGGAAATGAGTACCCATCTGATGGGCTTTCCTGAACCTGCCACTGAGCTCTCAGAAGTCACAATCCACTGTGACCCAGTAACTAGAAGAAACTCATACCCCTAGCCCCATTGGTGTGGTGGGGGCGGGGGGCGGTCTTACAATGTCAGTCCTCACTAATGGCCTTCAGGGGTCCTCCAAGGTAATGCTTAAACACTGTAGCCTAGACCATAAGACACTTCCGGAGCTGTAGGTGAACCTGGCCCACCTGTCTCTATAGCAATGTGGCCCTTTCCCTCTCTACTTGCATAGCTAATACTTCTTTCAAGAGCCTTTCCCTCCCCACCCCCCACCCCCACACACACACACAAGGGATCTGGGAGGGCAGGAGAGGGCAGAAGACAAACCTATTTGCAAAACAAGCTGGCATTCCCATTTAAGCTTATGAAATTTCACTCTTGACTCTTCTTATTAGATTTACTCTTTGCAGGCTTCTGATCTCTTATTACTCATTCTGCTCACTGCCCTTCCAAGGGTATATTTGTCTGAGATTACAGCATTCAACTAATCACAATGACTTGTGACTTAAGTGATCTTGAGTCCATCCATATTTCACTCCACTGTCTATTGGCGTGTTGGCTTTAGCTCAGGCCATGTTAGGGGACACCAAGAAGCTCAGAGTGACTGCATACAGAAGTATACCAAAAAAAGCAGTGAAGTCCTCATGCCCTGGGGTTTGAGGAGCCATACACTTATCACAGAAGGGGTGTTGATATACACAGGCCAAGGATACAAATCATGCTACTGTAGAAAGGAATTAGGAATTTTCATGCATAAAAATGAACACAGCCACTGTGTTCCCCCAGCAGCTCACACAGGCTCATATAGCGTAACAGGGCAGGATAACAGGAGGAAGCTCCCTTTTCCATTCTTTTTGGAGAAGATGGAATGAGAGACATATGCTCTTGGCACCATGTAACTCTACTGGAGAGACTGGCTCCATGCCTGCTGCCCACCTGCAGCTAGTGTCTGGTGAACCCTAGCCAGGCCCACACATTTAAAAGACAAGGCAACTGGAGATCAGTTTCCCACACACAATCCCTTAACAGACCTCACTAATCTAATCCCACATGCACTAATTCCCTCCTACTCCACATGCGCTATAATTTTAACCCTAACCTACAAAATGCAACCTCTTTGTTTCTGAATCTAAGTCTATGTATTCACAGGCTGTTAGTTACTCCTTTCTTTGAAAACAAATCAGATCCCGAGTTCTACATTCTTTAAGGGTAGAATCTCAGAGACATTTTATGGGGTTGGGGTTGGGGTTGGGGAGACTAAATTTAGGTCTCTATATCAAAAACCCAGAGCCTGGGGAGGCCTGCAGGCTCATGGCAACTCTGGAATGAGCACAGTGATCAGAAGTTAGCTGCACAGATGCTGCCAGGAGTGGTTCCCTGTAAACCCAGGGTACCACTGTTATCTGAAATGGGAAGTGCTAGGGTTTAGACATGAGGTATCCCCCAAAAGCTCATGTGTGACATGATGCAAGAAAGTTTTGAGGTGAAATGACTGGGGTATGACAGCCTTCACCTAATCAGTGCATTAATCCACTTGTGGGGATTAACTGGACAGTAACTATAGGCAGGTAAGGTGCGGCCGGAAGAGGTAGCTCACTGGGGGGTTGCCTTTGGAGTTTGTGTCTTGTCCCTGGTGAGTGGAGCTCTCTCTTTGCTTCCTGATGACTGAGTCCTGAGCTGCTTCCCTCTACCACACTCCTCTGCCATGATGTTTCACCTCATCTCAGGCCCAGAGCAATGGAGCCAGCCATCTATGGACTGAGACTCTGAAACCAGAAGTACCAAATAGACTCTTCTAAAGTTATTCTGGTCAGTTCTTTTGGTCACAGCAAGGAAAAGCTGACTAAAACAGGAAGTGTGTGTGTGTGTGTGTGTGTACGTGTGTGCACAGAAATGCATACGGGCATGTAGGGTGGGGGACACTGAAGAATGAAGAGAGTCACTGGCCTAAGCTCAATGGTCTAAGCAATGGGACTGCATGTTGACATCCTGTGACTTCACATGCCTTTGTCATATATCTCCCCCTGGCTCCCAGCAGGATTACAAAATACTCCACAATGCTTTGGAGTAAGTAAATACTTCATCGCCTGTTACATTAAACATGGCTGCCTGCACTGAGTGGTTTCTACAATGCCCGAGAGTATTTTTAGTCACCAGTAGCATAACCTACAGAAATGATGCTTGGATTCAGTTAATCAACTTACCTAGAGGTTATAAATTTATGGAATCTACCCAGTTAACTGGAATGCACATACATACTGAGAGTAAAAAAATATGCATATACTCTGTAGTCTACCCTTTACTTCATTCCCAGGCCACACAATGAAATATCAAGTAAGTAATTATAGAACTACAGGATGGAAAACAACCAGGGTATTTTGGTTAAAGAAGCTGTGACTCTGAAGCATGATACATTCATCTATTGTGTGTCATAATGAAGGCAGTAATTTATTTCAATGCCATTTAGAATGCACAGCTATTCTGCAGAAAAGCATTCAAAACATTAAGAAGAAGATCAGAAGAAAAACTGTAATTTCCTAGGAACGGGTGCCAGAACTAAAACTTTAACAATGGCAAGAGGTTGAAATGGCACATTTTGAGTTTTTTAAAAAACTCAGGCTTGAGGAAGTGGGAGGGGTGGGAGGAAGGGACAGAGAGGCAGTTTCCTTGGAAACTAAATGTGATATTATTGCAGCAATAAGCCTCAGGAATCATTGTTTAGGGTGTGAAAATACTGTTCATCTGCTTAAAGCCGGACAAGGGTAATTGAGAACCTAAATAATTGTGATCTCTATGAGGATCCTCAGGGAACTCTAAAGACTGCTGCAGAGTGGAGGTGCCACGTACGAGCTCATAAATCTGCAGAGGAACACGAGAAAAGGCCCCCCACGAGGGCATGGAGAGCAGACGACCGCCGTAATGAGTTACGTGTACAATTTCCAGGGCATGGATATAAATAGGCAGCACAAAGCGGCTCACTCTCCTGCCCTCCTTGGTCCTTTCCGGTGGCCTTGAGAATACACCTCAGTCCCAGGTAAGCAGGTTTGCAGAGAGACCAATCTACCTTTCTTAGCCCAGCTCTACAGTTACTAGCTCTCTAAGTCTGACACCCTACTAACCTCCCTGGGCCTCACCCAGAAAAACAAAGACAAAAACCACTTCCTTCTCAGGCATTTACTGTGAAATCTAATGAAGGAGGAAAAGCCCCAGAACACGGCCTGGCATGTTCTGGAGGTGACTCACATGAGTTAATATTCTTTATCTTCTCAGTAGTCACTGGTTGTATTTTGGCCTGTCTGGTTTCTTCCAGCTGTGGGCATCCTAAGGAAGTAAGAAATAGATTTGGACTCTAATGGCAGGAGTTCTAAATAAAGAAACTCCTGGGTGTGCCCTCTGGGCAAGTCAGAATTGGGGTGCATGGGCCATCACTGCCATTCAGACACCTAGGAAGCAATGATGCTGAAGAGAGAAAGGCAGGGAGTGACAGCAGATCATGTGTGTGGGCAAGAAGCTAGATGGAATCGGGAATACCTAAAGGAGAACCAAGTATAAAAGTATTTCTATATAAGGGATGGGACTTGTCCAGTCTGGTCCATTTCTGTGTTCCTAGTTCCAAGATGACAGCTGGAACACAGTATGTGCTCTACAGAGTACTGTGGAAAGACATCAGAGTGTTCTAGGAGCTACAGGCAAAGTCATCTAGCTAGGCATCAGGAGCCAGGAGTTGGATTCAGAGTGAACACACAAACCAAAATGATAGTAAAGCCAAAACTGCTGCCCCTCAGGACAGGAATCCATCACATGCTCATACATACATCTTGCAAATATTTATTGAGCACCTACTATATTACTGAACTTAGGTAAAGTGCTTCAGAACAAAATAAAGTCCTCATCATTTGGAGCTTATATACTGGTGACATTCTGTTACATTACTTTAAATGGTGCATGTGTCTGTCTCTCCACTAGTCTGGGAGTTTCTCCAGGCAGGGCCTATGTCTTGGTCAACCAGAGTCTTCAGTACTGACCAAAGTGCCTGTAGGCTCACAGGAAGGATATGATAAATATTTTTTTGAACTGAACTCAAAAGGTCAAGAAGCACTTTGACTTGGAATAGGAAGTACTGTGGGCCTGGATTTGGGTCTCAGATCTAACACTAACCAGCTTGGTGATCTTGGGCAAGTTACTTTTCCACCTCGACCCTCAGTTTCCTTATCTGCAAAGTGTATTTAGTGATACAGAGTTCAAGATGGGGTTAAAAGAGGAGCTGCCTTTAACATAATTAGTACAGAGGAGGGCACCAGGTGGTCAGTAAATGGTACCTGATGCTCTCATGATCACTGTCATTATTATTCCTCATCAGGAGCACAGATGACTGTGCTCAGTAGGAGAGTATGAATAGAAAATTAGAGCAAAGCCTCACCAGTAAAACTTTTAACTCAAGAAAAGACAGTTTGGTACATAAGAATTTCCCCCTGCTAATTTCTATGTCTAAAGGAAGACACATACACAGCCAAGCTGGCAGAATTTATTTTGTATGACACTTACAAGATCAGTTTTGGAGTGAACCTTGAGTTCAAGTCCATTCTGAACAGTATCAGCTCCCATTACTCATCCTCATTATTGGTGTGCTCCTGGAGACCCTCTTAAATTGGTCAGTGCTCAAGTCTGCACTTCCATTTTTAGGTGTGGACAAATTCTAAAGAGCTAAAACCCTCTGGGAAGTCTGTACATTTCTTGCTTTTCTTGACTCAGTTCTGGTGACTTGGATAAGCTGATGAGGTCAGCTGTCACCAGGTAGAAATGATCCTCTCAGTGAAACATCTCTAATGAGATGATTTTGGTTCACAGGAGGTGTGATCAATAATATAGTGACTGCTAATAAACTAAAAGAGAGAAAATTACTGAAGCAGTAACCAATGCATCAGTTGTTCTATTCCTAAAAAAAATAAAGAATATATAAGTAGTTATTAAAGTGGGTTACATAAATAGGCTCAGGGTAGAGAGAGAAATAGCAAGGAGAAACAAGACAGACTAACACAATAATCAGTAGATCTAGCTTTACCCAAATGTGTAAGTAGAACCATATATTTATACATGTGTATATACTGCAATAAACTGAGGTTTCAATGAGATATATAACATATATATGTATATAGAGTAGTTACATATCTTCATTCACTCAACCACTCACTTATGTATTTAATAACACATATAAAATACATATTTCAATAATATGTATGTGTTAAATATATATAATCACATATACAAGTCATCCCACAGTATCAACAGGGTTTTGTAGATACCACAGAGTTTAGTAGATACCACAGAAGATACCACATCAATAGATGCTCAAGTCTCTTCTATCAAGTGATATAGTATTTGCATGTAACCTATGCACATCCTCACATATACTTTCAATAATCACCAGATTACTTATAATACCTAACATAATATAAAAAAATGCTGTGTAAATAGTTGTTATACTGTATCGTTTAGGGGAAAACTACAAGAAAAATTCTGTGCTTGTTCAGTACAGGTACAATTTTTTGAATATATTTGTTTCATGGTTGGCCGAATCCATGGGTGTGGAACTCACAGATATGGAGAGATGGAGAGTGGACTGTGTAGTCATTATCTGCCTCCCACACCCAAGAGATAAAAGACAGGTGGTTCTGAAATTAAGTGTGGCAATCAACGATAGTAGAAAAGAGGACATTAAGTCTTCAAGTCTTACAGTGTGGGCCATTTTCTTAAGTAAATAATAATGTACCAATAAATGAATGAGCTATAAATAAGCTTAAGAAATACCATATAGGGAGTGGAGGTGTGGCTCAGCGGTAGAGCACTCGCCTAGCACATGCAAGGTGCTGAGTTTGATCCTCAGCACCACATAAAAATAAATAAATAAAGTAAAGGTATATTATGTCCAACTACAACTAAAAAAATATTTAAAAAAAAAAAAAAGATGTACTATTCAGGCCTTCTCTAGATAAGACTACAAATAGAAGACCTAATTGGTGTACAGAAAAATCTCCTAAATTCTCAATATATTACCACAAGATTTTCCCTAACTACCCCTTTATTGACATTCTTTTCTATTCTCTATAATCACTGAACAGACGCCTCCCCCAAAAAAAATAACTGCATTATACAGGCAGCATCTACAAACTCTGTAATAGGCCTCATGTCTAACCTTAGACACCAATACCATGAATACATACTCCATTTCTCAAATGACAATTTTGCACATAGTAAAATAAGTGGTAAGTCAAAATTCAAATGACTGAAGTTGTTTTAGGTAATTCATAGGTTGTAAAAACTAATGAGAAGTGAAAAAAAATTATGAGGGTATTACACCACTCCCATTAAAATGAAAATCTATGTTACAACTTTATGTTCTTCAAATATCATGTCAGACTGAGCAACAACCAATGCATCAGTTGTTCTATTCCTAAAAAAAAAAAAAAATCAGTTTATTTATACAGCATGATAGCCATATTTATTTCTTTTCAGAAATACCTGACTAGTTATTCTTTTAAACCAGAATCAGCTCCCATTTTCATGACTATCAAAGTTTATTTTTAATCAGCTCTTCATTTGAGTAGCTAAGATGAAAATAATTGCAAAAGACAAGTATACACACACACACACACACACACACACACAATTTTCATGCATTAACTCATGGACACCCACATCACACACTACAAGCACAACAGGGTAATCTGAAAGCAGATAAAAATCCCTAAAAAGGAAAAAAAAAACTCTTATAAAGTCTTCATTATGAACAGTTTTATGAATAGCACTAAAGGATTTAGTACATGTATGAGAAAGGATCTGTGCAGCAAGACTCAATCAGTCAGATATTAGTTTCATGCTGCAGAAGAGACTATGTCTAGACTTGTCTGCAAAAAATGACCTGTTGCTACTCTTTTATGCTCTCTTCAGAATGGCTGGCCAGTGCACAGTGGATATTCTGTATTTAGGTTCTGCTTGGACAAGTGATTGCTGATAATCAGCTACCATTTTATCTATTGAAAAGCCATGGGGCAATTTCTAAGGAACCCCAATAACATTCACAGTAAGCAGAGCTCACCACAGTGAAACTGCTTATTTCATTTCAGTCTTCAAATTCAGGGAGCAGAGAAAACAAATAGGCAGAGTAAGTTTCATACTGGACTTTCAAATTGTTATCAGTAGGGTTTGCTGATAGCAGGGTGATACTGGCCCCCATCATAAGATAGTTTCAGTGACCCTCAGAAGCATGAGAAATAAGCATTCTAATTCAAATTTCTGAGTGTTCCTGTCCTGTCATAGCATTAAAATAATCATGCAAATCTGCCTCCAGCTGGTCTCTGATTTGCATTCATTTTTTTCTGTTCAAAATGATTTATACATACTTGTACTCAATTCTAAATTCTAATCTTAACATTCAGTCTTAGAAAAAGAGACATTTAAAATATTTGAACTAAATTTATAATATTAATAGCTAGCAATTATTAGTATTATCAGTGTGTGGCTGACACCAAATCTGGTTAATAAGCAAAGTACCTGCATGCATGTTCTTCACAGAATTGAGCTCCAAACACATTTCTTTTTGCTAATGTAAAAAATAGCTACTTAATGTGAATATTAACTTCTTAACACACAAATGATAAAAGTACATAAAATACTGAATGTTGATTAAATAAAAGAAGACAAAGAAAGTCTTAACAAATCCTATGTAATTGAAAGAACAGACTACTCTCCATTCTAAAGTTATATTTAATTTTAATGACTTGTCTAAGAATAATGGGAAAATTTACACTTCAGCCCTCATGGAGTCAAAGACCACTCAAGCAGAAACCCAGGAGCCATTAACAGGCAGCCCACACTCTTCTCAGAGAAGTAAAACAGAAGCAATCGAAACTTTCCAGAAAAGTCAGGATTAGAGCCAGTTCCTGGATTCCACTTCCAGGGAAGCTCTCATACCCAAATAAATTCAGACTTAAATCAAAGCTCAGTCGGTGCTAACAATAACAATAGAAATAATAGCTATAGTATTTTTAGTAAAAACCTAATTTAACACATTAGTTGGGAAACAAGCATACATTCTATCCTGCAACAACTCCACAAAATACAGCTATCTTTCTTTTATAAATGACAAAACCAGAATTCTGAGAATGCCAAATATCACCCAATTAATAAATGACAAAACTAAATTTAAAACCCAGATTTACTTATAATACATTCATTTATAAATACTTTTTGAACACCTTCTATGTACCAGGTACTTTTGCAGATACTAGGGATCTCCAGCGAACAAAGTAGGGGCCCTGTCTTCACAGAGCTTGTGTTAATGTCTTTGTTAGTACTTTGTAAATAACAAGCCAATAAAAGCAAATAAACAGAATGTCAGATGATGAAGTATGCCATGCAGAAAAATAAACAATAAGGGAAAGACAAAATATGAAATTAAGAGAAGGAGTTCCAATTTCACATAAGCTGGTCTGGAACCAATTTTCTAATAAGGCAAAATTAGTCACACTTGAAGAAAAGTAAGGGAACCATACAAATACCTGATTTTAAAAAAAAAATCTTCTGGCACAGGAAATAAGGGAAGTGGTCCAGAACTGACTTGTCCCAGTGAGAAAAAGCAAGGAGGGATTTATGTCCAGAGCTGAGTGATCAAGGACCATTAGGTCAGAGAGGAGGTGAGAGAGATCAGGATGGGGGACATTACGACAGAGTCCTAAAAAAAGACTCTACCATATGGGCTTTAGAGGACTCTGTTTAAAGGCTTGGTTGGAAGTTTAAGAGACCAGAGTTCTGAGCAAAGATGCAAGAGACCTGAGTTATATATGATTATGCTGGGGAAAGACTTCAGAAACGAAGGTAGAAAGTGGTAGGTGAGCCAGAGGACTGACAATGGAGAAAGGTGACTCAGACCAGCACGTTAACAATGGAGGTTGTGAAAATAGAGGGCTTCTGATTTATTGTAAAGAATTTGCTATGTAGATATGGGAGTAAAAGACAGAGGTAAAAATGTCTCTGAGGAAGGGTCATTTGCTGAGAAGTCTGCACAAAACCTATCAGGACGAATCAGATGAACTGAGTTAAAACCTAAAGGGAGGAGAGGAACTCAGGTTCGGAAACACTCCATGATTTTGAAAGGGCAGCTCATAACTTGAGCATGGTCAGGTTTCCTTCCACTCTGTACCACTGGGGCTTCTGAGCTGGTCCCAAATCCAATGAGTTTTCAAATTTTTCTTTGAGGAATCAGAGGCTGAATACTTTCCAGAGAAATCACTCCTGCCCTTGGGTCTAGGGAAGGCCTGTTCCATCTGTCGCCAGTGTCCAATCCGAGACCACTCTTTCAAAATGGCTGTCCTTGGGAGGGTGGGGAGCCAGATATTTTTCTACTTCTTTATACCGTTTATTCTCCCATATAAATACTCTAATTAACGTTTAATCTTCCTGTGTTGTGCCTTGAAGCAGAGCCTGTGAAAGGCAGAATTAAAAATCACAGGCTCATGATATTCCACAAGTTTGACATTAAGTAACCACAATAATTCAGGGGAAAGACCAAAACCCAACTCTCCATACAGACTACGAGGGACGCTGGGTCACTTTGTGCAGGCCTTCTCTGCCAAATTCATCATTTTCCTTTTATTCTCCACTGTTACACTGTGGATGACTATTTCAGCTCCCTCTTTCCCAGGGAGGGGCCGTATGCTGTGAGAAAATGGCTCTGTCACTCAAGAGGGATGAAATCAGCGGAGCAGCACTGGGCTAGAAATGATTACTGAAGGCCCGTTAGGAGAAGCCGGCAAACTCCACATCAACCATCACTCCCTCTGCACACCAGGACTTGGAAGAAAAGGAAAGAAGACTTTCTGCTGCTTATGGTATCTCAGGGAATCATCTGACAGCTTATTTATTAAATGCATTTTAATATTAATTCTCCTCTGCACCAGAGCTGACCTTCAAAAACATTTACTGAGTCTTGAGAACATGAAACACAGTGGCCGAGGGAAGTCCTGGAGATGGAGAGCGCCTTATGTAAGCCCTTTTTCTCCTGTACAGTAAGATGTAAAACCAGTTAAAATGAAATACTACGTTAGGTTGCTGATCTTTTAATATACAGTTTAAATTGGGCACCCAGATAAATTGGAATCCAATTAATTAAGATCCAAATTACTTTTCTCCCTGTATATTTCAGAGGACGATGTATCACAGGAATGCATAACAACAAAAAGAAATTTTTAGCTCTTTCTCAAACATGTTCTGAGTCTAAAACACATTTTATCTTTTCCGGTCCTAAAAGATGAGAACAGACATCCAGAATAATCACTCTCCAACAGTCAACAAATGTACAATTATATTTAGTGAAAGTCCAGACCAAAAAGTTCTGCAAAAGAGGTCCCCATTTTACCCCTTTTTATAAAATTGTACTAAAACACACGAAACACAAAACATTTGCAACATTGCATGACCATCACTACCGTCTACCTTCAGAATTCTTTTCATCTTGCAAAACTCAAATTCTGTACCATAAACAATAACTTGTCATTCCCCTCTATTTTACTCTTAATCAGAAAATTCAACTAAATAGAAATCCTCATTCTAAAAAATGGCTGAGTTTTTTTTTCCCTTATATAGTGTAAAATTAGGCCTATCTTCTTTTATGGTTTTACTTCATATTTGTCTGATTTATACATTATACTTAGGAAAGACTCTTATTTTGTTCCAGAAAGTCATGTTCAAGTCTCAGATTTCTACAAGCCAATGCATCGAGATGAGTGACCAATCGATATGGTTAGCCGATTATGAATTAGAAGCTGCAAATAAAAACCTTCCCATACTGGCTCTCTGAATCAGTTTCCATCATCAATTAAGATCAGAGCTGTTTTCACAAGTATCTGGGAGATGAATAATGATAAAACCATATTTTAATCTCTTTAAAGCACTAGGAAAAATGACCACCCAAACCTCCATCCCCAAAAAGTGTTTGTGGGCTCCCATAAATGAGCACACCACGAGTCAAACCAGGGCTTTTCTATGTAAAAACTGAGCAGGTGCAGTAGTGAGGCAGGCTGGATGGTGGATTTCTGTCTTCATCCAACAGCAAGCCTGCAGGAGGGCGTGGGTGCTCTCTGGAGCATTTGCAGGCCCAGCACAAGATAAAGCTCTTGTCAGTCTTTCTCAGTTCTGAGTCATTAGTTCTGGGGAGGGAAGGCATTAGAAAACCTCTCAAGCCACAAACCACATATCTTAGGGAGATAGCTAATTAGAATTCACCCTAAACTGTGAAAGAATTAACAGACATTAAATAATCATTATTTATAATTGGGGAATCAAGTTACCCAAAAGAATAAAAAACAAGGCAAAGCTCAGATTGCCTTGGTTAATGTTTCATTTGGAAAAATAAGAGGGTATGTCGAATGATCAATAACTTATGTTCCCAAAAAGTTACTAACATACAAATAATTTTTTTTGGAACACCCATGTTAAAAATGCAATTAGAATCTTTACTCCTAAAAAGAGCATACAAAAATGTCAACTGTATGTAGCCAAAAGCATAGGACAAACAGCCTATCCTGACGTCTGGAGTAGTGGTCAAGGGTTAATGACCCATAGTACTAGAAAGAAGTTTCCTTCCTTCTTTTCATGACAAAGCATTGACCTGGGAGAAATTTTTAAAGAGGAAAAAATTTTTTTGATTTATTTATTTTTCCCATTTTGTGTTTCTTACCCACCTTCTGGTACTTCCCTCCTAAGGACATGATTCTCTCAAACTGCTGTAATTTCACTTCTTTCCCAGCTGGGTTCCCACCCTGGCCAAGCCCACCCCCAGTGACCTGTTATCCTTCTGGGCAGCTGGCCTCAAGTCCTTCAAAGCCAATGTATCAGACCAAGATACAGATCAAACAAGACAACATGTTCCCTGTTTGGGTCGAAAATAATAACTTTGCAATATGTAGCCTCAAAAAGTCAAAGAAATGCAAATAAAAATATGAACATACATTGTCATCCAATGGGCTAAAAATGGCAAAACAACAAAAAAAATAACATTATGCAGCATGACAGGGTATGAAAAATAAACACTCCGAAAAAACTCCTGGAGGCAGCCTGAACTGGCTCAACCTCTCTGGAGGCACTTTGCTTCTCCACATCCAAACTCTTAAAAAAAAAAAAAAAAGAAAGGAAAAGAAAAAAGAAAGAAAGAAATGTGAGTGTAACATTGACGCGTTGACTACTAAGAACCAGACAAAGCAAACAATTGAAAACATGCACAAAGATGTTTAAGATGTCCTGTTTATGGAATAAAGAAATCTGAAAATTAATTGCCCATCAAAAACAGATTGTTAAGTAAATAACAGAATTTCCATACAATGAAATATACAAATACTGTTAAGTAATATAGCATAGAAAAATATTTATTTTCCTGCTTTGTGCTAAGTAAAAAAAAAGACGACTTTTTACGTAAAATATGCATAAAATATATATTATGAGCAATAAAATTTATTCTATTTACAAAATATATAAAATATTGGAAAGACATTTATAAAAATGTGAACAGTGATTAACTCTGGGTTTTTATTTTATTTTTGTGTGCGTGCTTTCTGTGATTTTTAGGATTTCTTTACTAACCACAAAATTAACCAAGACATTCTGTAATTACTTAGAAAATGTTACTTTAAAAATTTAATATGGACCACTAAAAACAGGAATACCAATAGATCCAGCAGAGAAACAGCAAGAGAGGGTGGGAGATGAAAGTCATCAGGTGGAAGGGTGGAGAGTGCAAGTCTGAATTGTAGCTGACTCTATATGATGCTATTTGGGGTAATACTCTCCCCAAAGCACACATGGACACACACACACACATACACACACACAAATACACACACTAACCTCACAAATAACTGTTTGATTAAGAACAAACAAAAGAAAAAGTGCTTGAAAAGGCATTCCTACAAACACACAGTTCTACCTTCATATTTTTCCAAAGCATTTGGCTGTTTGCTCTACTGTAAGAAATATTACACATCCTGTTGCTTTAGAACACTTGAAATCATGTAAATTATTCCTGGGGAATGTTTAAAAATTCATATTATTTACTCCTGAGAGACCACAACATCTTTCCAGATTGCAGCAAACTATTCTGTGAATCAAGGATTTTAATTTCTAAGATGCAAGAGCAATGCTTTGTGCTCAGATCAATAAAAGGAAATGAGCTACTGTGGCTTGTCTGCTTCCCCCAGACACCCACCCCAACACTTATTCACAATCCTGAGTGGATCAAAACTCCATTTGTAAATTAGACGAGCTTGTTTGATACAGGAACACAGCTAAACCATGTGCAGTGCAAACCGCACTCATGGCTTATTCTAAGGACCACTGGTCTCTCTTCCCATGCCAAATCCCAGGCTTGTGTGGAGATGAATAAGCTGGGTACCAACAATAAATAAATAAATAAATAAATGAACTGGGCTTTACAGAATCCAAAGCTTTGCATAGACCTTTGAGATAATTTCTTTTTAAAATGCCTTTTTCCCCCTTTCTCTAGCAATGCAGTTAATTACCACTATCTGTGTTTTTTAAAATAAAAGCATGGAGAAAAGATGTCCCCATTTTTCAATCTAATATATATTTCTATTCTGATTCTACAAAAACACTCTTGGCATTGACTACCATCATTCTTTCTTTTTCCTAATCTATTTGCTCCTATTATTTCTATTTTTAAGATTACAATAGCAATCCCTATGTTTGCAATGCCAGATTATTATGGGCTTGATGTAACTACACAATTTGAATACTCTATGTAAAGATTGTCTGTAGGCTAATTTTCTTTCATCCATTTGACTGGTCTTTCAGTGCACCAGTGACTGCATAGGTAATCCTGGGCTGCAGTACCAGGAAACCCACTTAACCACAAGTATAAGCTGCCCACTCCAATCTAGAATGGTGACATTTTGATTCTCCATCTGCTGGTTCTTTCTTCTCATTTCTCTATTTGGTAGGAGGGTAAGAGTTGCTCCAACACCCCCAAAACTTGAACATTCTGCCACGAACCTTAACAATATGTAAACCTGGCAAAAAAAATATATATATATATATATTTTTAGGGATTGAGGCTAAGTGTGGTGGCTTAGAGCTTTGGCATGCTTTACTAAGAATGTGCCATAACAGTTTTTAACTTTGGCAGGTTGCAAGCTTGTACTGGTCATGGGATTGGTTTTTATAGTCTATAGCTACCTTTAAACGGTTATGGCAACATCATGTAAATGAATTGTGGGCAGAAGAATTGAGCACATTCACAACAACCCTAAAGTATAAAGGTTATTGTATTTCATCAAATCTAAAATGCCACTGAATGTAAGACAGCTTAATTTAACATATCGCCAAGAAAGGATAAAAAACACTGCCATCTATAACATGCCATTCTGTATAAGACACATCCAAGTTAAAATGTGAAGAAAAAAGAATGAAGAGATGTTAAAATGTGAAGATGTTAAAATGTGAAGAAAGAAAGAATGAAGCTTACAGTCAATGAACTGTGGTACCAGCTTCATTTTTTTTATTCAAGGAAACTTAGGTTTGAAAAGAGTGACTTACAAAGATTACATCCACAGAAAACGGTGAGTCATTCACCTGGATCTCCAAGCGCACAACCTCACCACGCTGCCCAGGGGGCACTACAAGGTTTTAGGTAGATGATCTCTTTTCAACATCACACATTACATATTGGTTGGTCGCTGCAGATTTTTTATTGTGCTAAGGCCTCTGGAGACTTGCAAAACACACACAAAAAAATCAGAGTTCTTCCCACTGATTAACTTTCTATCAAAAAAAAAAATTTTTTTTTGAACCCAAGGCCTTGTGCATGACGAGGTAAGCACCCTACCAACTGAGCTATATCCCCAGCCCTTTCTATCGATTTTATGACTTAAGAAAAATATGTAAAATTTTGTGAACAATTTTAAAATTGTACCACACATTACCACAGACAAAAAGTCCATACTTTTTTTTTTTAAATTAGTGCACTATACATAGTAGTTGGGTTCATTTTGAAAGCCATACTTTCAAGGAATTTGATTTCAATCCCCATTCCTCCCCCACTTTCCCTACCCTCTACCCTCCCCCTATTCTCTTTCCTCTACTAAACTTTCTTTCCCTCATTTATTTATTTATTTATTTATTTATTGGTACTTGTCTACATATACACAAAAGTGAAATTTCTTGTGGTATATTTATGTAGACCACATATATATGTGATTTCACTCTCCTTTCCCACTCATCTTTCCTCCCTCTCAATCTCCTTCTTCTATTCCACTGATCTTCCCTATATATTTATGATATCCCATTCATCCCCACCCCTGCCCACCTTCTTTCCCTTATTTTGCTCCACATATGAGGAAAAAAATTGACTCTTGATTTTCTGAGTCTGCCTAATTTCACTTAGCATGATGTTCTCCATTATCATCCATTGACCAGTAGTGCCATAATTTCATTGCTCTTTATGGCTAAGTAAAACTCCATTGTGTTTATAGACCACATTTTCTTTACCCATTCATTTGTTGACAGGCACCTGGGCTGATTCCATAATTTGGCTATTGTGAATTGTGCTGCTTATTATAAACATTGACATGGCTACTGTATGCTGATTTTAGACCTTTTAGATATATACCAAGGAGTGATTCGGATAGCTGGGTCATATGGTAGTTCCATTCCTAGTTTTCTAAGGAATCTTTACGCTGCTTTCCAGAGCAGATGTACCAATTTGCAGTCCTACCAACAATATATCAGTGTACCTTTACCCCTACATCCTCACCAACATTTATTATTATTTGTGCTATAATTGTGTTATAATTATTGTGTTCTCATTTTTGTTTATTTATTTATTTTTTGGTACTGGGGATTGAACTCAGGGGCACTTGACCACTGAGCCACATCCCCAGCCCCATTTTGCATTGTGTTTAGAGACAGGGTCTCATGGAGTTGCTTAGCACCTCACTTTTGCTGAAGCTGGCTTTGAACTCGCAATCCTCCTGCCTCAGTTTCCCTAGTCACTGGGATTACAGGTGTGCGCCACCACGCCCGGCTTGTGTTCTTATTATTTGTGTTATAATTGCCATCCTGACTGGAGTGAGATGAATGCTGTAGGGTTTTAAAGTAGAGTAGAATCAGTTCTGAGATAGTCAAAGAAAGCTTCCTTAAACAGGGAAAACAAGGAGATTACGGAAAGCCCCCAAAGCAGTTAGCAATAGCCCAAGAAGGAATCTAGAATAATAACCCGTACCTACCAGCCGCATGCTGGACTTCTCTGTCTTTGAACCACAGCAACAGTACCTCTAAGCAGGTACTGTTCCTCTGCCTGCCACAGCCTTCCCCCAGCTCTGGGTCCTGTTTCCTCCTCTTTGTTCCTGACATCAACCTCCAACACCACATCCTCTGTGAAACCTTATGTGATCCCTAAAAGAGACTGGGCTTCTGGTTAAATGATGCCATAGCACTCCAAAGCTTTGCCACTTTGTAATTCTTATAATTATTTACTTCAAGACTTGGAACTGCTTATGGTTATACATCCATTAGAGCCAGCCACTCTATAAAGTCAGGGGCTGTCCCATTTGCTCACCACTGGGCCTCCGGAGCTGAACACATAACAGGAGCCCTACAAGTTGGCTTTTAATTATCAAGACTAAACATTCACAAGCTTTATCTCATTTGATCCTCATATGACAAACCCAGTACCATTGTTTCCTCCATTATTTGAATTGAAGAAACTGAGACTTAGAGAGGCAAATTAATTTACCCAAGTCCCACAAGAGAAAAGATAAGACTTCAGCCAGGTGTGCCTACCACCAAAGACCATGCTGTTGACCATTTGGGTCATAGTCTCCAGCCCTCCACCTGGTAGACAAATGCAGCAACCAGAGGGGAAGGGATATTTCCAGGTACCAGGAGGCTTATCTGTCTGAGATGGACAATGCACATGCAGCGGATTCAAACTGAACATTTTTTGAGTACCTACCACATGTCATGCTCTAGGCTGATCACCACATAGGTTATTTTATTTATTTTCACAATCACTCCAGGTTTGAACTTATCCTCTCTGCTTCATTGATAGAAAAATAGAGAAGCTAAGTACCAAGACCACTCACACAGCTGGTAAGCAGCAAAGTCAACATGCTAAGCTATAAATTGGGCAACTGTGCACCAGCAAAATTTTAGAGGATTTTACCCCCAACCCTGTTCCCCAATCTGAATGCTGACTCTTTGGTCAACTCGCACTGAGAGATGTCAATTTCCCACAACTTTTTCTGACCAATCCCAATCTTCAGGGAGTGTTGTTGATCAAACCCTGATAATATTTAACTGATGAACATTGTGAAAATTAAATACCACTTAGAAAAAGCAGCCAATGAAAAAGCAAAGACACAGCATTAGGCACTCTGTGGAACTGGGGGATGTTCAGACTATATCCAAATCAGGAGTGGCCTTTCCAGGCAAATTGTATGGCTCAATGCTGGGGCAAGCCAGAGTTGTAAGAGCCAAGTTATGGATCAGCTTTGCAATAAAATTGGATTTGACACTTATTTGCTCAGGAGATTGGGTATTATCTTCCCAGCATGCACTTTGGAACATGAGTTTCAGCCCACCTGCAAGGTAAGTTTAGATGTCAATAGAGAATGCAAAGAAATCTTTAGGCTGTGGTCATTAGCAGAAAGGAAAACCTGCAAAGTTCCCATCATTAAATGAAGACCCACAGCATCTGTTCCATCCTCTGGGGAACCTGTCACTTGTCTTGCAGTGCTTGATGAAGGAATAAGGGTGGGGGCCTGGACAGTGTGATAGAGAGGCAGGAAACCTAGATGCTGGTCCCATTCTGCTGTTCACTAGCTCTGTGACCTCAGACAAGTCAGAGAATCTCAAGAGTTGAAAGAATATTCAGGTTTTATTAGTCCAGACAGTTAACTGAATCGCTTTCATAGCATGACTGCCAAGTGACAATTGAGTTTACACTTTATACCCAAGTGCTGGAAAAATCATTACTTCCAGTCCCTCTCCAGTGCTCTAGCATCTCTGAGAACCTTGGAGAAAGAATCACCATACCCAAGGCCTGGAGGTTGGAAAGAGCCCAAAGTCTGAAAGGCATCAGCTTTTAAAAATCTTAACAATACTAGAAGAAAGAGAGGTCACAGCCCATCGCCATGGAAAGAGCTATCCCCTATTAATCAAGGTTAAGTGGTCATGTAATTCCAAACAAAATTTTTAAAATGAATCCCTTACAAAAATGACTTGCCTGGAGTGAAAGGAAAACTTAAATTTTGAGACTTGAAAACAAAGTTTTCATATAACCAGATTCAGATCTAGAGAAAAAGATATTTAAAGTATACGGCTTCCATGTAACAAATAAAATGAATTGATTACACGGCAGTGTTATTGTAATTATGGCTCTGGACTGGTGAAGGGCCACAAATCGTCATCAGGCTGCAGGGAGACAGGAACTCGCACTAGGATCTAAAGTGAGTCTGTCACTGAGCACACAGTTGACTTCAGTAGGTTGTGTGCATGTGGCTGTGAGCAGGCATTCTCATGCAGGACACTCTCAGTGAAAGAAGTGCACACTGATCTACATTCTGGTGCAAAACCCTCTTCGTCCAAATGGTAATAAACAGAAGAGCCACTTTGTGGAGCAATGTTAGAAAATAATAAATTGGGTGTTTTTATTTTTGTTTGGTTTTTGTTTTTTTGGTGGGGAAGTACCAGAGATTGAACCCAGGGGCACTTAGCTACTAAGCCACATCCTCAGACCTTTTAATGTTTTATTTTGAGACAGGGGCTCACTAAGTTGCTCAGGGCCTTGCTAAGTTGCTGAGGCTGGCTTTGAACTCATGATCCTCCTGCCTCAGCCTCCCAAGCCACTGGGATTATAGGCATGCTCCATTGTGCCCAGCAAACTGGGTTTTATACTTATAGGCACATGGGATTCCAATGACCATGTAACAATTTTTCTTCACGCATGAAGCTCCAACCCATAAAATCTCCCAGAGGAGGCCCATCCACTGTCACAGGCAGAAGCTGCTGCCTGGTGTCACCTAGTCTACTGCAGTGCTCTCTAGTAGACTGCTCAACTCCAGATGCTCCAAGCCAACCTCCACAGCTCCAAGCATCTTTTTGGAACATTTCTAAACACTCACTTCCCTGCTTAAAATCCTCTGGGATTGCTCCCGTGTCTACTGCATCAGCCCTAACCTTTTGAATTTGATCACCAATTATTTTCTGCCCCTCTTTCACCCCTGGGATTATCAGGCACTCCCTGAGCACATCACGCTCTTAAATCCCTCTGTGCTTTACCTCCCTCACGTTGCTCCTCTACTTCAAATATTCTTTCCCTTCTATCCACTGACCTCATCCTTTACCAGTGCAGATAATGCCTCTGAAAGTTTTCACCAACTATCCCAAAATGAACTGTGTCCAGGTCCTTGCTGGGAAGCACCTTACTGACATCACTATTAATATTATTAACTCCAGAACTTCACAACTCCTATCTGGACATCCTTGGGCAAGTTATGTTACAGCTCTCAGTTTCTCTTCATATAAAATGGTAACAATAACAGTACTTTCTTTGTAGGGTTGATATGAGGATGAACTTAATCTATGTAAGGTATTTGAACAGTGTCCAATGTACAGTGAGTATTCTGTAAATTAATGTGTCCCTACTACTTCTTATAATGTGACCATTGGATAGGAATGATGGGAACTTCGCAGGTTTTTCTCTCTGTAAATGCCATATCTCTGATATTATGTTGTATTTTACTTGTTTTCACGTCTGTTTTATCCAATGCATTGTAAGCTTTTTGAAAGGTAGAGCTTTCATATCTACCTCTGGCACAGTGTCTGGTCCATAGAAGGCACTAAATAAGATGTTGGTACAAGAAATGCAGCAGGATACAGGTGGGTAGAACCAGGAGCTGAGGGACTCTAGGCACCATCCGAGGCCTTTTAGAAAATGACTCCAGGCCTACATTTCCCAACTTAAGTAACATATCTAAACAGCCACCACCCTCAACTCAGACTGTTATTCTCTTCTCTGTTCCCTGGAAAGCATCTGTGCTTTCCAACCTCCACTCTGGTCCCAGAAAATGCAAAGGAATCTGCCTGTTCTCCCCAGCCATCATCGCTCAGACCCTGCTTCAAACAGGAGCCTGGCACAGTGGCGAAAGCCCTGGACTTGCCAGCAAAGGGCCAGTTCCTAGCTCAGCCACTGGCCAGATTTGTGATCTGGGGCAAAGCCCTGAACATTAATGACCATTTCCTCATCCGTGACATGAGACATCATTTCATCCACTTGTTATGGGGATAAGCAAGCAACACAAGAATCTGTAGTTTATAGTACAAAGCACCAAGTGCAAAGGAAGAGCTATTACTAGATGTTGGTAGAAGCTACTAATTACCAGGTACTCATTCACTGACAAGCACTAGGCTAAGCGCTTTGTGCTTTATCTTATTTAATCCTGTAACCAACAGAAGAGCTGCCATCATCTCCCACAGTAATTAAGGTAACTGTAACCAAGAGAGCCTGATTCTGCCTGGCCTAAGCTAAAAGAAAAAGAAAGAGGACGAGGAGGAAGAGGAGGAACAAAAGTAGAACAATAGCAGCAGCCAAAACAAGGACAAGGAGAAGAGAGAATGGACTTTTACAAGATGCTGAAGTTGCTCAAAGAACTAATAACTCCAGGCAGGCACAGGAGTTCCCAGAGGCTGCAGAGGTGGATGCAGGTGGCCCCGCCCCCCAGACTGAAGACACAAAAGCACCTCCTGCCAATGTTTTGAGTACTGTAGCTTCACTCTAAGTTTTCAAATTGAGTAGTATCTTCAGTGAGATGGAGCCCTATCTCATGCTTTCAAATCCCTAGGCCACAGAAGCCAATTGACCAGTGGGAAGAGAACAGCCCTGCATATTAATGAAAACAGGGCTTGTCTAGTGAGCCCAAAAGACACCATTTAAAGAGTCTGTTATATTCCCATTTTACAGGTGAAGGTCTGACCTTAGAGCCTGCATTTGCCCAAGGTCCCATGGCTTGTAATTGTGAAGCCAGGTGACAAGACAAGTCACTGGTATTAAAGCAAGAACTTGGAATCTCCCCACTATGAAACCTACTTTCCAATGGAATGAATCCAGGAAATCACCCCACAAATATTTTCTCTAAGAAGCTTAGCACCAATGCAACCTTAATTACCTTCAGAGGACTTACCTGGGTGGCTGTGAGCCAGCGGCAGCCACCCTGCCAGGCCTGGATTCTCCCTCTTCCATTTACTAGAATTGTGACTGAACAGGTTGTTTAACTTCTTGGGACTTAAAACCATGCCTGGAGCAAAAAACCCACACAGTCAATATAACCCTGAAGAAGAACTAAGCTGAAGAAATAACACTACTCAATTTGAAAACTGATAATGAAGCTACTGTACTCAAAAGAGCTTGGAGTTGGTGAAAAAAAAAAAAAATATATATATATATATATATATATATATATATATGTATATATAGATATATATATATATTAGATCAATGGGACAGAATAGTGGACTCAGGAACAGAGTCACACAAAGGCAAGAGACTATTGACAAAAGACCAAAGGTAATTTGTGAAGAAATGTCCTTTTGACAAAAAAGTACTCAAACACCCAGACATCTCTATGCACAAAATAAATAAATAACCTAATACAGATCTTATATCTCACAAAAATTGTTCAAAATGTATCACAGACTTAACTGTAAAATGCAACTATAAAAATTCTAAAACGAACAAAGGAGAAAAATCTAGGTGACCACTGGAGAAGAGTTTTTAGATATGATATCAAAAGCAGGATCCATGAAAAAAAATTGTTCCACGAAAGAAAAAAATGTTAAGTTGGACTGTATTTTAAAATGGAAAACTTCCATGCTATAAGAGATACTGTTTAAAAGAATTAAAAGACAAGTTATAGGTCCAGAAAAAAATATTTGTAAACAGGTATCTGATAATTGACTTATATGCAAAGAACTCATACATTCAACAATAAAAAAAATCATTACTGAACGAAAGATCTAAGCAGAGACTTCACCAAAGAAGAAATATAGGTGGCAAATAAGCATATGAAAGAATGCTGAGCTTCATTTTTCATTAGGGAATTTTGAATGAAAATAACTACAAGATACAACCACATGCCTATTAGAATAGTTAAAAAACTGAAAAGACCTATTGCTAGTAAAGAAATGAAGCCACAAGAACCTCATTCATTGTTGGTGGAGGTGCAAAATGGTACAGGCATTTGGAAATAGTTTGGTAATTCTTTATAAATAAATTGCACTCCTATTTACCCATATAATTTGAGAACTATATCCATACAAAAACCTGCCTGCAAACATTACAACAGCTTTATTCAGAATCACTAAAAATTGGGAGCAACCAAGTCCTTAAATAGGGAAAGAGATTAACAAATTGGTTATATACATACAATGGAACATGGTTCAGGCATAAGGAGCATGAAAAGACATGGATAAATCTTAAATGTATCCCACTACGAAGCCAGTCTGAAAAGGCCATTTGGTATATAATTCCAATTACATGACTTTCTGTAAAAGGCAAAACCATAGAGACAGCGAAAAGACCTGTGATCACTGGGGATTTGAGGAGGGCTGAACAGGTGAAGAGATGCTGCACAGAAACTTTTTAGAGTGGCGTAGCTATTCTGCCTATTACCACAATTGTGGATGCATGACAGGATGCATTTGTCAAAACCCACTGAAAATCACTGCACAAAGAGTAAACCTTAACATATGTAAAGTTTTAAAAAAAAATTTACTTAGGGAGTCAGGATAATCCAAGGATAAAAAGCAGGATGTGACAAATCAATCTAACTGGGTTACAAATGATGAGGCCACCCTCACTAAATGAGGTGGAGGAAAAGGTGCTATGTAAGTAGCTTTGGAAATGAGTGGAATCTGTAAAACGAAAGGCAAAATAAACTGCACATAAGCACCGTACTCCAGTGGACAAAGCTGTTTCCCACAGGGGTACAGACTAACAATTCTGATACTGCTAAACGTGTATACTGGAATTGAACAATCACATACATGCATGGCACATTCGGGGAGCAAAGTTTATCATATTGGGAGTCGGGAGGTTACAGAGAAGCAAGGGGAGAGGCTGAGATGATGTATGAGCAGATGGATTAGAGTTGGAGACATGCATATGAACTCATATTTTGCCACTTACAGATGAGAAAACACACGTCTGTGGATTGATATGCACACATATATTTCCTTGCTCTGTCAGGGCTGAGAAACAATATCACCCAGTACCAACAAGCCACCAAGACCCCAGATCTTGGTTTTACTGTCTTCTAATAAAAGAAGCCAAGACTCTGTGAACTAGGGCAGGGGATGTACTTGTCAGATGAGCCTGGAGTATCCTGTGGGGCCAGAAAGTAAGAAAGTGTTCAAAAACAAACAGCAGCATGTCAAAGGGACACAGGAGGCAACTTCCCAGTGGCCAAAGCGGGAACAAAATAAACAAAATTAAAATTATATTTGATTAAAACCCAAAACATTAGATTATGATATTTCGATAATATAAATTAGTATCTGGTTATTATAGAGTAATTCTCTATGAATCCATTCCTATAGAAAAACAATAATTGAGTATGTCAATAAATGAGGGAGAGGAGACAAATTTCCTGTGCCGAGGAATCCCAAAGAACTTGTGTAGATACTCTGCACACTGGAAGGTGGGGGTAACTCCCCATACACTGAGTTTGGACCACACGTGGCCACATTTTTCTGGGAGTATAGTATAAAAGGGGGCTGGTGGGAAGATAGCAACTTTATAGGGGGACACCGACGATGAAATGTCATGTTGGTGGCATGTGCTCTACTATGATGTGCTAAGCATGGCATTTTATTTCTGTGAACCTCTCCTCAAAAACTCATTTGCCCAGTCTAATCATGAGAAAAACCTCAGACAGATTCCAACAGAGAAATCCCTGACCTGGTGTTTCTTAAAACTATCAAGGTACTCAAAAACAAGGAAAACCTGAAAAACCGTCACAGCCAACAGGATCCTAAAGAGACGTGACAACAAATGCTTTGCATGGTAACTTGGAGGTGATCCTAGGACAGAATAAAGGACATTGGGTCATAAGCTAAGTAAATCTGAGTAAAGAGTAGACATTTGAATCTAGAGTGTTATTAACAAACTTAATAGGGTTCACTAATTGTAACCAATGTGCTACACTAATGGAAGATATGAATGGAGAAAACTGGGGAACTCCGTACTGTCTGCATAGATTTTCTGTAAATCTAAAATGGTTTTAAAACAAAGTTTATTAAACAAGCAAAAATAAACCATCCCTGGCACACAGTACTTCTGTACATGATTAGCTGGTACTGATGGTGGTGGTATTCATGGCTGGGATAGAGACGACTTACTAAGTGAATCCTTTATTTTCTCCTATGAAAGTCTAAGTTCAAATGCCTGGGAAGGAAGTCGTCACTGTGAGGCCACCACGGGACAAAGGATCACAAACTCTGTACCAGGAATAGCAGTGCTGCCAGTAGCTTTGTGGATCAACACTGAAGCCTTTCTAGGGAACAGAGCACTCCCCATCCGCACAAATTAAGGGGAGGTCACTCCCACATCCTCCAAGGTAAAAGAACTGGAAGCACTGACCCCCTCCACCACAAAGATTTCAATCAAGAGATGCTTCATATGCAGAAGGAACTTCTGACAAGCACCAAGGAACGGACCCCCCAGGCACTGCCAGATGACTTAGAAACCCTACAAGTCAAAGTCATGGTTTCCTTCGAGCACTCCTGACAAGTGCATCTTGGCTTAAATCTAAACTCCAGTCTAAGTAGGAAATCTCCTGGGAAACTGACCACACCAACCACGGGCACTCCGGCTGTCTCCAGAATGAGCAAGAACAACACACTAAGCGGAGTGCTCATCTCCTGTCAGACCTCTGTACCAGCATGCTACTGCCACGTTTAAACCAGAAGCGTGGGAGGAGGGAAAGAGAAGAGCAGACACTGGCAGCATGCTAAATGTGGATGTTCCTGCAAGTGCAAAAAGCCCCTGGGTTACAATCACATTTCATTAATGAAACACAAATAAGCAGGGACTGCTTAATTTACAACAGGAGTTTCCAGACATTCGTCTTCCCCAGCCTGGCTGGATTGGAGAGTGTCCTCATGTTCACAGCACACCTGGAAAGTGGAAGTTGAGACACAACATAGCATCTTAAACGCAGTGCGCTCCTAAGGACTTCAACCAAGAAACAACCAGAGTTTTTCCCAGTACTGCTGCTTTGAGAGTGACGAGAGTGCCCTCTTGTGGAGAAGACTGAGCCCTGCATGCAGGGTGCAAATCTGTGCTGGATCAGGAACACTATTCCTGGTCAAGGCAGGCTCTTCAAATTCGTGTAGTTGGTTCCTGCTCTGTTTTCTCCTCTTCACAATCTTTGTGGTGTTCCAAGAGGGAATGGTCCACTCACTTAAGCACAAGAAAATTCCTGTAGGAAATGAATAGACCCATTTTCAGGTGGACTGGGGAGGTTTGGTTTCACTTCTCTCCTGATAAGTCGGCCTTTGGCTGGGTGTATAGCTCATCCTCGTCACTAAGAGAGCCATCCTCACTTCAGACCCCAGGGCTGACATCTCAGTGCCATTCATAAGGACCCAGCCAACTGTAAGCCAGGGGGGAATGTTCTTAATGAACACACAGAAATAGGAAAAGTTGCCCATTTCTGAGAACCCCACCTCTGGACACCATCAAAACCCAGCAGGCAACGGCATCATTTCAGACAAAGGAAAATGAGAAAGTGGAGGGTTCAGAGGCTCTGCCTGAGGCAGAAGAAGACTAACCACATTAGAGGACACATTAGAGGACAAAAATAAGTCACTCCAAAAGTCATGTTGAATGCTTTATCCAAAATATAATTTCCATTTAAAAGTTAGAGACACAGGGAAAAAAAAAAACTGTATCAACAGCAAACCTAGAAAATTCTGACTTCAGAACATAAGAAGTGAACACTCCTTTGCCTGAATTCATTCCAGGTTCTATTGAAATGGACAAGGAATACTGAATATGCCCGATTGACATTCCCTCCCCCAAACAGGCTTGCTAACTGGATGCAGCCATTGATCTAATTTACATGCCCACGCAGGTGAGGCCAGGAGCTGAAGCATCTCTGGGCTAGCACCTCTCTCCGGGGTTTCACAAGCACTCTCTGGAAAGCCATAGGTGCATAGGAGCCCAAAGAAAGGAGCAATGGAGTACCTGGCTTTGTTTAGGTGACTGTGGCAGCAAAAGAAGAAAGGGCTGGGGGCAGGACATTAAGAGTATGCTTCCAAAACAGGCAGCTTCATATGATCTGAAAACAGCCAGTAGCCACACACACACACACACACAAAAAAAAAAATATTCTCAAAGAATCAAAGAAATGCTAATTAAAGTAAAAACATTATATCATTTCACCTATCAGAAAGGCAAAATAAAAAAAAAAAACGCACACTGACATATTTGTTACTGGAGAGCTGAGGAAAGAGACATCAGAAACCACTACTACAGGGAGTATAAAAATGGGTTTCCCATTTCTGGACACCAGATGTATCCAATACCTTTAAAAATGTGCATATCTTAAGACCCAGCAATTCCCTTCTGGGAATTCTAAAATAAAACTTGAACAGCCTTTTCCAACATGAATATCCTTTTTCTAAAAGTTTATGAATGATCACGCAATAGGATTTAAACTCATGGCTCCAGATAAATAAGTAAAAAAAAAAAAAAAAAGACATTTTAACAGCCAAAAAGCATTAAAGAATTAGCACAAGTATTGTTGGAGCCTTTTCTGCAAATGACCTGTTTGGGTTCTAGGTAGTTTTACAAGTTGAGAATCATACACAAGCAGTTTATTTCTAAATTAAAGGACTGTGGTTTATAGGGGTCATTTGTTTCTGTCAGGAGGCCACAGTCAACAGCCACAGGCATCACACAAATGCTTCACTCTGAGCTTTGCCAAAGGCCCGTGGGCATCTCACAATCTAAAAAAGAGTCCATCTTTACCTGCAATGCCTCATAAACAACCCTGACCCTTCATCTCAAGGAGCTCCCCAAATGTGATGTGCACAGGGCAGGTGTCACATGCCTCATCACTAAAAGTTGCTTCTCTGTGATAAATATTTTCTCCACATCTGAACAGGAATGAGCCCTTGTTAAGGCAATGGCTGTGGGACTCTTCTAGAATGGATCAACAGTGTCCTTGGAAAAGCAAAAAGCTAGAAGCCCAAGTAAACACTTAAGACGTGACAATGACAAACAGACATGAATAATATATGCCTTCAAAAAATGTGATCTTCCTGGGAGACTTTATTTATACACTCAGCCATTTTTTGCTCTCTCTGGCTCTCAAAGAGGAGTTAATCCTTTTGACAATTTTTCACTCAGAGAAAGACAAAGGAATCCATGGTGGGAAGGGAAATATTGTTCCATGAATCAGGTACAGAAGGACTCATGAGTCACCACGAATTTAAATTTCTGCTGTGTGTAGCCAAGTGGAAGAGCACTGGAGCAGGAGTCAGCAAGGATGGTACAAAAGGCAGAGCTCTATATTATCACTGTTTGGGCAGAAAAAAACTCAACAGCAGCAAGGATCTTCTGAAATAGCCACCTCTGTCCCTAATCTGCGGTGCACATAGTCCACCACTAGACCATTCCTGGAGAAATCTCTGTGCCTGTGGAAGGTGCTCTGGTTGCCATGTCTGGATGACACAGAGGTGGGACCCAAGCAGGGAGTGGATCCTGTTTATCACCTTCCAGACTCACACACTGGGCGATATCCCCGTCATGCCAACACACAAGCCACTTCACAGGGAGGGAATCTACTGGGCCCTGTGCAGCAGGAAACTGGAATTGTCCACAGAAAACCTGAAGTTATGGGGGGGAAGGTTGTGATAAGGGGAGAATATGGTAAAACTTCAAAGAAATACCAAGGCAAGAGATGAAAATAATAAAAAAGGTAGAAGACAGGAGGAACTAGAGTCTACCCAGACTGAGCCTCAAGGAAACCAAGTCTACTCGTTGATTTCCAATCTGCAAAATACCAGTGAACCTGATTATTGCTATTGACCTTACTTGACACCATTTAAGAAGAAAAGTAAGCAAGAACAAAGGAGAAAAGGTTAAAGAGGAAAGTTAAAGTTAACTTGAAAGAATGCCTCTCACACCAAAGCATTCAACACTCATTGTAAAAGCCAGCCCACCAGGGCAGTGATTCATGAAGATGCCCTTACAGGAAACTTTAATAAAGAGGCTCTTAAATGGGGACTGTAAATAAAGGTATAGGATCTGCAGAGCTCTAAGATCTTAGAGATAATCTGACCCAGCCTCCTCCTTGTGCAGAGAAGGACATGCAATCCGTTTAACAGTGACTGGACAGCCACGTCACCCCAATTTTTGCTACGATTTCACTCCTAGAAGAATAAACTCAGATTAACTACCCCCCCAACCCTAGAAGATCCCTGGTACTTAAAAATCTCACTATATCACTCAGGAAATGTCACCCAATACATCAAACAACTCCTGCAACTGCCATACTATCCAGCAATCCACTTCGGTGTGCACATCCTAAGAAAATGAAGTCAGAATGTTTAGGGCAGCACTGTTCACAGCAGTCAAGATAGGGAATCAACCTAAGTATCTACGGACAATGGACAACGAATGGCTAAAAAAAAAAAAAAAAACTGATCTACACATACAATAAAGTATTATTCAATTTTAAAAAATAAAATCCTCTCAATTGCACCAACAGGGATGATCCTGAAGGATAACTATGAGGTAATGCACATATTAATTAGCTTCTTTGTGATAATCCCTTCACAATGCATGCATACATTAAAACACCATGGCAGACCCCATGTAGACATACAATTTTTGCTTGTCAATCATATCTCAGGGAGCCGCTCCTTTGTTACAGGTGTGCTTATAGATTAATAGGAAATTCAGGCTCCCGGAACACACTCTCTCACAATGCACTCCACGAGCAGCCTTCACATGTGAGCCTAGACAGGGCAGAACCAGGAGCTGCTCACCATGCCTGGTTGAATGGCTGGTTATGGCCAGACTCTGCCTATTTGTCTTTCAAGCAAAAAATGATTTGACGATTATGTGTCAAGCACACAGAAATGAAAATGATTTGAAACTCAGGACCCCACATACCACAAAAAACAGCAACATTAGCAGTACCTTTGTCATTAAAAGAGTGACAGCCAGGTATCACATACCATCTCCCAAACTTTGCATTAATTATATGACCTGATTCCAGCAAGAACACTATGAGGCAGGTATTGTTATTTCCATTTTACAGATGAAGAAACGGAGGCTTAGAAAAGTGAATTACTAACAGAAACCAGATAGTGTGGTCATTCCAGCTACTCAGGAGGCTGAGGTAGAAGGGTAGCAAGTTCAAGACCAGCCTGGGAAGCTTGACAAGACCCTGACTCAAAATAAAATTTAAAAAGGGGCTGAGGGTGTAGCTCTGTAGTAGAGTGCTTGTGGTCCTGCAACTAGAGAGTGGGAGAAACTGAGGCTACAGTGCAGTCTCCTGGATTCCCAAGCCTTATCTAAACTGACTCCCTAATAAATGCATATTTTCACTCATTTAGTTAATTCCCCATTCAAACAGAAAAAAATTCAGGTGGTGATATGAGAATAAAACCTGGGTGGTTGGGGAGGGCTGATGAGAGAGAAGACAAGTTTCTGCTTGGCCTCTGCTGAGGCGCCTGGGGACAGGAGGTTTGCCATTGAAGAAAAAGAATGACACATTTTCCTGTGGCTGGATGGAAATCCAGAGTCAGCAGCCTGATACACACACAGGCTTACTTTGCAAAAATAGCACTGCCATTTCCCAGCATTTGTTTATTCATTGTGGAGAGTATATGAATTCTCAGAGAATGAAGGAGAAACAAATTTAAAAAAAAAAAAAAAAAAAGAAAGATAGATACTGGGAGAAAAAACAAACAGATTTTCCCTAATATGAGCAATGTATTTGCCCCAAAGTGGAAAAAGTAGATAAAACATGAAAACAAAACCCAAAAGGAAAATAGGAACCTCAAATCCCTCCAAACTCTATCTCTGATTATTCTTCCAAGGTCAGCAGCTGACATATTTGCAACAGAGCTTTGTTATTAATGAAATACCTTTTAGGAAAAAGAAACCTCAGGGAAATAGAAATCCCCATTAACAGCCTCCTGAGGATCTCAGGCTTTCATCTTAAATGCTCACCTGAGGACGAAGATCATATGGCCACTGCAGTGGTCCATTGGGGCAGACACCACTGGGGGCCACTCGACTGGAGGCACAATGTTGGGTTTGTTCCATTCGTTATAAATGTACTGAGCATGTTCCACAGTGATGTAAGAGGCAAACATGAATACTCCATTATCCTTTTTCAACTAAGAAGTAACTTTGCTACACGGCAGAATGTGCTTCCTGATAAGGCAGGTATAAATGACAATCCTCCAAAGAGAGGAAACCATACAAAGAGATTAGAGAAGACTTTTTCTGGAAGAGATGCTGCTTAGAAAGTTAGACTCTGCCAAGTAGAGACAGATGATGACGGATGAAGGCTGAGGACTAAGAACGAGGCAAGGACAGAGCAAGGAATACAGGATGCATGAGCACCAGCAGGAGATAGAAAGGAAAAGGCCCACACATTCACTCTACCTGCATTGGAAACATCTGCTGAGCACCTATTCGGCAGACGTTGTTGTAGGTGCCTGGGATACAACACAAACAAAACAGACATCCAGTCTCAAGGAGCATATGTTCTAGCTGAGGTGAGACAGACAGAAAACAAAATAAATAAGTAAATGGGTCTATTAGGAGGGATGCTATAATGTTTACCCCAACAAAGAAAAAGCACAGAGGAGGAAAAGGAGTTCTGGAGAAGGTGGAAGGAAGCTTGCAAGTTGCTAGTCTCAAGAACAGGCAATTGAATAGCAGATTCAGGCATTTGAACTTGACTTCATGGACACCAAAGAGCCAAAGGAGCTTTTCTGAGAAAATACCCTTAAGGGGCTTGGCAGTGAGAGTGAGTGATCAGTAGAAGTCAGCTGTTGGTGGTGGTGTTTAATTTGGGGGTGCCTTTGAGGATGCTAAATTGGAAGCAGCAGGTGGAAGTGTTAGACACACTATGGGACAGAGAGGTACTCAAAAAGGGGGGCCAGAAAGTACATTTCACCGAACACTGGTCTTGCAAGACAATTCTACTGGGAATAAATTTAGAAATGAGTCAGCCACCCAACCCCTTCCTGGCAGCATTTTGAAGGTTCTGATCTGACCTATAGATAAACCAGCAAACAACCATGTTTAACTCTGTCTGAACCTACTTTTTCCACTCTTTCCTGACCACTTAATTTGTTTAGGGACCGGAGGAGGCAGAGTATTTATTAAAACTTAGCAGCATGAACCCTGTGAAATGCTGATCAAGAGGAAAAGTCATTCAAATCCCGAAAACTGGAAAGAGGGGAGGGTGGATGAGAGAGAGAACTAAATGGCAGGCTTTGGCAGGTGCTGGATGGGGAGGGTGGACAGGAGTGCGGGCAGGCGGGCAGGAGGAGGGAAGAACTGTCAAAGTCAGAGAGGATGGGAGGGTGCCAAGAGCCACTAACACAGAATCCTCAAGAACATCTCAATCAAAAGTTGAGCCACCTTCAGGGAAGGCACAGTGAATGCTAACTCTCTTCTGAGCGCCTCCCACCTGACAGCAATGAAAACAAGGAATTAAGAAAGGGATAATCTTCCTTTTATAAAAAAAAATAAAAAAGGGAGAAGTTAAGGCTTTAGACAGGCTCCATCTAGATCACCCTGCAATCAATCCTGAAGGGATGGAGAAGGACAGTGAATTCTGACAAAGCAAAGACACAGAGAAGGTGTTGCTCAGAATCAAGCCTTGTTTAATCAGGGTAAGAATGTAAAGAACAACTTAAGTCATTAATCTTAAAAAGTACATTTTGTCCACTCACACAGACGTTCATAATTCAGGCACCTCTTTTCCTTGGCTATTTAGCAGGTAGTCTGTATTTATTAAATTGCCTTTATGCCTTTTAGATGACTGTAAATTTTAAAAAATAAAGAATTAACAAGTCATTTTTGTTTATTTGCCAAGCTGTCTTACATACAGGTCCAGATTATCAATGTCACCTCTTAACCAGAGAGAACATTTGTAAACTAACCACTTGTAAGTCCATGTCTTAAAAATATAATATTCCACTGCTCAGTAAAATCCATTGAGAAATAGATAATGACTTATACATGCTAAAGTTTTAAAGCCAGACAGGTGCAGTGGCGCACACCTGTAATCCCAGCAGCTCAGGAGGCTGAGGCAGGAGGATCATGAGTTCAAAGTCAGCCTCAGCAACTTAGTGATGCCCTAAGAAACTTAGTGATACCCTAACTCTAAATAAAGTATAAAAAAGGGCTGAGGATGTGGCCCTGCAGTTAAGCACCCCTGGGTTCAATACTCTCCCCCTTCAAATTTTAAAGCCTATATAGAACTGACATGTAAATTCATATTTATCTAATTTTTCAAAACATAAAAGAATTTACTTTCTAATTCATAAATGCTGTTTTGTGATGTCATTATCACAGCATTAATGCATATGCCAATTTAAATAGCTGTGCAGTACTGAATCAGAAGTGAGTTTCAAGTCACTAATTAAAAACATAACTGAAAAAGCTACACACCTAAATAATCTTTTGGCGTGGAGGTATTTCAACAGAGTGGAGCATCTCACAAGGTGCACAGATAGCACACCGAGAACTTGTTCAGATTTAGATGCTGATACTGGGTCAGGATGGGGCCTGGGAGTTCACTCTTCTGACAAGGGCAAGCCATTTATCCATGCCCCACACTTTGAGCAGTCAGGCAACAGATCATCTTCCAGGACTTCAGGATGTCCGCATGGTTTGGTGAATTAAGCTGGGTTAAAGGGACCAACTTAGTTTTTTTTTTTTTTTGGTTTGCACAGTGATTCCTCCTGGACTCTCCAGAAAAGCACCACCACCCCTGCCATCTAGGAAGACTCAAAGGCCCAGTTTCTGAAATCACATGTGCAAAATGTAGAGGCATAATGGTAGGGAGAAACAGGAAATTGGAATGACAATGTCCAGTTGGTGAGCAACTATCTCTTCTGCACTACTAGTAATAAAGTGGAGGATTCACAGGTGAGTCTGGGTTGAGGTTTAGGATTTGGGTTTTCAATATTGTCCAGCTAATTCTTAAGACCAAGCTAGTTATGAACAAGCCACAGCAATAGAGGCAATCTTCTCATTTTGCAATAGGAACTGGAAATTCAAAAGATGCCCAAGGCCACCCAACTTGTCACAGATCTAAAGTACAAATTCAGGACATATTCTGACTGCAAGAAAAGAGCCATTTCTCCCAAATGACACCTCTTGTCAAGGTGATTTCAAACCTTTTTCTGGTAACCAACATTTGAGAAATTTATAGAAACTGCCAGGTTCTGGGACACAATTCACATCAAGGTCAGAACTTTGAGAAAGGAAGATACCAGGAACTATTCAGTAGGTTACTCTAAAAAATGAGGTGGGAAAGCCAGGCATAGCCGTGCATGCCTGTAACCTCAAGAAGCTGAGGCAGGAGGATCACGAGTTCAATTCCAGCCTCAGCAACTTAGTGAGGCCCTAAGAACTCAGTAATACATTATCTAAATAAATTATAAAAAAGGGTTGGGGATGTGGCTCGGTGGTTAAGTGCCCCTGGAATCAATCCCTGGTACCAAAAATTAAAAATAAAAATAAAATAAATAAATAATAAGGTGGGATGGTATTTATTAAAAGAAGAGATGAAAATCAGAAGTCACCATGAGCTGGCTCACTGTCCATCCCCCCTCCCAGATGGAACCAGGGCAAATGGATTGCCCCATAGCTGTTCCCTTCAGTACTGACTGTGAGCTCTTGGAGCAGTGACTGGTCTGTTCTAGGTGCTTGTCGAATAATTAGCAAATGAGTGAACAAGGAATGGGCCAACACTCTCCAACATTTATTGAGCTTCTATTAGGAGCCAGGGTCTATAAATGTAAAAATAAAAAAGATGTAGTCCCTGACCTCAAGAGGTTAGCATCTGTTTTGTTAATCAGTTGTTTGGAAAGAAAATTTTCTTGCTCCTGCGACATTTGATGTTCTGGTTGCTTCCTCCTCTTTTCCCTTTCCTCGGCCTCTGAGCAGGCATTCCTGACCTTGCTCCTTGACTTTCGTCTTATTACTGAGGCCAAAGAACATGCTTCCCCATCCTCTCCTTCTGTGCCAGAGTCTTCTGCTATTCCCAAGCCCATGTTTCTAAGTGGTGAAGAGGGGAAAATGAAGGCTCAGAAGTTTGAGAGCCTGGCTCAATTGCTGAGCATTTCCATGTGCCGGATGCTACTCTGAGCACTTTCCAGGGATGATCAACAATGAATCAATCTCCCTCTCCTCTCTCTCTCTCTCTCTCTCTCTCTCTCTCTCTCTCTCTCTCTGGCTTTGTGCATGCTAAGCACACACTCTACCACTGAGCCAAATCCCCAGCCCAACTGTACTGAGGTGGTATTTCACCATTGCACAGATGAGAAGAGTGAGACCCAGGAAGGCTAGAGACAGGCCCACAGCAGCCATGCAAGATGTGGTCATGCAGAATTTGAATCTGGAAGCCCAGCATTCACCTCACCTCGCTCCAAGCTGCCTCTCAGTAGCCACAGTCCTCGCCCTACCATCAGATCCTCAGCTTGCATCTCCAGACACAAGCGGCGCCTGAGCCTGTACACAGACATTCTCATACTTGTCAGTGGGAAAGAGTCTTGATTTCTTTTCAAAGACCCCACACTGCTATTAAGTAGTAATTTTTCTTTCCAAAAGTTTTTCTCTCAGCATGGGAGTGGGCTGAAGAGTAATTTATTGAATTGTTTGAAAAATATTCATAGAACATATGGAAGCAAAAATAATAATCACATAGCATTTGGTACTATATTCCAAAGGAACTGTTGGATGATTTTTTTTTTCCCCAATGTTTTAAGTCCTCATCCAGAACACACTTTTTTTCACAGGGGTCCACTTGAAGATAGATGAGTGCATTTAGTCTCTCTATACTGTCATATGCCCTAAACACTTCATTTCAAATATACACGTGAACAAATGGACTCACACATACACACACATCCCTTGGTAGAAGGTCTATTTTAGGTCCTGGAAAAGCACCCTTGCAATCACCTAGCAATGCTTTGACAAATGAGTTTGTTAATGGGACTGTCAGATAGCTGGAAAGAATTGCATGTTCTATAAGCACTATAAAAATTCTCTTCCCTTTAAGGACAGACGACAAGCTAGTGGTAAGGAGATTACTTTTTAAATAAATCCGAAGTTAGTTTTAAACCCTTTACTGCCAAGATCCATTTCATTAAGTGCAAAAATAGGTTCCTTCCCACTGCCCAAAAAGCCTGCCATAAGGGTAAAACGGGATGAGTTCAATTTTCCTAAAAATTGTTTTAAAAGAAAAAAAAAGTCACAATATCACTAGCTTAGGCATCTAATTTCCTTGTGATAAGAAAGTAATCCCTCTTTTGCCCTCTCCTTGCTCTGGCTGCAGGCCAACATTTTCAAGCAGAACAAAGTCAAAGAAGTAAAAGACAGGGTGTACCCAGATCTAATCCTCCATGTGAATTGACCCGATGTGGCTCACAGCAATGTGATCCTGAAGCAGATGCAAAAGAAAAGGAGGCAGGCATTCCAGACAGGGTAGCCCAGCCTCCACCAGCAAGCTCTGCTTATTGCTGTCACCAGATAGCCAAGGCTGGCCACCACTCACTGGCAGACATTGTCCAAAAACGTGATCCTTCAATGTCTTTAGACTGTTTGGTTCTCACTTGAGGGGTCAAAGGTCTTTCACAGTATTTATTCCCATCTTACACATCTCACAATGGCAGAGATAGATGTCACATGTTTCCTCCAAAAACAAATCCTCCCACTTCACCTAGTTCGGGGCCACACTTCTGTCCCTCATGCAGCTAGAGGTGTCCTGACACCTCAGTTCTGGGTGCAGGCTGATGGTGTCGTCTGAATCTTCAAATTTCATAGTCAAAAGAAGGATGTGCTCCCTCCTCTTCTCTCTGGTCATTGGCAGCCGCGGCAAGCCAGCTGTGACGACAAGGACGTGGACAGCATCCTAGGAGATGGTACAGTCAAGATGAAAGTGGCTTGGGTTCCTGGAAGACAGCTGGAGCCGAGCCCACTACTCTGTCCAGACCCCCTCTACCCCTGCACTGTCATGTGAAAGAGAAACATAGGTCTATTTGAATTAAACGACAGGTGTTTTTAATCTCTCTGTTATAACAGCTTAGCCCATTCCTCAATAATTTCACTCCTCCTTGACTCTATCCCAACAAAGATGGAATTCCTCCACCCTTCCCAGCCTCCTCTCCCATCTCCACATCTTTGCACTTGGGGAGACCTGCCATAGCTGGGATATCCACTTCCTGACCAATGTTCCATTTTCCAAGGCCCAGGCTCTCCTCCCTCCCTCTCAGCCAGCTTCTGTTGCCCTTTGGATGTGAAGCTTTAGCCCTTGATCAGGTATTGACAAGCATAGGTCTCACCTTGGAGGGTCTTCATGTGAGGGTCAAGCCCCATATGGAGAAGGCCTAAGACCCAGGCAGGAATCTTGGTTTGGTATCAACTCCAAAGCTTAATTGTGGCCTGGAAAAGGGCAGGGGAACAGACTCCTGATTTTTACTTTCCCTATTCTTAAATCTGGGTTACTGTGAAGAGACGGAAGCACATACTAAATAAAGTCCCTATTGTAAACCAAGTATGGTGGCGCGCTCCTGCAATCCCAGTGACTCAGGAATCTGAGGCAGGAGGATGGCAAGTTCAAGGCTAGCCTCCTCAACTTAGCAAGACCCTGTCTCAAAATGAAAATAAAAGGACTGGGGATGTAGTTCAGTGGTAACCAAGTGACTCTGGGTCAGTCCCCAATGCAAATAAATAAAGTCCCTCCAGATACAGTAGCCCTCACCTATAATCCTAGTGGCTGGGGAGACTGAGGTAGAAGGACAGCAAGTTCAAAGGGAGCCTCAACAATTTAGCAATACTCTGTCTCAAAGAAATAAATAACAAAAAGGGCTGGAGATGTTGCTCAGTGGTTAGGTGTCCCTGGGTTCAATCCCTGGTACTGAAAATAAACAAAGTTCCTATTATGACAAAGTCTCTTGCTTGATCCGTTTTTCTTCTTCCTTTCTTTTCTAGACAGGAGAGGCTGGATGTTTAATATCCTCCTGAAACATTGTTTTAAATCTGGGTATAAAACAAAGGTTTTAACAAATGCTTTAAAAGACAAAAGTCCCCCTGTGATTTTATTTTATTTTATTTTTGCCACAAGTAAACATGATGCTGACCATCTGTATAAAAAAAAAAAAAAAAGCTTTAGTCTTTCACAATTCCTTTTAAATGCATGCTTTCCTCTGGCCTGGATTCTCTAGGAGTTCAAATCACTTGAGGAGAACCGTCCAGGAGCCTGTGGCTTCTAGGAAGGGCAGTTTGCTTTATGGGTTGTCAGGGAGGAATATTAGACTCTCTGAGTTGGGCATTCCAGTTTCTGAGGCCATTTCTCAGCATGACCCTGGGCAGATGGACATCTAAACTCATTTCTTTTCTGGGTTACAGACAAGAGGAAACCTCTCTACTCTGGGAACACAGTCAGCCCTTAGAACTAGTCTTCTCCAATTGCAATGGTACCAACCTAACGGGTAAGGACCATATGTACTATTGGACAACCTAAGGCAGGCACGGTCCCTAAGCCACATGCTTGTTGTTTAAACAGAGAGGGGGAGATGTTGAGAGCCACAGCCGAAGGGGCCCCAGCAAACTTTCAGACTGCCAGCTGATGATTGGCTCACAGCGGCCCCAGCAACATCTAGCTGATTGGCTCCTCTTTGGTGATGCTCATTGGGCTGTTTCCCTGCCCTTTCAGACCACGGAGCTGCTCATTGGGGGACTTTTTTGGCTCTGCCCACGCAACCCAGCCAATCGGCCTCAAGAGCAGGAGGATTGTGGGAGGTGGAGAGGCTTGGGGTGTGGGGAGAGGCTTGTGGGAAGCCGGTGGTGGCAGTTGGGCTCTGAAGGTTTTCCTGAGGAGCTTTTTTGTTTGGCGTGTGTGGTTCTAAAAATAAAGTTCGTTTCTTTTGACAAGTGGCTCCTGAATCGTGCCCAGCCAGACTGCAGCAGTCTTCCCTATAAAAACCCCTGGATATGCAGAGTATTGCAATTCAGCATTGTGAAATAAACCACAGTGACCAAAAGGAACACACTCCAGACCTGTCCCAAAGGAAACTGCTAAGCACCCTGGTGCCTGCTCAGTAGAAGGAGCTACCCAGAACACCCCAGAAGGGGGCATGGAAACCAAGCCTCCAAGAGGACACCCCAAAATATTCTCCATCCATCCTGCTTCCACCCAGGTAAACTAAAGTCATTAATAATTTCAAGAAATATTCATTGAATACCTAAGGTAGGCAAATTACCAACTACACAAGAAAGAAGAGAAAGTCCATCTTTGAAGGTTTTACCATTCAGTAGGAGACAGAAATAAGCAGGCAATTTTAATATATTATGATAAACACTTTGCTAAAAGAAGTTCAAGGGTCAATGGGAATAGCTCAAGATGGAGACAGAAAGGTAAGCAGGGGTCATCTGGTTAGCAGGGGCGGCAGACAACAGCCGGAGTCCCATCAGGCCCCAGGTGGGCTTTGGACTCACCCCTTTTCTTGTCCCTTACCTGGCAAAAGAAAGACCTGCCATCCTTCAGAGGCACTACAAGGGCAGCCAAAAAGGGGGGCGGTGACTCACCCACAGTGTTAATGACATACCTTGAAAACACCAAACAGGCAAAATGCAAAACTACTCTGTGCTCAAGAGATCTCGATATCTACTTTCTCAGAGCATCGGATTAATCTCTTTCACTATCAAAATCAATAAAAGTTGATACAAGAGACAGGCAGGGGAAGCATCCGCTTCTGAAGTCAGAGAACCAAAATTAGACTAATTGTATTGTTCAAGAGCCTAAATTTCACAGTGAGAGGCACCATATGAATCAAGCAATGATTGATAGCTACATCTAAGATGAGCACTTAGCAAAACAGTGAGGATAAAGAGGTTCTGTCGTTTGGGTATTAGAATTGATTTTATTCTTCCTGAGTTAGAGGAGGTGAGGATGGGTGAGGATTAGATCTTATTCGTGGGTTAGTCTTTCCCTGTTCTGCGGTCTCAGGGAAAGAGACATGCACAGGATTTCAGAGCTAAAATGTGAGAGAGCATCATTTTACGGGTTAGAAATCTGAGGTTCAAAAGGTAAGTGACTTGTCTATCTGGGTGGTGGCAAAACAAGAACTAGAACTCAGGCCCTAGATTCTCATTTGGTAAATCCAAATCCACTCTGAGCCCAGAAACCTGGCACTAGACACGTATTTACTTGGGAAAAAATTTGATTTTCGTAGAGGCAATTTTTCTTTAATATCTCTCTCTGTCTCTCAGAATCTATATCGGCAGGATAAGGCTATCAAGACAACTTTCAGCCTGGCTTCCTACAGGAATGAAGGTCAAGGAGCAAAGCTGCAGAGGAACGGAAGCCACTGTCACTGAATGAGCAACTCTTTTCAGGAAACAGTACAAGTGTGAGAGTGTGTGTGTTTATATGTGCACCTATTTGTGTGTGCGTGTGTGTGTATACACACACACGCACACGCACACATATGTAAGAGCATGTAGGTGCTACATATATGAGTCTAAGAGGTGTGATGTGTGTGAGTGTCCTTTGTGTGGGTTTTTACATAAGTGTGCATATATATGCGTGCGACTCTCTGTGTATACGTGCATTTGCATGTGTATGTATCAAAACTTTATCTTCATGAGGGGAAAAAAAGGAAGAAATGAAATCTTCACAAACTGTTTTTGGCTGCCTTTACAAAGCTCTGCCTCCTCATGCTGATGCATTTATAGGGGAGGGCAAGGAGCGGGGTCTACTTAGCTGGTAGTCCTTTTCATTGTGGTTGGTGGATAGAAAAATCCACTATACGACACCAAAGAACAAACCGAGGCCTGAAGAAACGTGACAACAACGGCACAAGTAGAAGAACACTCCAGAGGCTTCACTTCTCCCCGTTTGAGAGAGAAGCTACTGAATATCTGCTAAGCTGGGCAGTCAGAATTCTACTTAGAAGGCTGTCTGGAATTGCACATAACAACCAGTTTGGGGAGGTGCCCACGAAGACTGTTAGGACAGCTGTGACACACAAGGATCTAAGCATCAGCTCTGATCCTGAGGCAAAGGCAGCCTCTTTTAAATATTGGTCTTGAATCATGCATTTGTTTGAATTTCCTGGCTCCTCTCAACCTCACCAGGCTCAGGCAAGCAATATCAATATTGTCCTTGGGAAGCACCCCACCTTGTGTCCTCAGGAAGAAGCTTGCAGGGGACACATCACTCTGTCACTAAAGCACTAGGGGTTCAATGACCTTTCTTTCTAAAGATCCAGAGATCTTCCTTCCATAAGTCCTTCTGGAACCAATTTTACCTTTTCTCATGTTTAAGGAAAGGTGACATCTTTTCAACCAGCCTTTTTTGAAATTCTGAGACTTCAGAATATGGACTTCTTCACTAGACTTAAGATCTTTGAGAACAAAGACCACATGTTTTACTCTATATTCCCAGCATGGCATATGTTTAACATATCAAGTTTCAAGTTCTGCAAATATTTCAACAAAATTGACACCAGTACACTAAAAAAGGTTAGAAATAATAATCTCAAGTTTGTGTACATTATTATACTAATATTGTTACAATTACATTGTTATTATTGTATATTATTATATTACATATTATATGCTGTATTTTAGTTTTTATAGGTGTTTCACCTCTGAGATGATGGGACAAACTGGATTAGGTGAATGGAGATACTGCTTAACATATGCCTGAATGTAGAGTGAAGTTTTGCCACAAAAGAATGAAGGTTTGTTCTCACAGTTATACAGCAACGTCTAGAATAAGACCCTAAGTCACCTGGGCCATGACAGTGGTTTGGCAAGGAGTATTTTGATCAAGGATTTAGGGAAAGCTTTCTTAGGGCACCAGTGAATTCAGAGCCATGGCTGAAAGCAAGAAAACTTATATGCAAATAGACATTCTCTGCTCAGCCAGAGAAGCATCTTGGCTTCAGATAAGGGACTGAATTCCTTGAAAAGATTTTCAGCCTAGTGGGACTGCAAATAGGTGCAACCACTCTGGAAAGCAGTATGGAGTTTCCTTAGAAAACTTAGAATGGACCATTTGACCCAGTTGTCCCACTCCTCAGTCTATACCCAAAGGACTTAAAATCAGCATACTATAGGGACACAGCCATATCAGTGTTTATAGTAGCTCACTTCACAATAGCTAAGCTATGGAACCAACCTAGGTGCCCTTCAATAGATGAGTGGATAAAGAAAATGTGATGTATATACACAATTGACTGTTACTCAGCCACAAAGAAGAATAAAATATGGCATTTGCTGGTAAATGGATGGAACCGGAGACTATTGTGCTAAGTGAAATAAGCCAATCCCCCAAGAAAACCAAACACCAAATGTCCTCTCTGATATGGGGGGGTTGGGGAATAAGGAAGAATAGAAGCTCATTGGATTAGACAAAGGGGAATGAAAGAAAGGGAAGAGGGATGGGAATAGAAAAGACAGTAGAATGAATTAGACATAACTTTCCTGTGTTCATATACAAATACACAACCAGTGTAACTCCACAACATGTTCAACCATAAAAATGAGATCCAACTAGAATAAGTTATACTCCATGTATGTATGTCAAAATACACTGTACTGCCAAGTATCTCTAAGAACAAATAAAATTTAAAACAAAAAGATTTCCAACCTAGAGAACCAACATCTTTCTTATTTATTTATTTTAATTAAGTATATATGATAGCAGAATGCATTTCAATTCATTGTACACAATTGTAGTACAACTTTTCATTTCTCTGGTTGTATACAATGTAGCGTCGCACCATGTGTAGTCATACATGTATCCAGGGTAATGATGTCTATCTCATTCCACCATCTTTTCTACCCTCGTACACCCTCCCCTCTCTTCCCTCCCTTTTACCCAAAGTTCCTCCATTTTTCCCCTTCCCCACTATCCTTTATGGATCAGCATCCACTTATCAGAGAGAACAACATTCGGCCTTTTGTTTTTGGGGATTGGCTTACTTCACTTAGCATTCCAACTTCACCCATTTACCTGTAAATGCCATAATTTTATTCTGTTTTAATGCTGAGTAATATTCCATTGTGAATATATATATATATCACAGTTTCTTTATCCATTCATCTATTGAAGGGCATCTACGTTGGTTCCACAGTTTAGCTATTGTGAATTGAGCTGCTATAAACATTGCTGTGGCTGTGTTACACCATAGTATATTGATTTTAAGTCCTTTGGGTACAGAACGAGGATGGATAGCTGGTGGTTCAAATGGTGGTTCCATTCCAAGTTTTCTAAGGAATCTCCATACTGCTTTCCAGAGTGGTTGCACCAATTTGCAGTCCAAACAGCAATATGTAAGTGTGCCTTTTCCCCCACATCCTCGCCAACACTTACTGTTGTTTGTATTCTTGATAATTGCCATTCTGACTGGCATGAGATGAAATCTTAGAGTAGCAATCTCTAATTGCTAGAGATGATGAACATTTTTTCATATATTTGTTGATGGATTGTATATCTTCTTCTGAGAAATGTCTGTTCAGCTCCTTAGCCCATTTATTCATTGGGTTGTTTGGTTTTTTGGTATTAAGTTTTTTGAGTTCTTTATATATCCTGGAGATTAGTGCCTCACATGGCGTGAGGCAAAAATTTGCTCCTAAGATGTAGGCTCTCTATTCACCTCACTGATTGGTTCTTTTGCTGAGAAAAAGCTTTTTAGTTTGAATCCATCCCATTCATTAACTTTTGATTTTATTTCTTGCACTTTAGGAGTCTTGTTAAGGAAGTCAGGGCCTAATCTGATGTGATGAAGATTTGGGCCTATTTTTTCCTCTGTTAGGCACAGGGTCTCTGGTTTAATTCCTAGGTCCTTGATCCACTTTGAGTTGAGTTTTCTGCATGGTGAGAGATAGGGGTTTAGTTTCATTTTGTTGCATATGGATTTCCAGTTTTCCCAGCACCATTTGTTGAAGAGGCTGTCTTTTCTCCAATGTATGTTTTCAGCTTCTTTGTCTACTATGTGGATTTGTCTCTGTGTGTTATATTCTGTACCATTGGTCTACATGTCTATTTTGGTGCCAATACCATGCCATTTTTGTTACTAGAGAACCAGCATCTTGAACCCATGGCAGCTCACACACAAACTAGTTCTCCTTGGAGACATAGCTACAACTTAGTGAGAAGGAAAGCCAGAAAAGCCTTTTGCTCAAATATTGAAGATGACACTATTAAAGACTAAGAACTATTAAATCAAAATCTCCTTGGAGCTGATGGAGGTGAGTGAGAGTGAGATTCTACTAGAAGCTTCTTTGCATTTGTTTGAATATCATCTCCATCTATTTCACACTTCTTGATTGCCATCTGTTGTATCACCTGCTTCTCAGAAATGTTTTTCTATCAACACACCTTGACTGTGGAATGTTTATTTAGAGCAAGTCACATCTATGTGAAACTCACCACTGGATCCCCAGAACTCCCCCAAACATCAGATCTGCATAGCAGTTAATGGCTGACAGTGACTGAAAAAAGGGAAAAAAAATCTCTGAAAATACTCAGGCCTCCCAGACAGATATAATAAAACATAAAGGACCCATACCATGGAATTCTTTGCCAAGTAGTCATTTAGCCTAGTGGTTACCTCTTCTCTGCACACAGAAGCAACGAAGTAGAGCAGGAGATAGAAAACACAAATTGCAAGGGCTCCCAAGTGGGAAGAACCTATTTTGAATCCCTCCTCTATTGCATCTTGGCTCTGTCATCCTGACCAAGTTAAGGAATCATTCTAGGTTTTTATGTTTTTTATCAAATAATTCAAAGTATCAACTTCACAAGCTATTGTAAAGATTAAATAAGATGTATTTTTTCAAGCACTTAGAACTGACACTCACAGTGGGTAAATAATGTTAGGATCATTACTAGGATTTGTATGCAAACTGCCATTTCTGAAGCCCATAGATTTGCCAGACTTGGGAGAAAAAAAAATCTCACGAAAGGGTTATTGACAAAGACTGCAATTCCCAATCATCCAAACCAAGGGAGTGAAAAGAAGAAATAACCTTCCAAACATTTAAACCTTTTCTAAGCAACAATAAGCTTCCTAGAATTGGCATGGAACGAGATGCTGTATAATGTGGGTGTCAGTTGCCTCTCTAACTCTGGTACTTAGCCAACTGTGAAAATTATTTTGGGGTTTGCTTCTCTAAAAAAGATATTTACACACAAGCACACATACACACATGCTCTCTCTCTCTCTCTCTCTCTCTCACACACACACACACACACTTGATCAGTACCCTTCCGAATTTTGTTTTTCTCCTTTTAGAACCAACTGGGGAAGAATTAGCTTAGAGATAACTACACAGAATCGCAAAAGGTAGCACTTAATGAGATTAAAATTGAATTTGTCAAAGATGACTAGATGATACATTATAGATTGCAAATTTAGTACAAATTTCAAAACTCTCTCACATTAGCAAGTCCTATGCATGCATTTATTTGTAAGTTGTATATCAGGGAACAAAGAGTCTATTGACAACAAAGCTATTTTGGAGAAAGTTTGTCTCCCAACAGAAATAAATGCATTTAAAACAACTATTGACCAGGTTTCTGCCATTTACTAAACCCTCTGAATTTGGTTTCTGGAAATGCATTTATAAATGGCCTGTAGGTCTCTTTTTATTAGCTATTTACAATGAAGAGTATAAACTTCTAAAATAAAGCACCTGTGTTAAAAATTCCACCTTGAGCCTGTGAGCAGTGCTGCTCTCTGGTCCTTGCAGCTGATTCCGGAAGACCGCACGTGAGCAAGCACAAAGGCCTGACCTCAAAAGGGCCCCCATCCTGAGAAGAGGCCTTTCATGCAGCCAGAGCAGAAAAGCCTGGGGTTTGCAATCAAATCACAGATTCATTCAAGGGCACAACTCAAGAGCCCAGCCTTTCAAGCACACTGCTGTGGGGCTCCTTCAAGACAACACACACAGGGACACATGTGACACCTGGAATCAATTATGTGTACCCAAGATTAGAGATGAGGCCCATGGGTGGAAACCTATGCCAGGAAGGAATGCAATTGCCTTTCTACCCATGTGTCTGTGCGCTCACATGGGCCTTGAAGACAAAGCAGCCTGGAGAAAGGACTTCTGTCTTGGGTGGCAGGCAGCTCCAGTTTGCGCCCCTCCTCTGATGCTTAGTTCACAATATGGTATAATTAGATGGGATGTGTGATAAAATTAAAATCCATAATTCAAAAGAACACAGGTTTTTGAAGTCAGTCCCAAGTCAGATGAATTTTGACTCTGGTCCATATTATGAGCTATATGGTCCGAGCAAATGAAAAAAAAAAAAAAAAAAACATTTTAAGACTTAGTTCCCTCAACTGCAAAAATCTCATTAGTGTGCTGTGGTAAATGGGCTACTTCATGTGAACACATCCAGTTGAATTTCGATCCCGTAAGTCAATCCTTACTATTTGGCTCCTTTCTAAAATAAGTTATGTGACAACATGCAAAATACTTATTTGTTAAGCTAAAAAAAAATAACCAGCACAAATACAGCTTTTTGCAATAACCATATATACAAAATAGAATAGGAAATGCACAAGTTGCCTCTGTGTGGAGGAGTGATTAGCTTCTTCTTTTCCAATTTCTCTTTTAAGAAGAAAGTATTGCTTTCATAATGACAAAATTGTATGATCTTAGTAACTGGTAGTTATTAAGCCTGTGAGTATTCGGAAAAGGCTGAAGGTGGGTGGGTTTGATGACAGAGACAAGGCCAACACCATTCTTCAGGCAGCCAGTATACACTAAGCTTGATGGGAGCACATACCCAGGAATAAGCAGTGGCCACGCCCAGAAAGGCTCACACCCAGGGGCAAGCAGGGAGGAAGAGGCCAGGAAAAGAAAAGGACTTCTGGAAATGGGGCAGAAAACAACCAAATCCTATCTCCATCTCCAACTCAACAACTGGTGATGTAAGACATCCCTAAATAGCAAGACAGTCACAGAATGTTAGAGTAGGAGGAAACCCTAGGGGTCATCTCTCTGAAGCCCTCATTTCATAGATTAGGAGCTTCAAACCTAAAAACGACCAGTGACATTCATTTATTCTTGGCTTCATCAATGATTTCAGTTGGGTGTCCACTGTGAGCCAGCTGAGGGATGGAGACACAGCTGTGAGCAAAACCCTTGCCCCCTGGAAGATGTACAGAGAGGAGAGCCAATGGTAAAAATGCATGTTGCAGAAGCAGCCATCCTGCACCCTGCCTGCTATTCCCCACCACTGCCCAGTCAGTGCCCCAGGAGTGAAACAGTCCTTCTCTAAAGGTCAGGTGCCCAGTCATCCCTTAGCCCCACACTCTTTTTCCTAATTAGGAAAAATAGTTCTCTTTTGTGGGGACATAGTGAAGAACTTCCTTGCACCACTTAAGTGTGGAGGACAAGGGCACCTGGACAGCTTCACTTCTACATCTGTCCACACAAGAAATGGGGTTGAGAACTAGGATCTTCACTTGCAGCCCATATGGGTCCATCACCCTGCACTGACTACCAGGAAGGACCTGTCTCCATTCCATGAGTAAACTGTTGTTCCGACCAGATTTATGTGTTGAGTCCTTAGAGATTTTGAACTCATTGAAAATGCAGTGGGCAGAGATCCATGGGCTCCTACTTCTGGTGGTGGACTTTGCATGTTGTCTGCTATCTACCAGGTGATGCGGATCCTCATCTGGGACTGGTAGCTGGATCGTCCGGTTGGACAGTTTCTCACAGTTAGCATGTTTACCAAAGAGACTTATATGGCCTAGAGGAAAGCAAGGGCTTGTGGTTTTGTTGCCAGATCCTGAGGGTGATGGGATAAGGGAAATTTGGGCCATGTTCTAGACCTTCGAGGATAAAAGGAATTCAATACACCTCTCCATAAAAAGGTGAATTGGGTCAACAGCTTATGGTGAAGATATAGAAAGTGGGACCCAAAATGATCAGGGAGTCTATCCCCTGGCTGCTGATTACCTCATTGCTTATATGTTGATGACCCAAATGGTTGGTATCTCAGTGTATGCAAACTGAAAGCCCCAGGATGGTGCTACAAGAAGCAACTCTCAGTAGCTACTCACACAAGACCCGTTTTCACACAAGGCTGAACATCAGTGGTATCTCTGAAGACAAAACCATGGAAATATGCTCATTCTCTGGAAGTGAGATAAAGACAATAAAACAGAGGTATGGGCAGAAGCCAGGGATCCCTGCTGCCTGGTCAGTGTGTCTGTTTGATAAGAAGGCCTTGCAGACTCAAATGTCTCCAGCAGAAAGCCTATTTTGGGGAAGTTGCCAATCCCTTCTCTACAATAGCACATTTTCCCCAGTGCCCAACAGGACTGCATGATGTGACCATGATAAACTGAGGAGACTGGGAGCATGACAACGGTGCAGCCACCATGGGGGATTTTCCTGGAAAATGGTTCAGAAAGGCATCTGACCATTAAGATAAAGGACTCAGCCACTTGGTTCCAAGACCCTGCATGAAATTGTCCTGTAACATACAGCTTGGGAGAGACAGTAGGTGGTTTGAGGGAGGAAGCAGTAACCCACAGGCATGTGTTTATGAGTGGAACCCTTTCAGGCACTGATGGTCACAGGTCCCATCGCTATAAGTATTATAGACACTGATGTTTTGGCAGCCTGGGATGTTGAACATGATGGATATGCACCTCCCCAGGGCAATATCTGAGCCACATGGGCTATACCCTGCCGCCTGCCCATAACCGCCCAGTCCCCTACAGTGGTAGGGAGATAATCCAAGACCTGGTACAAGCAGAGTGCTTTTGACTTACTTTGTAACAATTTAACAGTCTGGTCATAAAGGCCTCCAGGGCATGGAGGCTGCCACAAACTAGGACAGGATGACCGGTGACGTGGTGGTTAAGTGCTGGATATTATCACCATTTCCCAGTCAGTGAGGGCACATAACAGGGATTGGTATGCAATCATGGACTTGGCCAATGCCTTTTTCTCAATTTCCTGGCAGGAGAATGACCAAGACCGATTTACATTCCAGTGGAATGCCTTGCAAGACACTCACTGTCCTCCCCCAGATTTCCTTAACTGCCCTGCCACTTGTCATTGACAGATAGGAACTCAATTTGTAGCATGTCCAAGTCTCACCACAAGTTTTTCTTCTACATTATATAGATGACATCTTGATTGTAGGTGGCACTAAGAAACTAGTGGCCTTGGATTTTCACTCAATCACCACTGCGAGGTCTAATGCTGGTTGGGTCAAAAGTCCAGATAAGATTCAAAACCCACCCAACAATTCCTCAGGGCCATCTGGGCAGGAAATCACCAGAGCATTATGGAGAAGATCAACCAGAAGTTACTGCCTCTGGCTTTACTCACTAATAAAAAGGGAGCATAGCAGCTGGGGGATCTGTTTGCATACTCAAGCTCACACATCCTCCATCTGGGTATACTTCTCACACTCTAATCTAGCCACCTTTGAAAGGGACCCTTATCAATGATGAGTATTGGAAGCTGTTCAACAAGCCATGGCCCAGGCACTGGTTCTAGGAGCATCCCTTGAAGCCTAATAATCCAGTGGTACTGCAGCTGTCCACAACCCCAGCATACAGAAACCACCACTAAAGTGCCAACTCTGATTCTGGCCAAACTGCCTGAAGAGCTGTTGCCTGATTTTCTCTCTCTCTCTCTCTCTCTCTCTCTCTCTCTCTCTATATATATATATATATATATATATATATATATATATATATATATTCTCTCTCTCTCTCTCTCTCTATATATATATATATACATACATATATATATATATATATATATATATATATATATATATATATATACTGTTCTCTACTTGCTACATGGGGATGACAGTTCTATATCCAGACTAGATGTCAACTGCTGTGAGATATATATTTAAGTGGCAGCTTCGTGCTTGCTCCTGGGCTCGGGTGGGAGACAGAACATCTCATCACAAAAGCATACTATGTAACTCTGAGGCCTGAGATGTCCATCTTTACCTGTGTTCTCACAATCTCACTAACAAAACTGGACAAGCCCAGTGGAGTTGCATCATCAAATGGAACTGGTACACCCAAGATTGAGATAAGCCGGGATGCCAAGAGGTCAGTCAAATCCATGAGGAGGCCACCCTGCTGGGGCTAACAGAGTCCTGCACCCTCCCCTAGCCACCTGGGGCTGCAATTTAGAAAGGTTCCAGCTGAAGGAATGCCCTGTTTACTAATGATTCGACAAAACTGGAAGCTGATGGAGCCTGCTGGCCACCACAGCCATGCACCCCAAGGATAGCCACTTCTTAACTGAAACTGGAGGAAGATGTGTGGCCTGATGGGCTGAATTTCATATAGTAATGATGGCTGGGTAAGTCATCTCAGCCCACAACCTTATTGCATTTTTTACTGATTCCTGGGTCCTGACAAATAGTGTAGCCATTTGGTCAGGATAATGATGACTAAGTGACTGGGCTATTAAGAATCCTGTGTGGTGGTGCACTTGCCTGGCATGTGCGAGGCACTGGGTTCAATTCTCAGCACAGCATATAAATAAAATAAAGGTCCATAAATAATACACACACACACACACACACACACACATGAATCCTGTGTTTGGGAGAAGGACTATGGCATTTGCTTATCAGATACAATCCTAGTAATTCATGTGGATGCTCACAGCAAATGATCTTTCCAACAGAAATCCCCAGGTGACAAAGCCCATGAAAAACAACATTGCAGTGGTCACCTGCGGAGTGCACTGGCAAACCAGTCTTGAAACCCCACCTCAAATGCAGGAATGGGCCAATTTCAGGGGAGTAATCCTTGAAGCTGCAGAATGTGATGCAGTCTTGAATTCCTGCCAACAAATCCCAGCAGGAGGACAAGAATTAGGACATACTGGAGAAGGGCATCAGCAGGCTTGCTTTTGGCAGGTTGACCACATTTAACAGTCCAGGTTCCTCTGGTTTTGGCTGGTTTCTCACAGCAGTTGACATCTTGTCTGGATATAGAACTGTCATCCCCATGTAGCAAGTAGAGAATAGTACCACCACAGTAGCCCTGAACAAAAATCTTTGCATGAGTTTGGCTTCCCTACCAAAATCCAATCAGATCAGGGTACTTCTTTGTCGAGACCCCTTGCCCGCAAGGAAGACGCAACTCAGGAATCTTCTTTCAGCAGTTTATTCAGGCCCTTGATATTTCTTCTTTTCTCTCGGATGCCCCTCCCAGCCTTAATAAAGCATCTCAAGCCCCAATGCGAAGCTGCCACGTGGAGCTTTCTCATAGGGTGGTGAAAAACCATGCGCCAACTCTCCCAAATAAGGAGTTGTTTGTCACAGACCACAGCGGAGCCAGCGCCATCTTGTAATGGCGACCATAGTCTGCAGAAACGGCAGAAACGGCTCACCACACTTCTTTTATAGCACAAGGCTCAAAACAATGGACCCAAATCCATGTTGGATCTTCCACACTTAATAAGCTAACAGGGCCATAAGCTAACAGGGCCATGAAATAGTGAAATGGAAAATTCAACCACAATTTAAAAAGGGACATCAAGAAGATTATTAGCAGGGTAGTGTCCTCGAGTCATCAAGGCTATTTGGACACCCACACTGCATTTCAACCAAAGGCAAGCTCATTGTCAGAATGTGTGTTAGGAAACACTGAGCTTGGAAGGGGTAGAGGACCAGGCAGTCCCCTGATTAGGCCAGGCCTGAGGAATCCCAAACTCAGCATATCCATGCATTCCTTTGCTTTTCTCCATCTGGTACACTCTATCCAGGGTGGTTAGCATTCCATGACACTGACTTCCCCCACCCTCCACCCTAATCTGGAGGTCAAGCTGCCTCGGGGTACTTACCTCCTTTGGGACCCCAAGGGGAAAGGAAAGGCTCACAGAACAGCACAATATCAGAATCCTCCTGGTAGCATCAGGAACTCCCAGCATGCAAAATTTGTATAGGACACAATTTCATTGTCTGGATTAGATGCTTAGGGATGACAGGTTTGGGCAAACAGCAAAATCAATGTGTTCTTGTAGAGGTAGTGGCTCCTGGCTTAGAACAATTGGCCTGGGTGATAATCTCCAGAAACTGCATATCTCGAGTGATAGGAATGAAGCATCTCTGGTCTTGGAAGGAATAATGCAATTGTGTGTGTCCTGGGGTGGAGGATGCTGATCTCTCTCCCTTTTCCTCCTCCCTAGTGATATCCTAATCAAAATCACATGACCATAGTGAAGGAAGGTGACCTGAAACAAAGCCACGCCTGTCACCCAAGTTGAAAGTCTTTTCATCTCATACCTCAGTTGTGGCAATATGGCCAATACATGACTTCCTCAGGTCATCAATGGATCCACCCACCAAGCACCACCACTGACATAGACCGGGTGTTGGATTTTTCCAGCATCACCTGCTTTAATGTCAAATATAATATGAGTGGAAAGAACTCCACATGGGTCAGGCATTACGGATGCATGCTGGCACTTTGGGCAGCAATCAATGTGTAATTTTTCTCTTTAATTAAGCCACAATCTGGCAACAAGTAGAGACAATAACTTCCCAAGATATGTTTCTTTATGAACCTCAATGGGCAATGAAATGCCTTCCCCCTGGATAAGGGTTTTACTTTCCTGGGGCACTGTCCAGGTGAAACAGAGTTTCAGAGAGACCCCCTCTGCTTGTCCTTTGTAGGGTGACATCTGATACCCTTCCTAGGGACAAAACCGACAGTTGGTTGCACTCACCTGTCCAAAGACACAAACATATAGATACTAGAAAAGATGATAGGAAAACCCTCGTTGATCACAGCAGAAATGGTTAACACCAAAGCCCTGATCCACTGAGGACCAGTAAGACTCACTGAGAGGATGGGTTGTGGCTCAGCAGTAGAGCACTCACCTAGCACATAGGAGGTCCTGGGTTCGACCCTCAGCACCATATAAACATAAATAAAATAAAGGTATTGTATCCAACAACAACTAAAAAATAAATGTTTAAAAAAAAAAAAAAAAAAAAAGCTCACTGAACTTGCCAGCAAAAACAGTGATGGGGAGCCAGACTGACCTTGAGTATCTGCCAGAAGGACTGAGCAGGATCTGTGCTAAGGTCAACACCTCTTGTTGTGTGTACATCCACTATTCAGAGAAGATAAGCAAAGGAGGGAGCCATCCTCCTCAGACTGGTCCTAAAAGGCTCTGTTACCTCAGTTGGGCAGGACAACTCTGAATCACATGAATCACTCACAAACACTCCAAAGACATTGCTATCTTCCACGGTACATTTGGAAGTACACCACATTCAGGTTTGGCTGTTGGTCCTAGCAAGTGCAACATGCTTTGTATTTTTTTTTTCCCTCCATCTTTCCCAATGAGGGTCAGGGGATGAATTTTTGGAGAAACAGTTGTCCCAGTCAGGACCCTGGTCCTAGAACAGTCCTTCATCTGGAGCTGCCACTAACTCCCTCATCCTTTTTCCCTGTAAGGAGAAATCTTTCTTTGTTCTGGATGTGCAATTTCCTTATATTGCTTAAGTGTGAATGTCATGGTAATGGTACAGGGCCCGCCTCAATTGTATACCTGCCCCTCAGGAGGGAATGAGGTCTTCCCCTGCAGTCCATCTTCCTGTGGTAGGAGACTGTCATGTAGCGCACGCTGATTTTGCTGTATCTCTTCTCCTTTCTGTGAATAAATCCTTATTCTACCCAGTGCCTTGTGTGCTGAGTCCTCCTTGGGGACTCCAAACCTATAGATAACACACTGGGCCAAGGCCAGTGGGCTCCTGTTTCTGGTGGTTGGCTTGTTATACTCTGTGCCATCCTCTGTGGGATGGGAACCCTTAATTGGGATTGGGAGCTGGACCTGCTCAGCACATACCATAACATCGGATAGCAATAACATGATGCAGGGTAAGAAACAAGAAGGACATGGAGAGAACAGAAGATGAAGCTGGATCATGCAGGGCTCTCAAGGTGAGTAAAGTCTGCAGATGCTACTCTGATGTGACGAGTATAACTGGAGGGTGTGCATGTGATCACCTACCTTGTGCTGATGAAGTCTCCAGGCACACATGTTAAGGCTCCTGGAAACTAATAGAAGACATGGCTGCCTCGCTAAATGGACAGTCAGCCCTTCATCACTGCCATCTTACAAGATATGCATTACTGATGTATCACCAGGCCCCCTGACAGACTTTATTCCAACTTTCAGTGCTACTGAAAATAGTAATAATTAAAATCAAGCAAGAAGTGAGATAATCCATGTAAAATATTAAACACAGTGAATGCCATTGCACATAACAAATGTTTATTATTTTGTCACAGTAAAATGTTAAGAATAGACAAGTCCATTTAATACATAAAATTTATTATAAATGAAAACAGAGCCTTGACTTTATTTCCGTTTCAAAAGTCTACACTCTGAGCAAAATAGTTCTTGTCATTATCCCTTGAGTTACCATGCACCCCTCACCAACATCTATCATAAGAGAGCAGGAAGTTTATATTTTTAAGCCAAGCAGATACAGTATTCTCTGCTGCCAATAAAAATATACTAACAGCTTGGGGCCCCATGGTGTCTTTTCATGCTGATAAAAAGCACCAGGAGCAGTCAGTCTTCCCCATATGCAGTGATTGGGTTCCCTCTGTACCACTCATGCCCAGTGACACCAGATTCCTCATTTACACCAACACCCACATCTTGGAGGACATGCATTTCACTCCATATCACAAGGAACTCATAAAAATCTTGAAGATGATTTCAGAAATCTACTTCCCACCTCAAAACATCACACTATAGCACTCATAAGTTCTGAACTTTATTGCAGTCATTTTGTGTTTTTACCATAGGCATGAGGGTTACATCCTTGCTGGACTCAAGAAAGGTGAGACATTTGTCAAAGATCCTGGTGGGAGTTGTTTGGAATCATGGTTTGAAAGTCCACTAGGTGTTTGTACTTTATGTGTCCTTTCATTCTTAATACAACATGCAAGGAAGAGATTATCATCCCTGTGTACAGACAAGTTAATGGAAATACAGAGACTGGGTATCACTTGCCAGGACAAAGGGAGAGCTATGGTTTCAACCCATGGCTCTCACCCAAGGTCCACACTCTTCCCAGAGCAACAGTCAGTGAACAGCATCCTTTATGTGAGTGAGGAGGATGCTGACTTGATTGAGAAAGATAAGAAACACTTTATGATGCAACAAATTCACACATGACTAGAAGGAAGGAAGGAAGAGAGAAAGAGGAAGGAAGAAAGGAAGGAAGGAAGGAAGGAAGGAAGGAAGGAAGGAAGGAAGGAAGGAAGGAAGGAAGGAAGGAAGGAGGCTGAGGGGAAAAGACAAAAAGAGATAGTGAGAGGCTTTTTCCTTAAGCTTGTCACTTACCAAGTTTCGTAGTAAGTAATTCCATTTGAAATAGGGGCATAAGGTCAATGTGTGAGTGAGAGAAAGAAGGAAAAGAATGTAGAAGAGATGCAAGAAAGAGGCACTAGAGAGGGAGGTACATGGAAAGAAAAAAGTATTAAGAAAATACAAGACTTTTTGTTCTTTGTTCCTCTTGAAATATTAGAAGTAACTTCCTTATCAGCAAGACTCTTGAGACAGACCTCTAAAAACATCTTTCAAGGCAAAGAAATGAGGCCCTATACTATTTGGGGGGTTTCTATATCAACTTAAGTCCTGCAAATCCAATAAGATTTCCAGACAGAATCCCAGGGGAGCCTGCTATGTCCAACAGCAGCAGGAAGATTTACACTAACTGAATATGGCTTTCCCCAGGGCCTGCTCAATTGGCTCCATCCATCTAAACAGGATCTAACACAGAAGCAGGGAATAAAGTAGAAGATTGGTATGGGGGTGCCAGGGAATACCTGGCATGGACACAAGTGGCATATCCTGATTGGTATTTAAAAACACATCAGGTTGAAGGCGATCTTGTGTTAAAGAAAAGCCAGAGAAACTGAAAGGGATCATCCCCAGATCTGTAAAAGCTAAGATGCCAGAAGCAGCCAACAACAAAAATTCTACAAGAGTCTGCTGTCTGCTGATGGGAAACACATGCCTTGTTGTACAGAGACCAGCTTCTGATCTTCTCAGTATACTCTAGGTACTAAAATAAGATGACAAAGGATGCTTTATGGCTCTTTCCAGATGTACCACAGAGACTTGCACGGCCAGCTGAAAAGGATTCAGTGTGAATCTGAGTCCTGAACCACAAGAGGGGAACTGTAGGGTGGGCAGGGTGGAAAGGTCAGCACTGTGAGTTTCACTCACATTTAGGAGCTGCTGAGGAGTCCCAGAGAGGCCAGAGGATGAGGAAGATGAGACAAAGGGCCAACCAGCAGCCACTGCATGAGCAACAGCCTCAGTGCCCCAAAACTCAACAGTCCAGGGAACTCACAAGGAGGAGGGAAGGGAAGCCCTAAGTGAGGAATTAAATTTACTTGATCTTTGGCTATAAATATCAATTCTGGCAGACAGAAACCTGACTGGCTGTTCCTGGCCAAACAGGTTTAGAAAGAGGATGTCCCAGAGCAATATGAAATTTGTCATTTTCTCTTTCTCAGAGAAATACACAATCTTAAATTTTCTAGTAGATATATTAACAAGAAGAGATGAGAAACAAGTGAAATTAGTTTTTTTACATATTTTACTTTACCCATGTTTCTAAAATATTGATTAGGGAGTCAATAAAAATTATCAATGAGATATTTTACCTTCTTTATTAACGGGATAGGTATTTTACATTTCTGGTATCCTCTTTGTAAGCTGGTGTGTCTTACTATTTTGACACATCAGGTTCACAATATCCACAGTACAACTACTCACCGTGGCTGTTCATATATTACCTCACGATTTATATACATGCACTTTATCTTTTCTCAAAATTTTTATTAATCAAATAAAAAAAACTCTGATGAATTTACAATCAACAGGAACTCTCTGAAAGGCAGACAGAATATCAAGTCCAGATATAGGAAAATTGGGACAACTGGGGTGTGTCACACACACACACACACAAAATGTTGGGGACAAGATGACCCTGTGTTCTCTGCTGAATGGTACAGAACATCACAGCTATTGTGAAATGGAAGTCTGAGCCAGTCTCCTGTTAGAAATAACGACACAGCTTTTTAATATAGGGTAGATGGAGTACTGCTTGTCCCCATCAAGGGATATGCCACCTTATACAGAGGTAAGTAGAGGAGGAGTGCAACTTACCCAAGAAAACAGGCCCCACCCTAGCCCATCAATGCCACCTAAAATTTCTGTCTGGAATACTCAAAATCCTTTAGTCATCTTCACATAACTTTGAAAGAATGCTGTGACATCTTGTCACAGGGCTGCCAGCAGGACTCACTTTGGGGCTTCCTACCTCCGGCAAGGCAGGCTCCAGGGGAGGAAGGCAAATGAACTACTGCGAGAGTCCCCTGGCACTCCAGCAGCCCCTCAGGAGCCCAGCCACCATCTGTTTCCTCTCTTCTCCAGCTCTGAGCCCTTCACAGCTGCACCTGGAACCAAGAACATTCTTTTTCTCTTCAGATAACTCCCAAAGTTGTTTTGTTTTGAAACTTTCACCTGTGAGAGAGCAAAACATTGACCCCTAAGCCTGGAAAATGGAAGCAGATTCCTGTCCAACTCTCCAATCTCCTCGCCCACATGCCCATACCTTCTCCTATTTTGGACTCTAGTAATACTTCACAGCCAGCGGGCACTTGCTCTCTCCCTCTCTCTCACACTCCCACACTCTGCACATGCACATGCACACACACACACACACACACACACACACCCTTTTGATGACAAACACAAGTCCCATTGCTAACATTAACTAACTATGTGACCTTGGCAATTATTTGATCGTGGTAAGTGAGCTTCCTCTTCTAAGAAACCAGGACAATGACTGACTGTGTGTACCTCACAGAGACGTGGAGATTAAAATGAGTTGATGCACTAAAGTGAGTGCATTGGAAATTAAAATGACTAGGACTAGAACTGGGCCCAGAGCACGCTGAGACCCACACTAGAGATTGCTAGAAAGCTGTGATTACTAGTAGTAGTACTCAAATATTTACTTCTTCCTTCAAAGTTTACCTCACTCTGCTAGGTTTCCTGTTCACTCATCATACTAACTCCCTACCTGCCACACACTGACACAAACCTGATGACCCTCCCTGAGCCAGTGCATTTACTCCTCCCATTCTTTTATTTATATCTTTGTAATTATATATAATAATGGGATTTGATATGCTATATTCATACACGCACATGATTTGATCAATCTTATTTCCCACTACCTTTTCTTTCTCTCCCCCGATCTGCTTGTTCTATAATACTGTTCTCACTTCTACTACTAATATTATTTTAAATTAGTGTAATACACACACACACACACACACACACAATGAGACAAGGGGAGGTAGAGGAAGACTGCAATTAAGATTATATATATGATTCACTGTAGTATGCTCCCCAGTACTTCCCCATGCCTTCCTATCCACCCTTCCTCTACTTTATTGGTCTCACCTCTATTTTTTTTTTAGATTCTGTTTTTATTTATTTATTCCTCCCCCCCCCCCCGCAAGGAGAGAAAGAGAGAGAGGAGGGAGGGACTGCAAAGCCAACAGGGGGTGAGGGGAGAAGACAAGGCCCAGAACCAGGGAGAGGGATTTGGGTATTCCTTTCTGAGTAAGACATAAACCTCTGGAAGGCCTGTGTGCAGGGAGTGGTGTGGTCTGACTGGCACTTGAAAGTACGGCTGCAAGGAGAACAGGCAGTGGAGGGGCAAGGATGGGAAGTTTTGTCATAGATAGTCCAGGTGAGACGGGTGGAAAGGCAGGCAGTAGCAACAGAGATCCCAACTGGATTTGCTGATGGATTGACGAAAGAACCAAAGGTGACACTTGGGTTTGGTCCTAGAAGCTGGCACACTCAGCAAATCATTCACCCAAAGATTCTACATCCTAACCTCCAACACCAGTGAGTGTGTTGTGTTCCACAGCACAAGGGGCTTTGCAGGCAGGATGAAGATGAGGAGCCTGGTCTAGGGAGATTAGTCAGATTAGCTAAAGGTGGGACCAACATCATCACAGCACCCCCATAACTGAAAGCCTGAGTCACAAGGGACAGAGTCAGAAAACCAGATGTGCTAATGACAGCAAAAGTCAGAGGGATGCAGACCATGAGCCACAGAGTTTGAGAAGGCTCTGGAAGTCGGAGAAGTCAGGAAACAGCAGCTCCCCCACAGCCTTCAGAAGGAACACAGTGCTGCCAATCCACGGTAGACTTCTGACCTCCAGAACTATGAAATAATAAAATTATGCTGCTTTGCATTGGTGGGAACTTGCGACAGCAGCAAAAGGAAACTGATGCACTTGGGTTCCCTGGAATGTCAGTTACTGAGACAGAGAGCACTGGGAAAGGAGCAGGAGTCAGGAGCTCTGCTGAGGTCGGGCTGGATCCCAGAGGCCCATTATCTCTCCAAGCAGAGATACCAAGTGAACAGATGATGACCAACTCTGGAGCTAGAGAAAGTGTAACTTCTTCACATGACCTTGAACAAGTCCCTTCATTCCTGTAAACACCAGTGTCTTCTCTAAACTGGGGGTTAAATCTTCCTTGTCTACCTCAAGGAGATAGATTCAAGGAGACGTGTATGCAAGCGTTCAAAGTGAGCCACTAATATAAGGTATTTGTTATTCTGATAAATTGGCCTCTAACCCAAAGACAGTGGTAGTGATTTCTCACAGAGACCTTTTAAAGTCTTCTGTCTCCACAAAGCTCATTGCATCCCATCAGGCTCCACAGAATGTAGAGAGTAGCACTTAGGGCAGTAAATGGCTACAGTTTTCAGGGAAACACCCGATTACTCTGGATATGTCCAATTAATTGAACTGTAAGGAAAATCCCACCCTCAGAGCTCTCGGCGACTGGGCCACTCACTCCTCCAGTCCAGCCTTGCCCGACTGTAAACTGTGACAAACTGACATCCAACAGCCAAGCAACGGGCATGTGTATTTTATTTCCTGCTAAATGATTAGTGAGTTTGAAAACGTTGTGGAGTCCAGTGAGACAAGCCCAGGCTGCATCCAAATACAGGATTCATTCACCCATTCATTGTGTAACCATTTGCAGCGGAGGGGCTTGGAGCCCAGAGCAGGCACTCATGGGGCCTAGAACAGGCCTATGGTCCTGGAATTACTCTTCCTACCACTTCTTATCCACCCAGGAAGGGAAACATTTGTTCTTGATGAGGCCGGGGTCCCTTCAGTAGCAGGTCCATCAATTACCAAACCAGTTTTATCATCCATGAACTAGGATTACAATCCCAGGAGAGTGCTTAACATAGTGCGAGGTACTCACTAAAAGCTCAGTAACTAGTTGCCTTAATCATTATAATTATTACTGTTTTTTAACCTTCACCCCAATTTTTTAAATCAGTCAAAAATATGTATTTTGAAATCTCCATTATGACAGAGTAAGTCATATCCCTTCTCCCCCAACAGACTTAAAATATTTGAAGAAGGCTTTCATTACCCCTCTCCACCTCTCTTCCAGGGAAAACAGAGCCAATTTCCTTCCCATCCCTCATAATAACTCTCAGAACTCCTTCCTATCCTCACTGTTTATTCTTATGTGTTCTTACATTTGGCCACGGTTCTCTTAAAACATGGCCTTTGATGGAACACAGTGGGCTGATCGATGTCAAGTGTACTGGGACTATTGTAGAGCAAATATTTAGCATTAAAGGACCATTGTTTCAATTATTCACCACCAAATTTCAAAGATACATGGCATAACCCGGTGTGAAACTTCACTTAAGTGTAAATTTGGATCCTCAAGATGATACACCCAATGTCTGGAGTAGCTATTTAGGTCCCAAGGGCCCAGCATTTTTCAGGCAACAAAACTTGAGATTTCCTCCAGGTCCTTGGGTACAATAACACCCTTAATGTGATTATAAACTCGGCTTCCTTACAAAAATTTGCCACTGAGCAAAGGCAAGACTTTAGTAAAATTACATTTACATAAAAGGATTTGCACGAGAGACAGGAGAATATTTATAGAAATATGATTTGGGAAAAACAAGGTGCCATACAAATATTTCCATATTCACAAGTTTGGAGACTGGTGAAGGTCTCTTAACTGTACCTTTTGCAAATGTCATGTGTCCTCTGCATATAAATCAATGAAGCCAAAGAAAGCTCCAGGTCTTCTGCCCAGGAAATAAGCAGGGTAGTCAGTACAGCACTGAATTAGGAGACTGGCCCCTGGACTCACCCAACTCGGCCAGACACTGCCTGACCTTCAGAATCTTTGATTCCTTTGAGTTTTAATCTCCCTGTCCCAAAATAAGGACACTGGATTATGTCAAGGATTGTTTTTCTCACCACCACCACCCCTTTTTATTTTTTTCTTCACCTCTGGGGATTGAAATCCCAGTGTCTCACACATGCTAGGCAGACACTGTACCACTGAGCTACATGCCCAGGCCTTTTTATTTTATTTGGAGGCAGGATCTTACTAAATTGCTGAGGCTGGCCTCAAACTTGCAGTCTTGCCTCAACCTCAAGAGTCACTGGGATTATAGGCACATGTCCCCAGGGCTTCTTAATCTGCCATCAAGAGACAGGTAAGTCAGGGGAGATGTGTACCCACTGAAGTTTCAAAGATAAGGATATATACATTTTGAGGGTAAAAGAACCATAGCATTTATCAAATTGTAGATATTGGAGTAACTGTTTTACAAATATTCATAACCATTGCTAATACTTAAAAACTTACTATGTGCCTCATGAATAATATTTCACTAAATCATAACACTCCCATGAAATAGATACTCCTGTTGTCTCACTTTAACAAGAAGAAAGGTGAAGTTCAGAATGATTCGATAACTTGCCCACGTCACCCAGAGGCAAGATTTCTGCACAGGGCTAAATCCACAGAGTCTGCTCTTGTTGCCTCCCAATTAGCTCAGACACTAGGTACCTCGGCTAGTTGATTATCACATCACAGTGTGGAACTGTCTTTAATTTGCCCATCTGTAGGCTGGACTTTCTGAAAGCTTAGTAGCAGTCAGCGTGTTCTGTTCATTCATTCGTATTAGCAGGCCCAGAGACCAGTCCAGCAGGAGTGGCCCCGCCATTTGCAAAGCTGCTTCCTCTGAGAGCTAAGAAGGCAGCAAAGATAGCATTAGGAAAATGAAATTGCTCACGCTTGCAAATGCACACATTTTAGGTTTAGACTTCAGTGGATTATTAAGACTCAGAATACCACAGGTAAAAATTCATTTCTTATTAAGTTTTTATACTCAACCCCACAAATTACCTTGTTCGAGTGTTTCTGTTTATGCAGAAAAGTTCCCTTCCATTATGCTTCCATTCTTGGAAACCATGACATGAAATTAACTTTTCCTGATGCTTTGTATGTATCTTCAACCTAAAGTAGTAGACAATTGACCTTCCATGAATTACTAAGTTTTGAGGCCCTTTAAAATCAGCCCTGAAGCATGATAATTATATATGTCTAAAAATATCTGCATACATAGGGAAAATAATTTTACTTAGTAACAGAAACTAACACTGGCTAATATAAACACAAAGTGGAGAAGGGACATTTTTTAGAGGAATACTATTATATTATAGAATCCAAGATTTGATTATATGCTGGAAAGAGCTAGAACCAGAGCCTGAGACATGTGGAAGACCCAGGAATACACTCTCTCTCCCTGTCTGATTTCACCTCAAGTGCTCTGTGGGTTGGCTTCATTCCTCCATCTCAGTTCCTCCAGCCATTTGACAGAACGTGACTTCAACAGCTCTCCACTTTTCAGGTCCTCTTATTTTAGCCACCAGGCAGGAAACTATCTTCTCTTTCTCAACTCCAGTTCCAATCCCCAAGGAACTAAGTAAGAAAAGACCCTGGATGGATCAGCTGTGGTTGGGACAAGAGCAGCCTGAAGCCACATGGCTGCTTCCATGGTAACTATGGAGAGAGAATAACAGAGAAGCAATTTCCAGAATGGGAAGGGTGGCTGAGGGAAGCGTGGTCAGGCTGCAGGCCAACGCCTTAACATGTGTCCCCTCCACACCTTCCTGAGTTAGACACTTTTCTTAAGTAGGCAGAAAGCTCCTAGTTCATCATGACCAAGGTCCTGACCATGGCCCAGGGGCCTGGGGATGCGGCTCTGTCCCCCTTAGAGCACGCTCATCTTCCTGCCTTGGATCTAGTCACTGAGTTTCTCTTCATCTCTTCAGAGATGGAGCCTCTTTTGAAGTCAGGACCTTTATATAAGGTCACCTTTGCTTTCTGCCCACACTACACCTCCTTTCAGCCTATCTTCTTCGAGACCCTGGGGCCACTCTTCCAGAGCAGACTGTCACAACTGCAGTGACAAAGTTTGGCAGTTTCTGAGCTGATTTTTTTTTTCTCTCATACTACAAGCTTAGTGAAGGCAAAGCCTGTCTTTCAGTTTGTATCGAATTCTCTAGTGTCTGGTTCAGTATCCTGTGATGGTAAATGCTCGAAAAAAAACTTAATTCATATTTTCAAGAGAAAAAGTGAACAAGTGAGGGAGGCCAAGTTCTAAACTTTCAAATAGTACCCAAAAGGGAGGTGTGGTCTAGAATCCAACAAAGTACTTCTCACACCTCATTTTCCAACTCAAAACACTTACATAGACAGGAACCAATTGGCAGGTGATGGCTGGCAAGGACAATCCCAGAGGCATAAGGGACGCTTTGTTACACCAAGGCAACCCTGAAAACAAAGTCAAACTGTGGTCCACCAAGAAGCAGGACTCTTGCACTGGAGGAGGCCAAGTGTGTGCTCCCATCCCAGGGATTTTCAAAAAACAGGCCATCAGCCACTCATCTAAAAACCAGAAATCCCGAATATCAAGGTCTTTTTTAACCTAAAGTTCAAAGATATATCATCAGTCATTACTTAAGACCCACAGCTCCCACTAAATATAAATTACTCCTTCTGTGGTTTTCACACTAACTGTGGCTTTGGAACATGGTTGGCATATATTAAAAAAATTTTCCCTTCAAATTAACATCTTAAATAAAATTACAACTACCCCAAATCAGTCGTGAATCATGCCAGGTGGTGAGGTGCTGAGGTGGTGGGGAGTGGGGACCGTCCCCATTTACTTAGAGATGTAGTAAAATATATTGACATAGAAAAATACAACAAAAATAAGCCTAAGCTCAGTTAAATTTCTACAATGCAGTGCCTGGAAATAAATTCTAAAACATAATATATTCAACAAGTGATCTTATAGGAGCAGTCTCATTTTTTTTTTCCTTGAAAAAAACACAAGTCAATCCTAAAAGGTAAAGAACACAAAATATAAAGCCTATCATTGTTTTCAAGATCAGATAAAGCTGCCACCTGGATTATTGGCTACTATGGGTGTGGACTGTTTTGCTTCCTCAGCACACTTTGGACTCTCTTTAGGATATCTCCTCTACTACCCCAGCTCATGGATCCAGGAGTGGAACCTACCATTTTTATACACTCCACAGTCTGCCCCTTTCTCCAGTTCTTTCCATGGAGGCTTCTTGTTCAACTGTATAGGTGTAATTTCTTAAAAGTAATAGAGTACTACTTATGTGGCTCTTTATTTAGTAAGATTCCTATTTTGTAATCAGGGAAAATAATATGTTCATCGTAGAAACTAAATCTAAGAAAAAAATCAGAAAGAAGAAAATAGCCACCTCTCATTCTACCACTCAGAGGTTTTGTTTACACTACTCCGGGCCTGGTGCAGGACATATTGTCCCCGTTCCAAGAAAGAAATTGATAGCCAACCACACAGGTAATGACTTTCAATTCTAATAAATGCTACCATGTAAATATCCAGGCTAGGATGCTATGAAAACATGATGGGATCTATTATTCTATATTTTGAGGTCCATGTTTCCTATGTTTTTCCACTGTAACTGTTGGGTATACATTATTTTTTACCCAGCTGGGTTACACAGTGCATACTACTATAAATACTACAAATTTAATTTGTCCTTTCCAAAGCTAACTTTCACAAACAAGGGAGTTGCTTGTCTCAGAATTTCCCTCAGAAATCCCAGGAAACAATGGGTGGCAAGAGAGCCATCACTGAGTTACAATTGGCCACAGATAAAATCAAGGAACTGTGTTTTCTGTAGCTCTCTGAAGCAACTGAATCACCCCTGGCCAAAAGGGGGCCAGTATGGTGAGCAAGATGAGGTCATCACTTCATCTCAAAGGCACAATGGAAAGTCCATAAGAACACATTCCAGATTCTTTTTCTTTCTTCCAGGCTCTTGCAAATTCATTGAAAAGGCCATTACTTTATCACAGAGCTTTGGGTTTGCTGATAAGACCTCATAACAATATCATTTGGAAATCTCCCCCAACTTGCCCTGCCCCATAAAATACAGGTAAGATTGGGAGGGTTTGCAAAACTCTGCATTCAATGGAAATTTAACTAAGACATCAACAATGTTCTAGGTGGAGCTGTGAGGTGTTCTCTGTCTCTTTTGCCTAGAAAATTTCACTTTCACACTTGCTGTCTCTGTTTCACCCATTCCCATTAATCTAGACACAAAATCTCAATGTTTTCTTAGTTCCCACAAAAATAATTCCCTCAAAAACCCTCTGTGAGTAAAATATAGAGTTACTAAAGAATGGTCATCGTCGTCGTCATCATCATCATCATCATCACCACCACCACCACCATCATCATTATCAACAGATAGCACAGCACACATCAAACTAATTGAAAATCTCACATTAGACATTATAGTCCCTGGTACTGACCTTTTAGAACACAGCATCTAGTCTTCTGCCAATTTCCCCAATTCCCTCTCTTGTCTCTGCTCCTCCATTTTCTTTTCTACCACTGTCCAGAGTTGAACAAAACATAAATTCCCTTCACTTTCTCAACTACAAAAGATTAACCATCTCTTTCTGTGGCCTGGGTCCCCACATACCAATATTTTCATTGTTTTACCATCTCTTCAAAATGACATATTATGGTATTTTCCCAAACAAAGGCAATTCCCTCTCTCAGGGAAAGTCTGGTGTTAGCTGTTAAAATTATACTATTAGCGGACTGGCTCTAGCTCAGCGGTTCCTTCGACAGAAAACTTACAAAATTATACTATTTTCCTCTTTGTATTTTGGACTTGTAAGGACCAAAGACCATGATGAGGCAGTTCTTGCTACTCCAAACCTCCCGCCCCCACTGGTGGACATCTATAATCTGTCCACACAGCCTGCTCTTTCAAGACTCAATTTTATCCTTGGATTCTCAGGTCTAGGAAAATACTTAGAGATTATCTAACACAACCCTCTAATTTTACAGAAGTGCAGTGAGCTGACATTCCCACAGCCACAGTGCAAGTTAGTGGCAAGCCAGACTTTCACAGGTCCACGTCTCTCCCAGGACAGTCCTATTAACAAGGGTTCCTCAAGTACATTTCTGTGCTCACAGAGTCACAGTATTAATGCAGACAATTCAAAAAGAACAAAGCACAAAAGGTACATGCTTATGCTTGAAATATATTTAGGTACTGGTTTCTACCTCCTTTGTAATGGAGCTAAAGTCTTCTACGTCACAGTTCGTAATAAATGGATCTGGAAGTATCAATATGCACATTTCATGATATCCTTTTGTGAATGGTAAGGTATATAAGGTATAGTGATTGAGATCCATTTCTTTCCTGAGAATAGGATTCCAGGGGAGGAAGGGGTGTGGGGAATATTTGGATACTAGAAAAATGGGCAAAATTACAATAAGCTCTTTGGGCAGAAGAAGGAAAAAGAGGAACTGAGAATAGTCAGCTTGCAGGCTTCCATCCAGATATTCAACAAACAAGTAAACAATTAAACTTCTGTGATAACTCCCAGCTCACTGCATAGTCTTCTCATAGTCTGCCTTTGAAAAATGAATGTGCAATTTAGTACATGTTCAAATACTGGCCCTTTTTTTCCATGGAAATTTACCTTAATAATTTGTTAGTAGAGGAAACAATAGAAGAGCAATGTAACACCTCCCTAAACCTATGCTTGAAAGAACACACTCCCCAGCCTAATTCTCAGCTAGCATTGCTTAACTTTCTTCATCAGTTCTTTCATGATTTCCCATCTTGGTTTTCAGGGAAGAATGACTTCACGCAAAGTGTACATGAAAGCCCAGACTCTGCATGGTGCCCTGGCAGACAGGCAATGCCATAAGCAAGCAATACAGATTTGGCTCAGTCTTTGTGCTCTGCCTCTGAGCCTGAGAACTGACCCACCAGGCCAGATGGAAGCTGCATTATCCACATGCTACATCAAAACTATCAGGCATGGATCAGGACACACACACTGCCCAATGGACAGCATCCCCCAAAGACTTTGGGCATGTGGAGATGGAATTTGGCTGCTTCTCCTTTGAACAGAAAATTCCAAAATAACATATAGGAGGCTCTTGAAAATGAGCCCCCTTGATCAATTATGCTATAATTGCTAACAACAAGGGACCAACTCTCTGCCCCTGGGTTTCATGCCCTTCTCCCCCGGCTCAGTTTCTAGGAGGCTTTGATTTTCTACATGGAAACAGTACCACTTTAGTGCAGGAATTCTCCATTACTCTTAATGAGGAGGGAGGAGTGGTTGTATAACTAGGAGGAAAGTCAGAAAAAAAAACTATGTCTACTCTATTTTGTCATCAGCCCACTCATATTTGTGTTGATGGAAGTCACACCTATCAAGTCAACAACATGGAGCACAAGAGCAAGTGAGGCCTACCAACTGTTGTTCTCTCCCTGTATTCTCGGACTCCAAGTTATATACGATTCCTCCCAGGAACACAGAGGCTGCACCAGATCTGTCAGAGAAACTATAAATCACCTAATTAAATAATATGAAAACAGAATCATAGTGTGGCAGTTCTCTGATTAGCTGTCATATTGCTCTGAGCAAGGAACCGCAAAGGGAAAAATGCTCCTTCATTTTAGATGTGGAAAATTTCATTTTCTTCATACACACACACACACACACACACATATACCCCTACAGATTTGAGAACTCATTATACGGGTATTTTTTCAAAATGACCAAGACGTTTGCAAATACCTAACCCATTGCATCTATTACTGATATTATTTTTTTCCTGCCTCCTACAACATCTGTTTCAATCCAGGGATTTAAATCTCCCATAAAATATTTTAGACATCCTTCACGCCAAGGCTCAGACCACAGCTGGTATGAAGAATGGAGCTTTTGCTAAGGACACCTTGTTAACCAGGACTTGTTCAACACAGTTAGTTTATTTTTTTAACCATCTCATAAAATTTCAGTGATAAGCATAGAGAACTTGGTTGAACAGACTTGAAGAAATGTATGTGCTACAAACTCATCAAGTCTGGGCTGAGTTTCTATCTCTGTTCATGATGAAAAAAAAAAAAAAAAAAAAAAAGCCTTGACGGGGAGAAATGTGATTAAACAAGGACAGGGGCACATCACAGAGCTTGGTGTTCCAGCTGCGGTCCTCTGAGGGGCTTCAAAGGGCCTGCAAATTCCCTAAAATTACATCTGAAACTGTTTTATGTAAGCTTTATGTTAGGCAAGACCCTGCATAAGCAATAAGAAAACAAATACCACAGACAAGAACATTTTTAAGGCTAGGACACCACAATCACGGTATCAAGAGAGAAGAATACAGTCGTTAAGAATGTGGAACATGACTCTATGGGCAGACCAATCTGGGGTTGAGGCCAGCTGTACCTCCTAAAAGTAGAAGCTTGAGCAAATTACTTCACTCCTCAGAGTCCCTGTTTATTCCTCAGTGAAACAGTGATAAAAAAATGGGACATACAGATCAGATCTCATTGGATTATTGATTAATATGAGAAAAAATGAAGATGCATTTAAAGAACAGTGTATTTTGATTAGTACTTATTACCATTATCTGCTATCTCCCTCATCAGCCATTGCACTCTTTGGGTTAGTCAGGGAAGAAGTTAGTCAGGAAAGTGAAGCCCAGTTCACCTCAGACTTGCAGAAATGGAAAACCAGCAAGAAAAATTCCCCACATGACCAATTAAAACCTACCCCATGGGTGAAGACCCAAGTGAAGCCTGTGTTTCTTCCTATAAAGTCATGACGGGGGCATGTGAGGATGACTATCCTGGCTCACAGGAAGGAAAAGAGAGAAGTTAATTTCTCAGGCAGAGAGCAAGGAAACTTCTTCAGGCTCCTTAGAACATATGAGTGTTGAACACAAGGAAATACGTGCCTGTGTCCACCTCTCAGGGTGAGTGCTCCCACACACACTTCCCATGATGCAGCGAGCTGGGGAAGACACTAGGGAAAGGCCACTGTTTCAGTTGGATAAATTTTATTGGGATTTTTGATGTTGTTCTTATTAGATCTATGCTCTTCCATCCCCCACTTGATGTTTCTCATATTCAAACTATGGATTTTTCTGTTTAATTAAAAAAAAGAAAAAGGAATGTATTTTGCTGTTGTTGTTCTGCCTCACCCCGCCAAAGTGAGGTGAACTCTGGGAAAATGGGTTGCACTAAGCTTTGGGAGTCATCAACAAAATACATGAAGAACAGGCCCACGGTGCAGCACTAAAGTTGAAGCACAACCTCCTAGAAGCATATGTAGGAAAGGAAAGAGCAGAGTTTCCATTTTATGTACTTTTCAAAACTGCTTTATCAGCCCCTCTTGCATACATCAACATTGTTCAGTTCATTTTTCATGGAATGAGGGCTGGAGAGAAAAAATGGAAATTTTGCTCTGAAAGAGAATATCTGTTAATAATAACAACAATTTTTAATCTTACAAATAAGCCAATTAATTAAAAGAGATTCATTATCATCACCATAACAACAACAAAAATGTGATTCAATGACTGCTTATCACATCCCAGCCTGGATGTTTTTGTATATACGAATTCTAAAAGTCAAATACCATTGTTATTTTTTGACAGAGGAGAAAACTGAGCCTCAAAGAGGTTAAGTTTTTGTTTTGTTTTTTGGGGTTTTTTTTTGCCTTATGCTACAAAACTAGTAAATAGCAGAGCATATACTTACACAAAGATCAGTTTGATGCCAAAGCTCAGCTTTTTTCCAAGTTACCTAACATGACAATTCTATTTCTCTACCATGTGAAGAATTGTCTCTCATAAAAGGAAGCTAATCTTTCCAGTTTAAAAAGAATGAAAGAAAATTGTTTGAGGTGGTACTTGTACAATAATTTTGGAAATATAATAGCCACATGATAATAGCACCATCAATCCAGGATGTATTTTATAGAGCTGTTAATATATGCCTGGAGTGGTCAAAGGCTTTGCCACTCACTCGTGGCAAGTAGTAATGGCCAATAAAACCTGCCTTGTCATGTCTTAATGCCATATTAGATCATCACGAATAATGAAATGTTTTCAAACTGCATTGTTATCAGAAGAGAAGAAAAAGCGGTGGTTAAACAAGCAAGTTGAGGAGAGGGCCCTGAGATAAGACCTTGCCTAACTCTACAACAATGTGCTATTGTGACCTACAGCACATCCCAGGTCTCAGGATCTCAGCATCTCCATCTGTAAACTGAGGTTCACCATGACAAGTTAAGACCCTTTCAAGCTTCACCATTTATCCCACAACAGCTGAAGAAGCGCAAACCAGGCACATCCTGTGCCAGGGGCAGAGGACACCACAGCAACCAGGCAGAAGCCCCTGGTCTGATGCTGGACCTCAAATGGAACGGAGGTGAGCCGAGACTCTGCCCTGTTTTAGAACTTTCTCCTCATTTACGTCACAAAAAAATTTCCATGCAAACATAAAAAAAAATCTTGATAATGGTTGAATTTTCTGATGATATGGGGAGGAAGGGTTCTGTCACTATTTTCCCTACTTTTGTGACATCTGATATTACTAATCATAAAATTTTTAAAGGAGAAGAGCTTTGGACAGACTTCTGCCTTTGACAATGACCCACTACGTATATCAGATAAAACCTTCTCATCAAAGACAAGTAGGAAAGAGAAACAAAATATTTGTTAAATGCTTTGAAACATGTAAAAGTTAATAAGATTGAAGGGTGGGTAAAAGCATCAAGCCACCAGCAAAGAAAAGGAGAAGTCCAGAGAAAGGACAAGGAATTAGGAACCTGTTTTCCCTCTGTGGAAGTCTTTTTTTTTTTCCCAAGTTTTAAAAAAATTATTTATTTATTCTAATTTGTTATACATGATGGCAGAATGCAATTTATTTCATACTACACACATAGAGCACAGTTTTTCAAGTCACTGATTGTACACAAAGTATTTTCACACCATTCATGTCTTCAGACATGTACTTTGGGTAATGATGTCTAACTCATTCCACCGTATTTCCTACCAGCATTTTGCCTCCCTCCCCTTTGCCCTATCTAAAATTCCTCCATTCCTCCCATGATTCCCCCTACACACTGCCATTATGAGTCAGCATCCTCATATCAAAGAAAATATTTGGCCTTTGGTTTTGGATTGGCTTGCTTCACTTAGCAATATAAATTCCAACTCCATCCATTTACCTGCAAATGCCATGATTCTATTCTCTTGTAATGCTGAGTAATGTTCCATTGCATATATATACCAAAGTTTCCCTATCCATTCATCTACTGAAGGGTATCTGGGTTGGTTCCACAGTTTAGCTATTGTGAATTGTGCTGCTATAAACAATGATGTGGCTGTGTCCCTGTAGTATGCTGTTTTTAAGTCCTCTGGGTATAGACCGAAGAGTAGGATAGCTGGGTCAAATGGTTGTTCCATTTAAAGTTTTCCAAGGAATCTCCATATTGCTTTCCAGATTGGCTGCACCAATTGGCAGTCCCACCATCAATGTATGAGTGTGCATTTAGGAGCTAAGGAAATTGGTATTTGTGTTAAGTCCTGCTGGGGGTGAAGAACATACCTGAGCATGCCATTTGTTCCCCAGCAGGAAGGGAGAAGAGATGGCTAGTAGGTCCTCAGAGAGGACTATGGACCATCTTCACACCACCTAGTCTAAAAAACTGAAGCACAGTGTTTCCAGAAAGCTAACACCCCACGTATCAGATTCTATCCATAAAATACTGTACACATATAATCTCACACAATTATAAATACCCAAGCTCATGGGGAGATAAGAAGATATAAACAAAGAAGAGCAGAAATAACAAAAACAGAAACACATCCTTTTACGGAAAAACAAATAGCAAAATTAGGGATGCTGAAAGGAGGAGCTGGTCTTGGATCATTGATATGAGTCCTGAATGCAATCACACATATCTCTATAAGAGAGTGGCAGGTTTTTAAGACAGACACACAGAGGAAAAAGTAATGTGAAGAATGAGCAGAGAGAATCAACCACAAATGAACGAATGCCCACAGCTACCAGACACTGAAAGAGGCAAAGAATGCATTCTTCCCAGGGCATCTAGAAGGAGCATGGTTGCTAATGCCTTGACTTAAAAGCCTCCAGAATTGTTGAGAAAATACATTCCTATTGTTTAGGCCATGTGGTTTTTGGTATTTTGTTGCATCAGTCCCATGAAACCAATATAAATGATGAACTCAAAAATGAGGGTCAAATGGAAACTTGAGACCTAAAAACATATTAACTATAATTAATAACTTATCGAATGAATTTAACTTTAGAAGAATAGACCCAGTCAAAGCAGGAATTAGAAACCAGAAGAAAACAATGAGAATAAAGCACAGAAAGACAAAAGGATGGAAAAAATAGGATAAAACACATTATTGAATTCGGTAAGAAGGTATAACAGCACATATGTAATTATACCCAAGAGAAAAAGGAGAGTGGGCGGACAAAGCAACATGTGATAAGATAATAAATAGCTGAGAACTTTCCCAAGCCAAAGAAGATATCAGTCCTCACAGAAACCAGACAAAGAGCCCTAAAAACCCCAAGCATGCTATATAAAAAGAAAACTTCATCTAGGCTCATTATAATAAAACTGTTAAAACTACAAAGAGAAAAACCTAAAATCAGTCTACAGGAGAAAAAGGAACAAAAATTAGATTTCTAGCTATACTATCAACAGAAATAAAGGAAATCAAAAGTAAGCAAAAAAAAATCTTTGAGGTGTTGAAAGAACATATTTAACAGTCTAGAATTCTATGCCCAGAGAAAATATCCTTAATAATGGTGGTGAAATAAAGCATTATAGATGAACAAAAGCTGAAAGAATTTGTTAGCAGCAGACTTCAATACAGAAGGCACTAAGGAGTGCTTTCTAGGCAAAATTTTTTAAAAAGTGATCCCAGGTGGAATATCAGAAGCAGGAAGCAGAGTGCAAAGAGAAGGAAGACTATACAAGCAAACCAAAGGCACTACTCTTACAGAGCCCCAAGAGTAGAGACATCTGGGGCCTGGAAAGGAAAGGGGCAAAACACACATAAGTGACATGTAAGCCAGAGAGAAAACTGCCAGGAAGTATTCTAAGACACAAACCAAGCATGCACACTGTAATTTCCAACGTAAGCACCGAAATGAAAGAATACAAAACTTGCAAGCTCATAGAGAGAAAAAGTGGAGGGACTATATTGCAAAACTTATAACAACAACTCAAAAGAAGGGAGGAAAAGAGGAGAAATAGGAACACAGAAAAAGCAGGACTAAAAGAAAGAAGATTGTAAATTTCAGCCCAATTCTGGATGAAGTTACATTAAAAATAAGTGAACTAAATGTTCCAATCAAAAGACAATCATGGGGGGGCTGGGGCTATAGCTCAGTGGCAGAGCACTTGCCTCGCATGTGTGAGAGACTGGGTTCGATCCTCAGCACCATATATAAATGAGTAAAATAAATAAATAAATAAATAAATAAAGGTGCATTGACAACTAAAAATATATATATGTATATAAAAAAAGACAGACCATGGGTGTGGTGTAGCTCAGTGGTAGGGTACTTGCCTACTATGTGTGAGGCCCAGCGTTCAATCCCTAGCACCTCAAAAATAAAAAGACAACTATATGTTATATATAAGAGACATATCTAAAAAAAATCAGGCTACAGAAATGTAAAAACTAAAAAAGATTAATAGATTTATATATGTATATATAAAGATTAATATATATATATATATATATATATATATTATTATTATTATATATAGCATATATACATATATACCTGCACACAAATGCACACGCCAGGCAAATCCTAACCAAAAGACAGTTGCTGTGGCTTTGTTAAAATCAGATAAAATAGATATTAAGAAAAAAAGTATTGAGAGTCACTTTGTAATTGAAAAAAATAATAAGTCTACCCTCATTGTATGAAATTTTAACAGATCTCTCTCAGAAACTTATAAAACAAAAAAGACAAAAGAAATCAATAAGAATATAGGCAATTAGAAAACCATAAACAGCAAAGTTGACCAAATAAACATGTATAGAGCTCTGCACAGATAACTAGAAAATGCACATTATTTCCATGCACATGGGAAATGTACAACAGGCCATATGCTATGAAAATAGACACATCTCGGCACATTCCAAAGTAGTGATCAATGCAGGGTTTGCTCTTTGCTCACAAGGCTTTGAAGCTAAAAATGAACAGCAAAAAGATGGGTAGGAAATCCTCAGCAGAAATTAGAATACTCTTAGCTGAATGATTACAAGATGAGTTTATATAAATCACATAAAATAATTTTATATAATCATATAAGTGATTTCATGTAAAACTTTTTTGTACCCTACAACAAAACCAGTACTTAAAAGGAAATTTATTATTTAAAATCTATATTACATAAGATGAAAACTGAGAATCTACAAATCAAACCTTTCATTTTAAGACTACTCAAGTTTCAAAGAAAGTAAAAAAAGAAAACGAATAAAGACAAGAGCAGAAATGAAAAAGAAATACACAATATAGAAAGTTAACAACTAGAACAAGGAAATATTAAAAATAAAATACTAAACCTTTTGAAAGACCGATCAGGAAAAGATAGCGTTCAAAATTCAAAAGGTGACCTCTCCACGGATCATGCAGGCATCAAATATAGAAGAAGATATTACAAACAAATTAATGCTAATAACATGAAAACTGAGACGCAATGCCAAAGTTTCAGAAAAACAAATCTCACCAAAATGGACTCAAAGAAAATCTAAAAACCTGAATAATCTTAAACCTATTAAAAAATTGTAGTGCATGCAATAATGAAGAAATGGAATGAACCTAAGTGCCCATCAATCATTTACAACCACATGGCTGGAACTAAGGCCATTATGGTAAGTGACATAAGCCAGGCATAGAAAAGTAAACACCACATGATCTCACTCATACGTGAAAGCAAAAAAAAAAAAAAATGGATTTCATAGAAGTTAATAGTAGGACAGTGGTTACCAGAGTCTGGGGACAGTAGAGGGGAGGTAGAAATGAGGAATAGTTAGTCAACAAGTACTAAGTTACAGTTAGGAGAAATAAGTTCTAGTGTTTTATTGTATGGTAGGATGACTATTGCTAACGATAATGTACTGTATAGTTTTTAAAAGACGCTACAAATGATTTTGAAATTTTCAACAATAAGAAATTATAAGTGTTTGAGAACACTTATATGCTTGTTCTGAGCTGAACACTACACAGTTGTATACATTCATCAAAACATCACATAGCAGGACTGGAAATATAGCTCAATTAGTAGAGTGCTTGCCTACCACTCTCAATCCTCAGCACCACCAAAAAAATTACAAAAAAACAACATACAAACAACAATAAAATCACACAACTATGCACGATTCTCATGTGTCAATAAATATTTTAACTGTAATGTACATACAAAAAAATCTAGATACAGACAAATCTAAATACAGACCTTATATCCCTCTCCAAAATTAACTCAAATGAATCATAGATCTAAATATGAATACAGACTCCTAAAAGATAACATAGGAGAAAAATCTGGAGGACCCTGGGTATGGCAATGACCTTTAATTGCAACACTCCAGGCCTGGTCCATGAGGATTGATAAGCTGGAATTTAATAAAATCAGAAATTTCTGCTCTGTGAAAGACACTGAAAAGATAATGAAAAACAAGCCACAAACTGAGAGGAAAATATTTTCAAATGACATATTAGGTTGAGGACCATTATTCAAAATATATAAAGAACTCTTAAAACTTAGCAATGAGAACAAAAACAAACCAATTAGAAAACTGGTCAAAGACCTTAACAAACATTTCACTAAAGAAGGTACACAGATGGGAGATAAGTATATGAAAAGATGTTCCACAACATGTGACCAGGGAAATGGAAATAAAAACCATATGATACCATTGTACACAGATGGGCCAAAATCTAGAATACTGAAAAGACCAAATATTGATGAGGATGTGGAGCATCAGGAACTCTCATTCATTGCTGATGGGACTGCAAATTGGAGTAGCCTCTTTGGAACACAGTCTGGAGGTTTCTTACAAACCTAAACATATGATTCAAACACTGGCACTCCTTAGTATTTAACCAAAGAAGCTGAAAACTTATATACACACAAAAAAAACCCTATAAACACATTTATAGCATTTTATTAATAATTCACAAAACCCAGAAGCAACCAAAATGTCCTTCAGTAGATGAAGTGTTAAATAAACTGTAGGCCATTCGGACAACAAAATGTATTCACTGCTAAAAAATGAACTATCCAGCCATGCAAAGACCACTGCATATTACTAAGTAAAAGAACTCAATCTGAAAAGGCTAAATACTGCATGACTCCAAGTGAATGAAATTCTGAAAAGCAAAAACTATGGAGACAGTAAAAACACCAGTGGTTTCCAGGTATTAGGAGAAGGAAGGGATAAAAAGGCAGACCACAGAATTTTTAGGGCAGTGAAACCCACTCTTTATAATACGATAATGATAGTTACATGTCATTATAAGTTTGCCCAACCTGTAGAATGTGCAACACCAAGAGAGAACTCTGTGTTTTCTGTCTTATGCAGAAGCTAGAGAGAAAAAATATATATAATAAGCAAACAAAAAAAGAATTTCATTAAATCAGAAGGGAGAACATTAGAATAAGAGGAAGAGAATCAAGGAGGAGAGAGGAAGAGAGGGAAAGGGGAGGTACTGGGGAATGAAATCAACTGAATTATGCAACTGTAAATATGAGTCCCACTTTAGGTATAATTATAATGCATCAATTAAAAATAAATAAATAGAAGGGAAACAGTAGAGGAAAGGGGAAGGGAAGGTACTGGGGAAATAAATAAGCAAACTATGTTATGTGCATATATTAATATGTCACAAGGAATTCTAATACTATGTATAATTATAATGCACTAATAAAAGTATTTTTTAAAGGAACAAACCCTATGGACTTTATGTGATCATGATGTGTCAATGTAGGTTCATCAACTCTAACAAATGCACCACTCTGGTGGAATGGTGCTGCAATGGCAAGGCTGTACATGCCTGTGGGCTGGGAGTACATGGGGCATCTCTTATCTTCAGCTCCATTTTGCTCTGAACCTAAAACTTCTCTAAAAAACATAGTCTATCAGGGGCTGAGGTTGTGGCTCAAAGGTAGAGCGCTCGCCTAGCATGCATGAGGCACTGGGTTTCATCCTCAGCACCACATAAAATAAAAAAGATGTTGTGTCCACCTATAGCTAAATATTTAAAAAACAGTCCATCAAAAATTGTAATTTTTGTAATTTAAAACCTTACACAAAACATCCTGCCTGATAGCCACCAGAGAATTCTGTGAGAAATTAAAAGAATGCTGACAATTCTCAAATACCTCCAGAGAAGAGAAAAAGAAAATACATTTCCTAATTTACTTTAAGCATAATTTTCATAACCAAAGTCTGACATGAACTTTGTGAGGAAAGAAATTTTCAGGTCTACTTTGCTCATGAACATAAATATTAGAAGCGCAAACAAAATACTAGGAAACCAAACACAGCAAAATATAAAAATATTAATCAACCTTGACCCTTTTAAAAATGCATGGTTCTCTAACATTTTTAACTTTATTTATCATATTGACATAAACAAGAAGAAAATTCATATAATTATTTTAGTAGATGCAAGAACATCTTTGATTAAACTCATCTCCCATTGATGATTTAAAACTCTGAGCAAAAGAAGAATAAAGGGGGAAAGTCTTTAAAATGCATCTTTAGAAAGCCTCCTGCAAGCCTGATATATACTGATGAAATGGGAAATATTTTCTCTATTTAAAGTTCTAGCCACTATGATCAGGTAAGAAAAATAAATTAAAAATTTAGAAAAGAAAAAAATGTTATTGTTAGCAGATGATGGGCAAAACTGCTAAATGTAAAGGTCAGTAAGCAAAAAGATCTACTTGTTTATACCCCAGCTATCAACAGAAAGAAACTTTTAAAAGTAATTTTCATTATCACTTCAAAAATATGAGAAAAAAAATACATATGAACCTTTCTAAAAAAATGTAAAATAACTGTATGTATAAAACAATAAAGGATCATTGAGAGAATTAAAAGATAATACTTGGATCTATATATGTTATTCATTGGTTGGAAGAGTCGATTTATAAAAATGTTAGTTCTTCCTAATTCTGTAACTAAAGGAATTTTTAAAAACAACAACAAAAAAACTATGAAAGCTTAATTGAAATACAAAAAAAAAAAAATGGTCACATTTTTAGGGTATGGCTTGGTGATTTCTACAGCTACCCAATCCATCCCCACATGCCCCTGTGTAGTTCATCCCCCAATCCTCCCTCCACACCCAACTCCAGGCAACCACTGGTTGATTGTCATCACTAGAAAGTAGTTGAAGCTGTTGGAAAACTTTATTTAGATAGAACCCTACCATAGGTACTCTTTTGTGTCTGACTTCTTGTATTTAACATACTGTCTTGGAGATTCACTCATTGTCCAGTGCAAGTTTGTTCCTTATATAAATAATAACTAATAGTTTAGTAATAATTTTACATTGTATAAATATGATGATTGTTTTCAGTTTGGAGCAATTTTGAATGAAGTCACTATGAATATTTACACTTTTGTGGACATATGTCTTTATTTCTCTTAGATAAATACCTAGGAGGAAAATTTTTGAGGATTCAATGCACTGTTAAATTAAACCCAATATAAAAAAATCCTTTGCTTTTTTGGAACTTAGCTAATTCAAAAATTCAAAAGAAAATGTACAGAGTGAGGATGACCTTATAAAAGAAGAGAAAATTGGGAAGTCTGGCTCAAACAACTTCTTATAAAAAACTAATATGGGGCTGGGGCTCAGTGGCAGAGCACTCGCCTAGCACGTGCGAGACCCTGGGTTCGATCCTCAGCACCACATAAAAATAAATAAATAAAGTAAAAGTATTGTGTCCAACTACAACTAAAGAGAGAGAGAGAGAGAGAGAGAGAGAGAGAGAGAGAGAGAAATTTAAAAAAAAAAACTAATATGGAAGTATAAAATAGAACAATGGATTTATGGAATTTAACAAAGTCCAGAAACAGCTCTAAACATACATGAACATTGGGGCACCTTTGCTAACCAATAGTGAAATGACAGTCTTTTCAATGAATGGTTCCAGGAAAATTAGCTAGCAGGGGGGTGGAGAGAGGGGTGCTGAAAATCTATTTTACATCTTTCAAAAAAAAAGTAAATTATAAATGAGTTTTAGATTGAAATTTGAAAGGCAAAATAATGTTTCCAGAAGTTAATATGCTAAAATATTTTCATGAATTCAAGTTGGTGAAAAATTTCATAGGTAGGTTTTTTAAAAGTCATTATAAAAGATTACTAAAGTAGGCTGCATTGAAATTGTTTTGTTCATAAAAGACACCAGTAAGGGGATGAAAAGGCAAGTTAAAAAGCTAAAGTACATATTTATAGCACATGTAATTAGTATAATTATATACCATATTAACATAGAGAATATATATTTTTTTCCTACCACACCCAAAAAAAGGAAAAGGACAGGTAACTAGATTTTTTTAAAATGTGAAAAACACTAAAAATGGCTGTTGAAGAAGAAAATATTCTAATAGCTAATAAACATCTGAAAAAAATGTTCAATTTATTTTGTAATATGAGGAATTCAAATTTAAACAATAAAAAGATAGCATTAAATTCCTCCTGAGTGGCAAAAGTTTAAAAGTTTGGCTAGACACAGACACGTGCCTGTAATTCCAGAAATTTGGGAGACTTAGGCAGGAGGATCATAAGTTCAAGGGCAGCCTGAGTAATTTAACAAGACCCTCAGCAATTTGGTGAGACCCGGTCTCAAAACAAAGAATAAAAAAAGGGGTGGGGTTGTAGTTCAATGGTGGAGTGCCAGAGAAAGGGGGGTGGGGCAGGTTGGTTGACAATGTCAACTATTAGCAAGAATACAGAGAAAGGGACTCCTATACTTCTGGAGGAAGAATAAATTCATATAATCACTTTGGAAACAGTTTAGTATTATCTGCCATCAGAAATAAATTGTGAAAGGCTTTGAACAGGGGAGAAAAAAATAGGACTGAGTGTCCAGTTAAATGCACCATTCTGTGTTATCTTGCCTTTCATTGTCTATGAACTATTCTACAACTAGCTAAATTGTAGAAAATTGGTAACAACACCAAAACTTCTTGTCCAGGAGAAATGCAAATGAATTGTCTGGTGGAATGAAATGCCCTGTGAGTAAACAGCACTTTTCATCTACTCATAAATTCACTACCACCTCTCTGACTGCCTGTATTTATGTGGGTCTTTACATCGTTCAATTCTCCTTTGAACAAGTTATAACACCTTCCTGGTTCCCTCATTAGTTAATGAATTAAATGAAATATTTGACACGTACTGTTTTTATATTTGTATGAAAGCAGTGTCTTTGCTTTCTGGGAAAAAAAAAAAATCCTTTCATACTGAGACCAAAGACTATATATCCTATGGCCCAGTAAGTCCACTCCTAGGTACCCAATCAACAGAAATGCATGCATATCTGCCCCCAAGAAACATGTATAAGAATGTTTATAACATCACCATTTATAATAGCTAAGAACTGGAAACACCACAAATATCCATCAGTGGTCACGTGAATAAAATATATTGTGGAATACTTCCATAATAAAATACAGCAACACAGTCACTAGAACATCAATGCACCTCACACACATCATGCTGAGAAAAAGAAGCCACACATAAAATAATACTATACAAAATCTTTTTTAAAAAAGAAACAAAAGTAAACCACTTGAAATATACAATCCGTTGACAAAGATTCTATAAGAACTTCTTTGCCTTGCTGTTCAAAGTCACCATAGTGGTTGCCTGTACAGGCAAGAGAGGTGAGAATTGGGAAAGAGTAGAAGGAGCCCTTCTGAGATAGCAGTAATGTTCTATCTTGACCTTGAGAGCAGCAATGATCATAAACATATTCACTTTATGATAAATCATTGCCCTATTTAATTGTTCAGTGCATTTTCCTTAATGTACATTATCTTTCACAATAAAGAAAATTTTTTTTTTTTTTAAAAAAAAAGGCTTCAGGGAGTGAAGGACCTGATAGCCAATTAGAGACAAAAGCTATAGCATTTGCTGTATTATCCAGCAAGCAAGTTTTCCACATTAATATTCCAAGTCATTAAAGAAATGGCTTTCAGAGACTATTTTCTAATCCCCCAAAGCAGTAAAATAAATGCAATAAGCTGCCGGAAAAGACAGGAAGCCTAACAATCCCTGGGCCAGGACATTTCTTTTCTTAAGAGGTTTGCCAGGTTCATAAACTAAGTATTTTCAGCTAGAAGTTTATATGTAAGCTTTACCCTCCCTCTCTGAAAACAAAAAATTAGCTGCCATTCAAAAGAAATTAACACCTGCATCTACTTCATTTCAAGGGAAAATTGTTTCTTTCCATCTCCCCTGTAACTTGATATACTTCTGCATGCATCAGGCAGAGGTGACAGCCCCTTTGTCATCAGCCTAGGTAATCGCTGCCTGGGTAAGCAAGCCCTGAACCCACAGCACCAGCTCTGTCATCTGTCCAGGTGGGTTCACCAGGTACTGTGGGCACCATTCCTGCACAGGTGTGGGTGAAAGTTAGAAAATTCAACCAGTGACTCTCAGCTGTTCATGTTTTGACTATGTGAGAGGACCAGGAGGGCATACCCAAGGGCCTCATGGCAAGGCTGCTCACCTTACTAGACATCCAATTTCATTCATTCTTGAGGGCAGAAAAAAATTGGAAATGGAGGGAGTGAAGGAGACAACTGCGAGCAGAGAAACAGAAGTACATATATGCCTCTTATGCTCTGTCCCCAACTCCTCCTACACCAAACCCTGGAAGATTAACTCCTTCCTTTTCCAGAATAAAAATAATGATAGTCAGCATTCATTAAATACATGCTATATGCATATTTATGTGTGTTTTAGAATAAATATATACATATATGTACATACATAATCTAATATATATTTTATACACACACACACACACACACATCATCTAATCTTCTTCACGATTGTCCTTATAAGTAGGTAGCTTTGTCTTCATTTTCAGAGGGAAATTAAAGCTCAGATAGGTTCAATAATGTTTCCAACATCATACCTCGGGAACAGTCTGACCAGCTCTTGGCCTGGAGAAAACTAATTTTTTCGTTTCTTTGCTTTTTTAGTTTTTGGTTTTTGTTCGTTTGTTTTATTTGGTACCAGGGTTTGAACCCAGAGGGTCTTAACCACTAAGCCACAATCCCAGTGCTTTTCTTTTCTTTTTTTTTTTTTTTTTTGAGACAGGATCTTTCTAAGTTGTTTAGCGCCTCCCTGAGTTGCTGAGGTTGGCTTTGAACTTGCAATCCTAGGTTTTCCTAAAAGGCAACTAATTAGCCACTGCCTGCCTAAATCTTTCTATCTTGAAATGATACAATCAATATGTGAAGTTGCCATGAATGATACAAAAAGAGTGCACCTAGTAATAAAATTTCTTTCACTAGAGACAATTAACCAATAAACATTAGTGATACCAACTTCATATTGCTCCTGATAACCACCTGTGAAGTAGATGTGATTATTATGCCAGTTTTTCTCTAATGTATAAAGTACAAAGAGGTTTCTACTTGTCTCCAGATCCCACAAATGTAAAAATCAAAGCAAGGACTCCAATCCTGGCTCCAAGGTACCTAATCATCTCAGGTGATGAGAAACCACATGAACATCTATAATATATGTAGCAGTATCAAGAGGAAGGAAAGAAGGTTTGGTGAGTGATGTCAAATGATGGCTAAGTAGCCAAAAGGTCAGTGGGTAAGGGACAGAAGCAGAGAAAGGAAGGTGTCTGAGAAACAGAGGGGAAAGTTATTTAAACTGACTTCAGTAGCATGCCATGGTGGGGAGGAAGAGAAAAAGGCATTGCTGAAGAACACACCTTCAAAGCCCCTCCTGTGGTGGTGAACCCAAAGACCTGAGCTCCTTGCATCTAACGAACACACTTCCATTGGAACAATCTTAATGTATACAAACAAAATTATATACATTTTCTCCCTATTTGGTCACTGGAATTAGTACAATATTGCATTAGTGCAATATTGCATCTAACACTCTCTAGAGTCAGACTTCCTAGATTCATAATTCTGGCACTGAAACATACCATTATGACCTTAGCAAGTTACTAAAGGTCTCTATGCCTCAGTTTCCTTTTTTGCAAAGATTAGATATCAACCCTAGAAGGGTATTAAGAATAACAATATTATAAAGCTAAATAGTGCCTAGCTCTTTAATAAATAGTAGTTTTTAATAAATATTAGCTGTTAATAAATATTAGCTATTATGATCATCATCATAATTATAAATCCACAACCCTTAACTTAGCACATAAAACCCACCCGCGTTTAATCCCCACCTTCCTCTCAAACACCATCTCTGATACACTTGCAGTTCACCCTGGCTACCCTCTCTCGCCTCTCTGCTTTTGTTCCTCCCATCCTCTCCATCAGGACACTTTCCCACTTCTCTGCCAGGATAATTCCCTAGAGCTTCTTCCTCTTAACTTGACCAGATGCTTTCCCGGTGCTCCTAAAGCCACATTGTCTCTATCAGATCCACCATCACCTATGGTGACTATCCAGGAAGAAAAATAACTTTTTTCCTCAATCGCCATGAGTTCTTTATTGAGGCACACCCTGGTAACAAAAGACAGACTAACAAGCAAAAGACAAACAAGTTTATTCACACACACAATCATCACTGCGTGGAAGAAACTTCCATGAAAAGTAAACAGAAAGTGGTGACTTAGCAACTTTGGCTTATGCAGCATCTTCCACAAAGAAAGATAAATTCATAGAGAAATTACAGGGCAAAAGAAAGCAGTTTTCAACTCTGAGAAGGTAAACATATGGGAGGAAACTAATGGAATGGGGTTTGTTTGCAGATTCCTCTGGTGCTGTATCTAGGCTAACAAGATCTAGAGTTGTCACCAGGAAAGAAGAATTCGTGTGGTGTTGTCTTTAGGCAGAAAATTGGGGAGACAGAATTTTTCCTCCATTTGTTGCTTGTTCATTTCCTTCAGCTCAAAAATAATTTTTATGACAAAGATACCTATTTTGCGGTGACGATGCCTGTTTACCTGCACTGTCTTAAACTTTTGAGCTCTCAGGACTAGCAGGCCTCTGCCTCTTCCCAGAAAGTTTCTAGAACAAGCTGAGGGATGGAATTTGGGTAGTTTCAGGCTCTAGTCACAGAACATGGAAGATAGTTTTGGCCACAATGACAGAAATTCTCTTCTACCTTTCTATGTTTCCCTTTACTGCAATCCACAAAAGGCTAAAAAGCATCTTCTCGTAAAACAGTCCATAAAACTGTATGTGGTAATTAAGTGTCACCAGTCCTCAGCACACACAGCTAAGCGGTGCTATGCAGCTGCCTGCTTTCCATATGCATTAACACTTGCTCCTTTTCATTTCCTCCCCGTTAAAGTTGTTCAAAACAAATACATTACAGTGTATCCAATTTATTCCCATCTTTTTCTAAGCTATGATTTTTTCACAGGGATGTACAATTCTTGCCGATGTTCAAATCTTTACTGCTGCTCTCTTACAAACCTAATTGGGAAATTGTATGTATTCACACAAGGAAGCTCAAATCCAAAAGAATTCAACAAAGTTGAGTCAAACCACCTGCCTCTAAAGACAGTTCTTAAGGAGCAGCAGCTTCAGGGACCTTGCTTTCAGAATATGAGGACATGGAGCAGAAGGAGGACCCAATGGGAAAGAGGACATACTTGAAGCCAGGCATTCTGGCTCTGAATCTTCGCTGCTGAATAGAACTGAGTGACCTTGGATAACTGGCAGCACTGGTGACAATCAGTGGGACCCTGTGCAAAGTAAAATGCAAAGCCAATGTTCAAAATTAAAAAGAATATTAAGGCAGAAATTATAGAATATTATATACTAAGAGTGAACACTTCTAAGCATGTGCTCCTGTGGGATTACAGAGTGTATGACACCTAGCCTCTCACCTCCGTCTCCTCCACTGTTAAATAGACACAAAAACAGCACCAATCTCAAAGGGATGCTGTAAGGAATGCTGTAAAGTCTCCCAAAAATTGTTTACAAAAGCATCATGGGATGTAGCTCAGTAGTGGAGCACTTGCCTAGCATGTGCCAAGGCCTTGGGTTCAACCCCAGCATAGGGAGAAAAGCATAAAAAATGTTAGCTTTGCCCATTATCATTTTTTAAATGTCAACCTATGAAATAGAATAAATAAGGCATTAATATTCAGTTACAAATAATTCTTATTTCACCAAGGAATTAGTCCTAAGATCCTGTAAGTAGCAAACTTCCTTATTTAACTCTGATTGAGTTTATAAAAGATTGATGCCTGGGCTACTTACTAAAAGAGAACATATTAGGCAAAACAAAGGATGACTCTAATCAAAGAAGCAAACCCAGGAAAGGAAGAGGGGCTCAGACAAGATGGTCTAAGAGATGTTTTAATTTAAGGTTTACAAGGACAGGATCTCTCTTTCTCTGTTTATACACATGCCATTCTGGCCTATCTGTAGGATGCTCTTATGTCTTTGATGGGGCTGGATTAATAGCCAAGTTTTGGTGTCAATCAGAATTGAGTTGGATTCTCTGCCTCTAGATCCCCCAACTCTCTGACCTCAGACAATTAACTTCTATAAGCCTGCATTTCCTCATTAACAATCCAAACTCACAGAAGAATTTAAAAACAGGTTCACAGGGTTCTCATAAGTTCTAACTGATATATACAAAGTGCAGAGCTTAGCTCAAGGTTTGGCACATACTACTGCTCATAAATAGCTGCCTTCAGGGCAATAATGTGGAACCATGCTCTAAGTTGGTATTGGGATACAAAGAATAAGCATTAAATGCACATTGGACCAGAAATACCCTACTCCCCCCAAATTACAGCCTAAAATCCCAAGCATGGACTATTCAATAATATGAGAAAGAACCTTGACTGTCCATTAAGAATCAAAGTACAAAAGATCACTTTCAAACTTGGGATTGCTCTGATCAAATAAAAACTTCAACACCTGTATCAATATCTTAATTTGCCAAGAATATTTTACACTTTACTAGTACTTTCAAATAGATTGATATATTTGCTTACCCTCATTTTATAGATGGGACATTCTCACTGAAGGGTAGTCACCCAGACTGTGCTCTGGGGCCAATACAAAATGTCAGTTCAGTTTCGTTCATTTCTAGAAGCATGTGCCTTAAATGTGCCTGACTGCACTCTACCCAGGTGCCATTGCCATGCTTTAACTTATAACTTTCTGGTGGAAATTCTGCCTGTGCTATCACTAAGGCAGTCATAATTACAGAACTAATTTCCAAATACCAAAGTAGAGCCAACCCAAGGTCTCCGAGCATTGTAAAAAGACAGTAAGACAACAGGATATTCTACTGCCCAACTCAGTGGCTCTCCCACAATTTATTCCTGTGTTTAAAATGTCTCAAAGGCATAGGCATTCCATTATCTATAAGGTCAAGGTCAAACTCAGTCTACCCCACCTCTCCCTAGAGTCCAGACTAAGCTCCAGCCAAACAGAAGTGCCCACTGTTTTCCACAAATGTCATGTTTTAGATTCAAGACCTGAAAAGAACCCAAAATAATGAGACCAGAGATAATGAGAAGTTGAGTGCTTTAGAGGAGATTGGGAGGGAAGCAAGATGTCATGTGGGCCTGTGGAGTCATGATAAAAAGAATATAATTTATTTCAAATGAAAAGGAAAGACATTGACCACTAAAGAAAGAGAATGAGATAATCTAATCCATAGTTTGAAAACATTCCTTCTAGGTGCTGTGCTAAGAACTGATACAAGAGTCACGAACAAAGAAGAAGAAACTAGGGGTTGGGGAAATGGGCAGTATATGTATGTTGCACAGCCATCCCAACTAGTTAGCTTGAAGGTGTGAAAAACCAACCTCTACCTCAGAACAAAGCCTGTCCAAGGAAGGGACATGACCTTTGTCCTTGGAAAGACCCACAGAGCACTCTTAGGCACATACCCACCCTGCTGAGTTGTTTATCTACAAATAACAGAAGAAATCTGCTGTGCCAGGTGTCCCTGACTCAGTCAGGCTAGATGGGGACCCTTAGCAACCTCCTAGCAGCCACCAATCAGCATGAGACAGGGAAATACCTGGGATGCCAGATGACCCTCCCAGTAGTTTATGGTGGATGATAACGTGTTGGGAAACTATGTAGTTCAGTATGTACACCCCTCTTGGCTTAAACCAATCAGTTCAAACGAATCCCCCTCTTGTAGTAACCAATCACCCCTCCCCAACTTGTTCCTGCCAGCAAATGTGCTAATCATGTTTTAGAGTTGTTATTTGATTTTCCCGCGGTGTGTGATGATTTGCTAAGAGATGCTATGATGTATGTGGGGGTCCCTGCCTTCTCCAAAGAATGTATAAAACTGCTGTAAACCCTGGGCTCGAGGCCTCTCAGCCGTCACCAGTTGCTCTATGCACGCAGAGAACCAAGCTAGCTCGCAATAAACATCTCTTTGCTGTTTACATCGATCTTGGTCTCTGGTGGTCTTTTGGGGGTCCCGAATTCGAGCATAACAGGTGCTCATACCTATCCATCAAGATTCTATGCAAGTAACTGGTCATTGGTGAAACTAATCCAAATTTAGCTAAGTGTTAAATAAACAACCTTACTGGAAGACCCGTAGAGTAGAGGAATGAAGTCAGGGAGAAAAAAAGGGAAGGAAAAAAAAGGTCCTGGGTCTGCATTAAAAAATGACAAAATCATAGAATTTGCAGGGAAATGGATGGCATTAGAGCAGATTATGCTAAGTGAAGCTAGCCAATCCCTAAAAAACAAATGCCAAATGTCTTCTTTGATATAAGGAGAGTAACTAAGATCAGAGTAGGGACGAAGAGCAGGAGAAGAAGATTAACATTTAACAGGGATGAGAGGTGGGAGAGAAAGGGAGAGAGAAGGGAAATTGCATGGAAATGGAAGGAGACCCTCAGGGTTATACAGTGGAGGGGGTAGAGAGAGAGGAGGGGAGGGGAGGGGAGCGGTGGGGAGGGGGGAGGGGGAGGATGGGAAAGGCAGCGGAGCACAACAGACACTAGTATGGCAATATGTAAATCAATGGATGTGTAACTGATGTGATTCTGCAATCTGTGTATGGGGTGAAGGTGGGAGTTCATACCCCACTTGAATCAAAGTGTGGAATATGATATGTCAAGAAATTTGTAATGTTTTGAACAACCCACAATAAAAAATTAAAAAAAAAAAAAAGAAAAGGTCCTGGGAATGAAATTGACCAAATTAAATTATGTGTGTGTGCAATGAATACCAATATTATCTATTATTATAATATCCTAATAATAAAAAAGAACTACTTTCCCAAGTGTAATCTAGCTTGAAAGTTCTCCAAGTTAAAAAAAAAATCACAACATTCCTTGATTTTTTAATATTCAGTTTTAACTCAGATCAAAATTATTCCCATAAGTTGTTTTAACATATATTGATGTTGAGTTCATTTCAATAATTCTATATGGTTCCCTCCCTCCAATAGCAAATGGTTAAAAGCAGGGCATTCTGAGTCAGATATATCTGAAATGGATTCACTTGCTGTACTGCCACTTACTTGGAAGAATTACTTAGCTTTCCTGAGCCTCAATTTCTACATTTGTAAAATGAGGATACACATACCTCAAAGGGATGCTGTAACATTTTGCCCACATAATATGATTAGTTCACCTGCCATAGTAGCTGACCAATAAATATTAGCTGCTACAAAGATGATAACATTGTCCTCCCAAGGCAAGGCTCAAAGACAGTTGCTAGTCATATATAAACTCTCAGGACAGAAGAAATGATAGCCCAAGAAATAATGATGAATCTTAAGTTTCCCTTCATTAAATGGAAAATTCAACAATTTGAACAATAGCTAATAAGTTACTTGTATAAAATGTTTAAGTTCATTTTATGTTGGCTTGCCCAATTTGATACATACAACTCCAAACTCTTCCTTAAACAGTCACACTTAGATCTTTGACACATTTTAATTGTTAGCGTTCTGTTTAAAATTCTGCTTATGTAATCACTGTCATAAAATCGGAACTGAGATAAGTAATTTCAAAATACAAAGAACAATGACCAGAGTCAACCAGAGGACTCTGAGTATTTGAAAAGCCAGTAGAGTATTCTCTTCTGCTCAACACCTCCACTGATTTAATGTTCTGCTTAACACACATCAGTGTGTCCCCATGGCTAGGGGACAAAATCTCCAGTCCTTCACAGAACCCACATGATCCTTTGAGATCTGGCCCCAACTACACCATCTCTTTCAGCTCTCAAAACCAGCTCAATTCCAGCCAGCCACAATTTTTCACTTTCCCAAAATGTCTTGTTCCTTCATGGCATCTTATCTTTGCATATGATATTTTATTTGCCTGAAATTAATTCATTCTATCATTCCCTTGTTCGTTGACTACACTGTGCTAGATGTTACACACACGGTGATGAACAACACAGTTATGAACGCTGCCCTTTAAGTTTGACAGCTGATAGGCAAACAAATATGCATGTATTCACATGCTAAGAAAATGCTATCAACACTAATAAACAAGGAAGTGTAACAGAGGTATCAAGAAGAGATCTATTTCATTAGCATAATCAGCAAAGGCAGTAAGCTATGTTTGGGGGCTTGAAAGGTGGGGGAAAAGATGAGCTCAAGTTCAAATTACACCACCTTGCACCACCTTTGCAAAGAAGTGGAGGGCAAAGTACAGTAGCTGGGAGAGCAAAACAGGAAGGAATTTGATAGGGCCCAAGAACTGGTAGAATGAAGAGAAGCAGGGGACCAAGGTCTAGGAAATTAGATCTCAAGACTAAGTGGGAACAAGGTCATGAGCACTGGGCACCTCATGGAGGAATTCAGATTTTTCAAAAGTGAAACAGAAAGGAATCAAAAGATTTAAACAAGGACTCTGGCTGTTCTGTGGCATTTGGGGATAAGTGATGACAGGGAGAACAAGGAGACAGCTGGAGCAGAAAAACTGCCCTACCCATCCATAACAATGGGCTCAAGTTCAAATTACACCACCTTGCACCACCTTTGCAAAGAAAATTAATTCTGCCAGGTCTGATATGCCCTTGGTGAGTCTTCCTATGTGTGATCTGATTTGTCATTGTTGTGCAGTACCAGGGATTAAATATAGGGTGCTTTATTACCACTAAGCCACATCCCCAGCCCTTTTATTTATTTTTTATTTTTTTCAATTTTGAGACAGGGTCTCATAAGTTGCTTATGACCTTGCTAAGTTGCTGAGGTTAGCTTTGAACTTTCGATCCTCCTGCCTCAGCCTCTCAACCCACTGAGATTACAGGCATGAGCTACCCAGCCCAACTGTAGTTGTAAGTCACTTACCATGGAACCTTGAGCAGAACACTTGAGAGTTTCCTCTAAGCGTTGGTTCTCTCACAGGTAAAATAGACATGACAAAAGTACTTATCTAGTAGACTGCTGACTATGAAAGGAGATCATGTATATATCTTAACTATAGTAACTACTAGTTATTATTTTTTAACTAAACCTATTGCTATTGTAAAGAAGTTGGAAATAGGTTTGTCTGTAAATGACCTTAAAATTATACTCTATTAAATGCATTTTATGATAGCCAAACTCCCGGATTCCAATCCCAGCATGTCTTTTACTAGTAGCAGAAGGGAATGTCTGTTGTGGCCCCTCTTTTACTGGGAAGCCAATCCTATTCTGAGCTTCAATTCCCTCATCTATATAGGAATTTATGACAGTACCAACCTAAAACATTTGTAAGGATTAAGGGAATTAATGCACAATTATAAAGCCCCAACAAACTACATGCAAGCACTCAGCAAATGTTATCAGTATTCTATCACTCATACCAGACCATAATTCCCTTAAAAAGGAATCAGATTTTCTATTGTCTTTCAACTCCATTCTTTCTACCTCTCCTCTTACTCACAGTGAGTGGATTCTAAGTGCCTGATAAACTTCCTTTTCATACATCTCTATTTGCTAAAGATAAGTTGGCCATAGGGAGGGCTCAAACACAGACCCTGTTCACCTACATATCTCGAAGAATATATAGTAAATTTGAGTTGTTCTGATAAAGAAATCCAGGTCTTGTATATGGTCTGAATAGCATTTCTTTCAATAAGACTTTAATATCCTGGGTCAAATATGGGTCAGAAGAAAAAAAAAATCTTTAAGTTACCAACAAGTTAGAAATCACATGGTGAAATCTTGGCTCAAATCCAGACATTAACCAGGCTGCTGAGATGAAGTAGCATGGCCAAATTAAACAGACATCAAACCTGCCAAGGAACAAATAATTAAGTGACATAAACTGAGGTAGGTGAGAGAGGTTCTCAAACTCCCAGATGAAAGAATGTGAGGAAAAATCAATAAGACTGCAACCTTTCAGCAGCCACAGTGCAAGTCCTCGCTGCCTCTGGGGAATGAATGTCCTCCTAAAAATAGGGAGGAAGGAAGGCGACAGGTGGTGAAGGTCAGCAATAACAGAGCAAACACAAGTAGTAGTAAAATCAGCCTCCAGGCCACAGTATAGGTATGAGAGATGACACCCGTAGGCAGTCACAAACACCAGGCCAATGACTTTACACCAGGCATAGAAATGATGCACATTTCCCAGAGAAGAATTCTTAATGGAATGGCTTCCTGGGATTCTGCAAGAAGGCTTTACCTATCCATTTACAGAGTTCTACAAGCCTCCCAGCTCTGGGGCTGAGATGATGGCTCTTTAGGCAAATTAATGATCCCTGTGATGCCAGTATTAGAAAGAGACATGGAAGCCAGAGATAAAGGGAGAAAATCAGAAAAATGAGCTGCACAACAGATGGAGGCATAGAAATAGAGAACCAGGAGAAAGCAAATGGAAAACTTTACGGATCTTTCTCCTTCTTGACAGTAATAAGAGCTTAAAGGAATAGATTAAATCAGACGTTTCCAATGTTCTTTGTTACTTATTAAAATCCCAAACAAAGCTTTGAATTGTCAACATGGAAAAAAAATAGGTATCATCTCTCCTTAGTCTTCACTCTCCCCATTCCTAATCCTTAGATAATGACTTTTTAAATATGAGACTGGAAGGTAGAGGCAACTGTGACCACGCACAGAGCAGGCCCAGCGGCCTGCTGAGGGGCAGAGCCGCCCCCCACCCCTCGCGCCTGCCAGGTAGGGGAACTGTGACCACGGACAGAAAAGGCCCAGTGGCCCGCGGCGGGACAGAGCTTCCAATCACTCCTGCAAGGTAGGCGGGCCTGCGACCCACCTGCAGAAGAGGAGCAGCGGCCTGCTGAGAGGCAGAGCCGCCCCCTCCCCCTGCACCGGCAAGGTAGAGGGAACTGTGACCACGCACAGAGCAGGCCCAGCGGCCTGCTGAGGGGCAGAGCCACCCCCCACCCCCCTCGCCTGCCAGGTAGGTGGAACTGTGACCACCGACAGAAAAGGCCGAGTGGCCCGCGGCAGGACAGAGCTTCCAATCACTCCTGCAAGGTAGGCAGGCCTGCGACCCACTGGCAGAAGAGGAGCAGCGGCCTGCTGAGAGGCAGAGCCACCCCCTCCCCCTGCACCGGCAAGGTAGAGGGAACTGTGACCACGCACAGAGCAGGCCCAGGGGCCTGCTGGGGGGCAGAGCCGCCCCCCACCCCCCGCGCCTGCCAGGTAGGTGGAACTGTGACCACCATCAGAACAGGCCAGACCTGCAACCGAGAGACAGAACAGGCCCAGTGGCCTGAGGAAGGGTAGAGCCGCCCCCCCCCCCCGCACCTGCAAGGTAGGCGGACCTGCGACCCACTGGCAGTACAGCCCCAGAGGCCTGCAGAGGGGCAGTGCCGCTGCCTGCACCTGCAAAGTAGACAGAACTGTGACCACCCACAGAACAAGCCTAGCGGCCCGCAGAGGGACAGAGCCGCCGCCCGCGCCTGCGAGGGAGACTTTGCAACTATACAAGACCAATATAAATATATAGGGGGAAAATTCAATAGCACAACAGTTTCACTAAGTAGAAAGGAACGCGAACAGTATGAAGAGACAAGGAAAGAAAGGACCACAAGCAATGCAGGTCAACTCAACATTAGAAGAGGTAATAGCTGCAGCAGATGGAATGTCAGATAAAGAATTCAGGATATACATGCTTCAGATGATCTGGAGTCTCAAGGAAGACATCAGACAGCAAAATCAGACAATGAAAGATCACTTCAACAATGAATTACATAAACAAATCCAAGAAGCAAAAGATCAACTACACAGGGAAATAGAGGTTATAAAAAACAAACAAACAGAAATCCTAGAAATGCAGGAAGCAATAAGCCAACTTAAAAACTCAATTGAGAATACTACCAACAGAGTAGAACACTTAGAAGACAGAATATCAGACAATGAAGATAAAGTATTTCAACTTGAAAAGAACATAGACAGCTCAGCAAGACTGTTAAGAAACCATGAGCAGAACATCCAAGAAATATGGGATAACATCAAGAGACCAAATTTAAGAGTCATTGGGATACAGGAAGGGACAGAGTTTCAAACCAAAGGATTGAGCAATCTATTCAATGAAATAATACGAGAAAACTTCCCAGACTTGAAGAATGAGACAGAACCCCAAATCCTAGAAGCCTACAGGACGCCGAATGTGCAAAATCATAAGAGACCCACACCTAGACACATTATAATGAAGATGCCCAACATACAGAATAAGGAGAGAATTTTAAAAGCTACAAGAGAAAGGAAGCAGATCACATTTAGGGGTAAGCCAATCAGGATAACAGCTGATCTTTCAACACAGACTCTGAAAGCTAGAAGATCCAGGAATAACATATTTCAAACACTGAAAGAAAATGGGTTCCAACCAAGAATTGTGTTTCCAGCGAAATTAAGCTTCAGGATGGAAGATGAAATTAAAACCTTCCACGATAAACAAAAGTTAAAAGAATTTGCAGCTAGAAAACCATCTCTTCAAAACATCCTTGGCAAAACATTACAGGAAGAGGAAATGGAAAATAACAATGAAAACCAACAGTGGGAGGTAGGACACTAAAGGGGGGAAAATAATCAAAGAGGAAAAGAAACCATGTTTAGTAACATAAATAAACAAATATGGCTGGAAGAACAACCCATATCTCAATAATAACCCTAAATGTTAATGGCTTAAACTCACCAATCAAGAGACACAGGCTAGTAGAATGGGTCACAAAACAAGACCCAACAATATGCTGCCTACAGGAGACGCATTTGATAGGAAAAGACATACATAGGCTGAAGGTGAAAGGTTGGGAAAAATCATATCGCTCATATGGACTTCGGAAACAAGCAGGAGTATCCATACTCATATCAAATAAAATAGATTTCAAGCCAAAGTTAATCAAAAGGGATAAAGAGGGATACTACATACTGCTCAAGGGAACCATACACCAACAAGACATAACAATCATAAATATATATGCCCCAAACAATGGTGCAGCTATGTTCATCAAACAAACTCTTCTCAAGTTCAAGAGTCTAATAGACCACCATACAATAATCATGGGAGACTTCAACACACCTCTACCACCACTGGACAGATCCTCCAAACAAAAGTTGAATAAGGAAACTATAGAACTCAATAACACAATTAATAACCTAGACTTAATTGACATATATAGAGTATACCACCCAACATCAAGCAGTTACACTTTTTTCTCAGCAGCACATGGATCCTTCTCAAAAATAGATCATATATTATGTCACAGGGAAACTCTTAGACAATATAAAGGAGTAGAGATAATACCATGCATCCTATCTGATCATAATGGAATGGAACTGAAAATCAACGATAAAAGAAGGAAGGTAAAAGAATACATCACTTGGAGAATGAACAATAGGTTACTGAATGATCAATGGGTTATAGAAGACATCAAGGAAGAAATTAAAAAATTCTTAGAGATTAATGAAAACACAGACACACATATCGGAATCTATGGGACACATTGAAAGCAGTTCTAAGAGGAAAATTCATTGCTTGGAGTTCATTCCTTAAAAAAAGAAAAAACCAAGAAATAAATGATCTCATACTTCATCTCAAAATCCTAGAAAAAGAAGAGCAAAACAACAGCAAAAGAAGTAGAAGGCAAGAAATAATTAAAATCAGAGCTGAAATTAATGAAATCGAAACAAAAGAAACAATTGAAAAAATTGACAAAACTAAAAGTTGGTTCTTTGAAAAAATAAACAAAATCGACAGACCCTTAGCCATGATAGCGAAGAGAAGAAGAGAGAGAACTCAAATTACTAACATACGAGATGAAAGAGGCAATATCACAACAGACACTTCAGAAATACAGAAGATAATCAAAAATTATTTTGAATCCTTATACTCCAATAAATTAGAAGATAGTGAAGGCATAGATAAATTTCTTAAGTCATATGATCTGCCCAGATTGAGTCAGGAGGATATAGACAACCTAAACAGACCAATATCAATTGAGGAAATAGAAGAAACCATCAAAAGACTACCAACTAAGAAAAGCCCAGGACCAGATGGGTATACAGCAGAGTTTTACAAAACCTTTAAAGAGGAACTAATACCAATACTTTTCAAGCTACTTCGGGAAATAGAAAAAGAGGGAGAACTTCCAAATTCATTCTACGAGGCCAACATCACCCTGATACCTAAACCAGACAAAGACACTTCAAAGAAAGAAAACTACAGACCAATATCTCTAATGAACCTAGATGCAAAAATCCTCAATAAAATTCTGGCCACTCGGATACAAAAACTTATCAAAAAAATTGTGCACCATGATCAAGTAGGATTCATCCCTGGGATGCAAGGCTGGTTCAATATACGGAAATCAATAAATGTTATTCACCACATCAATAGACTTAAAAATAAGAATCATATGATCATCTCGATAGATGCGGAAAAAGCATTTGACAAAGTACAGCATCCCTTTATGTTCAAAACTCTAGAAAAACTAGGGATAACAGGAACATACCTCAATATTGTAAAAGCAATCTATGCTAAGCCTCAGGCTAGCATCATTCTGAATGGAGAAAAATTGAAGGCATTCCCTCTAAAATCTGGAACAAGACAGGGATGCCCTCTCTCTCCACTTCTGTTCAACATAGTTCTCGAAACACTGGCCAGAGCAATTAGACAGATGAAAGAAATTAAAGGCATAAAAATAGGAAAAGAAGAACTTAAATTATCACTATTTGCAGATGACATGATTCTATACCTAGCAGACCCAAAAGGGTCTACAAAGAAACTATTAGAGCTAATAAATGAATTCAGCAAAGTGGCAGGATATAAAATCAACACGCATAAATCAAAGGCATTCCTGTATATCAGCGACAAATCCTCTGAAATGGAAATGAGGACAACCACTCCATTCACAATATCTTCAAAAAAAATAAAATACTTGGGAATCAACCTAACAAAAGAGGTGAAAGACTTATACAATGAAAACTACAGAACCCTAAAGAGAGAAATAGAAGAAGATCTTAGAAGATGGAAAAATATACCCTGTTCATGGATAGGCAGAACTAACATCATCAAAATGGCGATATTACCAAAAGTTCTCTACAGGTTTAATGCAATGCCAATCAAAATCCCAACGGCATTTCTTGTAGAAATAGAGAAAGCAATCATGAAATTCATATGGAAAAACAAAAGACCCAGAATAGCAAAAACAATGCTAAGCAGGAAGGGTGAATCAGGCGGTATAGCGATACCAGACTTCAAACTATACTACAGAGCAATAGTAACAAAAACAGCATGGTACTGGTACCAAAACAGGCGGGTGGACCAATGGTACAGAATAGAGGACACAGAAACCAATCCACAAAACTACAACTACCTTATATTTGATAAAGGGGCTAAAAGCATGCAATGGAGGAAGGATAGCATCTTCAACAAATGGTGCTGGGAAAACTGGAAATCCATATGCAACAAAATGAAACTGAATCCCTTTCTCTCGCCATGCACAAAAGTTAATTCAAAATGGATCAAGGAGCTTGATATCAAATCAGAGACGCGCCGTCTGATAGAAGAAAAAGTTGGCTACGATCTACATACTGTGGGGTCGGGCTCCAAATTCCTCAATAGGACACCCATAGCACAAAAGTTAATAACTAGAATCAACAAATGGGACTTACTCAAACTAAAAAGTTTTTTCTCAGCAAAAGATACAATAAGAGAGGTAAATAGAGAGCCTACATCCTGGGAACAAATCTTTACTCCTCACACTTCAGATAGAGCCCTAATATCCAGAGTATACAAAGAACTCAAAAAATTAGACAATAACAGAACAAACAACCCAATCAACAAATGGGCCAAGGACCTGAACAGACACTTCTCAGAAGAGGACATACAATCAATCAACAAGTACATGAAAAAATGCTCACCATCTCTAGCAGTCAGAGAAATGCAAATCAAAACCACCCTAAGATACCATCTCACTCCAGTTAGATTGGCAGCCATTATGAAGTCAAACAACAACAAGTGCTGGCGAGGATGTGGGGAAAAGGGTACACTTGTACATTGCTGGTGGGACTGCAAATTGGTGCAGCCAGTTTGGAAAGCAGTATGGAGATTTCTTGGAAAGCTGGGAATGGAGCCACCATTTGACCCAGCTATTCCCCTTCTCGGTCTATTCCCTAAAGACCTAAAAAGAGCATGCTACAGGGACACTGCTACATCGATGTTCATAGCAGCACAATTCACAATAGCTAGACTGTGGAACCAACCTAGATGCCCTTCAATGGATGAATGGATAAAAAAAAATGTGGCATTTATACACAATGGAGTATTACTCTGCATTAAAAAATGACAAAATCATAGAATTTACAGGGAAATGGATGGCATTAGAGCAGATTATGCTAAGTGAAGCTAGCCAATCCCTAAAAAACAAATGCCAAATGTCTTCTTTGATATAAGGAGAGTAACTAAGAACAGAGTAGGGTCGAAGAGCAGGAGAAGAAGATTAACATTAAACAGGGATGAGAGGTGGGAGGGAAAGGGAGAGAGAAGGGAAAATGCATGGAAATGGAAGGAGACCCTCAGAGTTATACAAAAGTACATACAAGAGGAAGTGAGGGGAAGGGGAAAAATAATATAAGGGGGACAAACGAATGTCAGTAGAGGGAGCAGAGAGAGAAGAGGGGAGGGGAGGGGAGGGGAGGGGAGGGGAGGGGAGGGGGGATAGTTGAGGATAGGAAAGGCAGCAGAATACAACAGACACTAGTATGGCAATATGTAAATCAATGGATGTGTAACTGATGTGATTCTGCAATCTGTATATGGGGTAAAAATGGGAGCTCATAACCCACTTGAATCAAATTGTGAAATATGACATATCAAGAACTATGTAATGTTTTGAACAGCCAACAATAAAAAATTAAAAAAAAAAAGTATGAGACTGGCTGAGCCAATAATTAAGATAGTGAACTCTAACATTAGGGCATTAACTTTTATGACCAATGCTAACACAAGTTAACTAAAGACTGTTTTCTGAACCCCCAATCTTTTCTGTTAGCCAGAAGAGAAATGGGGGGGGGGGCACAGAATGAGATGTGACACACTATCAGCAGGAACCAAATTCCCTAGTTTATAAATCATTATAAACTGATTTTCCAGAAATGCACAAGTGACACTATGGGCGAGGGATTAATTTTTGTCCCAGCCCCTTGCTGTTGGGCACAATCTTTTTAATATGCATGTGGCCTGAACCCCCAGAGAATCAGAAAGCTGGCAATTTAAAGACAACAATCATTTGAAATCAAATGATTATATTGTCTAAAAAGTTGACTGAAACATGTAGGACTTAAATTTCTAAACTGACGTAAATTTCTAGTCAATTTCTTTTGGATGATGCATGGGTTCAATTCCTTGCTTTCTAGCTTCCATAACTCAACAACTATCTCTTGAGTGAGATGTAGTATGGTAGGACTACCAAAAGTATGGCGCACAGATGGGCATCATCAGCATCACCTAGGGACCTGTTAGAAATGCAAATTCTTGGGTCCCACACCATACAAATGAAATGAGAAATTCTGGGAGCAGGTCCTGGCAATCTCTAGTATAATAAGCCCTTTAGGATTTCTGATGCAGTTGAAGTAGAACATGCTGTTGTCAGCACATCTCTTAGGAGCACCGACATTTGGTCTGAATTCCAGTTCCACTATGAGACTTTGGGGAGTTACTATTCCTCTCTAAGCTTCTGCCTCTTCTTCATATAGAATACTTGGTTTATGAGCTGGGGATGTGGCTCAGTGGTTGACTGCCCCAAGTTCAATCCCCAGTATCTCCCCCCAAGAAAAGATCACTGGGTTTATGTTCAGTAAATATCCCTAACACTCATGGTACAAGGCACCAGGGCTAGTGCTGGCCATACATAAGAGATCCACATGGCCCTTGACCCTAACTCTCAGCACAGGGTTGGCAAACTTCATCTGTAAAGAGATAGATAGTATCCTTGGCTTTGTGGGCCATATGGTCCTCATCTTAACTTCTCCACTCTGTCACTGCGGCAGGAAGCAGACATAAGCACTGGGAAATGAATAAATGTAGCTACGTTCCAATAAAACTATTTATGAACACTGAAATTTGAATTTCATATAATGCTGTGTCATGAGATCTTATTCAGTGTGTGTGTGTGTGTTTTAACCATTTAAAAGTACAGATATGCCTCAGGGGCTATAGTTTGCTGACCCTGGTCTAGTACTCTCATTTAAGTAAAGTTATTAAGCTATAGGAATCTGGGCTTTCTCATCTGTCAAGTGAAAGTAACACTGCCTGTTCTGAAGGTTTGTTGTGAGAATAAATATCTGTAAACTATCTGGTAAGCTGCCTGACACAGAGAAGACACTCAGCAAATGGCACCCACTGTCATTATTATAATGAAATGTTCGCTTACAGAAAAAAAGAAAAGAAAGAAAGAAGCCTAACACTACAATCTAGGAAAATTGGAAAAGTGTTGGAGCAGGACAGAAACACAATGCAAAAGTGTAAGCAAAACAGAGCTGTAAGTTTACAAACCTATTCACTCTAGGCACCATTGGATATGCATCTATTATTAACATATTGTTTAACTTATATACACACAAATAGCGGTGAAAAATAAGCAAAATATATAAAGGAACTTCAATCACCTTACTCTGTGGACTTAAAAGAAGATGTGGTTTATTTTGGACATCTAAATTGCTCCCATATGTGCACTACCCGCCTGCAGCAATGAAATAACTCCAATAAAAGTGTATAAAGTCCATCACTAACCTCAAAGCCTCCAGGAGTTCACACCACCACACTGAGACCAAAGAGCCAACTCACACATCCCACACTGCAGCACCTCGAGGGAGAATTCACAGCTGCGCACCATCTGGGGATAGGGGAGTTGGGATCCGGATATGGAGAAACCTAGGACTTCATCTTGAGATGAGATTTCAAGGGCTCCTCAAAAGCTGAAATACGTCCTGGGGTCAGGCACTCATTATTTGCTCATTAGTCGCCTTCCTTTGGTTGCCAAGAGTTTAACCAACAGGTGTGTCCTGCCCTTCTGATCCCAACCCAGTGGGCAATCCTTCCCCCATCCCCTCACACTACTCCCATTGTCTCTAGGTTCAGCAGGCTCTTCTGATGGTGAGGAGAAATACCTGCAGGCATGCTCCTCAATACAAGAGTCGATAACCATATGTGGCTACTGAACATTGAAGCCCAGCTGGTACAACTAAGGACTCTCATTTTTTATTTAATTTCATTTTAATGAATTTCTATTTAAAAACTGATGCTGCACTCAGCCTTGGGAAAAGGTTTAAACATGTGTGAGAAACTTGAATATGTGAATCTACCTTTTCATTTAAAATTAGTAAAATCTAAATACTGATTAAGTATTTCTGCTAAAAATTTAGCATGTGAATTGAGAAGTGGTGTAATTGTACATGGTATACCAAATTTTGAAGACCTCTTATGAAAAGGGGGAAATGAACATTTAATTATAATTCTTTATTGATTGATCACATGGACAAATGGAGACATTTTGGATATGTTGGGTTAAAAAAAAACATTGCTAAAGTAATTCTACATGCTTCTTTTTGTTTTACTTTTTTTTTTTAATGTGGCTCTTAGAAAAAGGTAAGGTTGCATAAGTGCTACATTACATTTCTGACTTTTAGCTTTGCTTCATAACGTTAAATAAACTTATCATCACCTCTGCCATAAAGCCAGAATCAGACATAAAATCTGTTCAGCTCTGCCCTTTGCACTTCCTGGTCTTTTTACTGCTGATGGCTTAGAGAACAGTTGCTCTCTTCTCAGATACAATTTTCCCTGATTGATAGGGCAACCCTTCACTGAAAGGTTTTCACTGCTCTTTGAGCCCAGCCACTGTTAAGGCCAACCAAAAATGGTAACCCAACCCTGCTCTCCACAGGTGTGTTTCCTACTTGCCCCAAGGAGAGGAATCACATCAAAAGTAATTTGCTCATTTCAGTTCTTAAATCTAAGATGAACTCCAGGACCAGCTTTTAATCCTAGATCATGACTCATATCCACCTCTGGACGAACAAATTTTCCTTCCAATTCCTTTGTGATCATACTCTTCTAAGAGTAAGATTCAAACATAGGTTTTACAACTGACCAAGGAAGTTTTTATTTTATGTCTGATGAATGCACAGTTAAGAAATTCACCAAGAAACAAAATAGTCTTTGGAATTAGAAAGAAGTCTTTTCCGGAAAAGGATTTTACATGCAACAGTTTTTAAATTTGAGTAAATAATAAGAAACGAGACTATGAATGTGGATGTATATTTATATTTACTGTACACACACAGAGACACAGCTTTTACACAAATACCAGAATGACCCTAGGACAGGGGCCCCTTTTACTGGTCCTCCATTGCTCTCTTTGGGAGTTAACTTCTCCCCGACTCACCCAAGGACCAGATGTTGTAGGCCCCCACCCCTCCACATCTCACAGGAAATGAAAAAGTGGCTGGAGATATGGAGTGTGGGACAAAGGATCTCTCAAAAAAAAATGTTACCTACCCCCAGGCTGCTGTTTATTGAAATCTCCTGAGATTCTGGGTCAAGGTCTCTGACTTAGCCACTTTAAGTCTATTTAAAATCAAAACCAGAGCCCACTCTCGAGTTCTTGAACTGAGACAGCAATAGTAAAAGCACTGATAATCCCTTCACCTGGACCACGTTCCTGCTGACAAACCTTTACAGAGCTGCTAACAAGGAAAGGAATTAACCAATTTGAAGCTTAGCACCTCTTCCTTTTCCAGCTTAGGTGGAGGTGCTAATTGGCAGTAAAATACATAAAAGGTGTACATCAGAGTGGCTGGAGAATGGGTCTGGATGATCCATAACCTAAATAATGAGCCTTTTAATAACCACGAGCTAACTGCAGGTTTTGGTAATAGGATCTTGGTAGTACTTGTAAATCTACTCTTTTCAATTAAAGAAATGCCTCCTTCTACCACTTTTCCCTAAAGCCACGAAACAAAAAAAAAAAAAAAAAAAGAAAAGAAAAAAAAGAACTCATCCAACTCCCAGGCCTCAGGCATGTGTGTGCCTTAAATTTGGATAAATGATAGAAATTTTCCTCCTGAAGAGATTTCATAACTTTGCCCAGAGGAGATTTCATAAGTTTGGAAGTCATTCCTGGGCTTCCCCTATTCTCTTCTGACCTAAACACCACTAGTCCCCAATATAGGTTTTCTTGATTCCAACTGTTATCATTATTAATACTACTACTACTAATGGGCCTTTTCACTTCATATGTGTACAAGCACATCCTAATTTGCAAAATATATTCTCAAGCACTCTTTCTTTTAGTCAACACTGCCTCAGGGGCAGAAGAACCTGAAGTTAACACAATTTGTGAGTCTCTTTGAGAAAATGAATATAAAGTTATAACTTCAAAAGTGCTAAGGCCTTTTCCGGAGCCCTGGAGGGGTCCTGAGTTAACTTCTACTCTGTACCGCCCCCTCCCTCCCTCCCTCCCCTTCCCTTGTCTCCATGCATGCTTCCAAATTGACAGCACATGTGGGTTCTTCAGGCAGGGCATTCACGTGACTTGCCCAGAGTCAAGGGGCTATTATTCAGTGTTAGACAAGAATTAAAACCTTCTCATGCCCTAGTCTCTCTGGCCCCTCTAGTTCCCCTTGTCACAAAGGAAACTCAGAGGAAGGAACAAATAAAAACCAACATAGCAAAAAGTGGCCCCTGCCAGGCGGTTGTTAGGAAGCTGTCTAGACTGAGAACTGCCGGGGGTGGAAGATGGTGAAATAAACTCAAAGGCCCTCCAAGCTTTCGCTTCACTGACAATGAAGGGAGAAGACACTCAATGTGACCACAGAAAGTCAATTAAGCTCATCCCCATCACTTACAGGACGTGGGACAAGTTACTTAAGTTTTCCTAAACCTCAGTATCTTCATTTGTAATAACTTTCCTTAGCACAAGACCAAGCCTGAGCATTCTAACTGTTTCATAAATCGCAACTACAGCTTCTGTAGTTATCAACTCAGCCCAAGCACTACTTTTACAGCCACTTACTCCCCAAAGTGCACTAATGTTCATGGCAACAGCATCTGTTCAGTCAACAAAAGACTGGAAATTAGACCAGGCAGCTACTGAGACTTCAGACATCTTGAGCACAGGTAAGAAATGTCATCACTGATGTATTAGACAGGGCGCTTTGTCTTTGTCTTATCTACTTGCTGGAGTTGTTCCAGAAGTTTCAGAGTTCAATCTGTGTACCTGCAAAGTCTGTGTGATGTTCCAGGCTCAGGGAAGCCATATGGCTTTTAAATGCTCTGAGACCTCATAGTTAGCAAAACCATATTCCTGTATGGTCATGAGTGTTTGCTTTTTCTTTGGGTTTTTTTGTTTTGGGGGGGTTTTTTGATTGTATGTTTTTACTAATCTAGGAATAAATGATCATGAGAAAAGTTATGCCATTCCTATACTTTCAATCTTTCTTCCATCCCGTCCAGTTCTCTCATCCCTCCCACCAAATTTTAAATTGGCTCCAAGGAGTGATAATAGACCTACAAGAAACACACTGAGAAGGAATTTAAGGAGCAAACGAATTGATAAACTCTAAATTGCGTTCATCTCTTAAGGTTAAAAAAAAAAAAAAATCCATGCTACATCCATGAAGAATTTAGCTGTCTATTAAAGTTAGTTCAGGCTCATGTTTGTCATTGGAGTTTAAAAACAAAAATTAACTCCATTAATATATTAAACAAACATTTAGAGATCAATCACTTACTGAGAGCCAGGCTAGTTCTTAGGAATACTAAGTTGGATAAGACAAGGCTTCTTCTCATTTGAGACTCAACTGAGCAACTACTACAACCCACCCTTATACTCCCACACCACTGGTGTACCAGTAGTTTGTATACTTTTAATTACTAGTTGAATTATTTGCTTTCCCAATGAGTCTGATTGACCTAAAGAAGTCTCCTACCCCTATGTGTTTATAATCAAAAGAGTTTGAATATGCAAACAGTTCATGGACAGTACAGATAATATTGCCTGCCTCAGAGATAAGAGCTAATACCACAGGAGCACAGAGGAAGCCTGCTAATCAGGGGAAGGCTTGACTGCATATGGAATACTGAACTAGGAGCTGAAAGATGAGTAGAATGTTTGTCAGTGGTGGAAACTGATAGCAGAGGTAATTTTCTGCAAAGAAAAAACAGATATACAATATCAACTAGTAGCTCATAGTTATCAAGGACTTAAAATACATCAGGTTCTCCTCTATAGAAATGAACTCTTATTTCCTGTAGCGACCAGTTTTGCTCCCGTTTCATAGATAAGCAAATTGAGACTTAGAGAGCTTATTGGTAGAACACACTGGTCTATCCTGAGCCCAGGCTCCCAGTTCCTATGCTACACTACAAAAGCAAAGAGCTTAAATACGTGTCTGGATCAGTAAGTGGTAAGGCCAGATACATGGCCAGGGGACAGACTCTAAAGGAATTTGAAGGATGCTAAACAAGTTTATCACTCAGGGGTTGGGGAGGCAAAATCAGCATTTAAGACAAAAAAAAAAATGCTTAGTTGGTACTGCATTTTACACAATACTCTGAAAGTGATAAGAAAGATGGGGGGAACCGTGAAGAGCCTCAAGAAAAGAGCCTACTTCAAAAGACAGACCAAGGCAAAGGGAATAAAGATGCAGAGTAAAGGGCAGATCTTAAAGACTTTCCTGAGGCAGAATTGATGCAATATGGTGGAGGATTAGATCTGGGGCAAGAGGAAAACAAGTAAATGAGAAGACACTAAGTTCGTAACTTGAGATCACAACTCATCCAGTTTCCCATCAATCATGATAAATAGTCAAGGACACATGACTAGAGAAAAGATAACAGTAGCTCAGTCATGCACCAACTGTATCATGTTCTGACTGCCTCATCTTCATAATCCTCATCAACCTGGCAAAACTGTAATCTTCTTTAAGGCAGAAATAATTCACAAGTAGTTTGTACCCACATATCCACTCAATGTTCACTTCAGTAGCAAATAAAAATTCAATACAATTCATCAAATGTTTGTTAAATATGGAAACTGTACAAGATACGATGCTCAAAAAGTTCTTGCTGACCAAATGTAGAAATCATAAAAGACCACAATATATGCAGTTTTAATCACATAAAATTATAAACATCTACAACTTAGAAGAAAGACAAATGACTAATTTGTCTAAAGACACCAATCCTTGTGTTGCTTGTTCACTCTGTGACAGAGTTACCAGAAGAGTATGGCAAGAAATAAACCTATTGAGATCTGGAGTTGTTTTGTTTTTGTGTATTCAGGATAATGAATATACCGATCACCTCACTTAACTCCTACAATAACCCATTCTCAACCCCTTTAATGACCCATGGTCAGCCCCATTAAGCTGAGGCATGAAATAAAAAAAAAAAAAAAAAAAAAAAAAAAAAAAACCCTGCTCTGGTTCTATAATTAATAAGTGGTAAAAAGAGGTGAAGACATAATTAAAACCCACATATTTTTGGCTTGAAGGCCCATGTGATGTGGAGCGAATTCGGACCCCACAATTAAATAATTGAGGAGACCACCACTCTGTTATGAGAACAAGCCCTGTGCATGGACAGAATGGGTTCTGGGTGTGCACAATGCCTTGAAGGAACAGTTCCATTCCATAAAAGAGCAACATTAGCCACCAAACATGAACTTCTCCTCTCAGCTAGTAAGAGATTAGCATTTTTTTTGTGGGGGGAGTACTGGGGATTGAACTCAGGGGCACTCGACCACTGAGCCACATCCTCAGCCTTATTTTGTATTTTATTTAGAAACAGAGTCTCACTGAGTTGTTTAGTGCCTGCTTTTGCTGAGGCTGGCTTTGAACTCACGATCTTCCTGCCTCAGCCTCCTGCCCCACTGGGATTACAGGTAAGATAAGCATTTTTTGAGTCACCATTGGATAGGCAAAATTATACTTCCATAGATATCTCTATATCTTGGTTTTCTTATATGGAAAAGTGAACAGTAAAATCTACTCCAATAATTTTTTGAGAAAATTAAAATCTTCACCCAAAGAATAAAATTGACATCACCTCTAAAGTTATTTTTAAAACAAAAGCTCCATTGCAATAAATCCTATTCAGCTCCAATATCATCAGTATGAAGCCTGTCTTGACGACCCCCCTAACAGCATTCACTGCTCTCCTCTATCTTCTATTATGCTTCCAGAAACTGATGCTATTTTGTTCTTTGCATTATAACATAAGCAATCATTTGCTTTCCCATCTCCCTTACTATACGGTAAGCCACTTGAAAATGGGGTCAATGGCTTATATATCTTGTAATATGAAGGGAATTAGGACATGCCACTCCAATATATGCTGCTTTGGAATACTGATTATTTTGAGTGGAAGGCAACTGAGAAAAAGCAGATGTAAGAACAGTCCTCTAATGTCTCCTTCTACCTAAAAGAAGGGCATATAAGTTCCCATGACAAAGGTATTTTCCCTATATAAGAAAGAGAAGAACTTTTTTTATCATCAAAGGTGGAAGGTCAACACTAAGATAAATCTGTACAAACTTACAATAAGAAAAACTTATTTTCCATTAGTTTCCCAATCTCTTTCCTAAAATTTACCACCTCTAGCCCCAAACCCCCTTTTACCTTTGTCTCTTCACATCTCCACAGTTCATTAGTTTTTGTTAAAATGGTGTATAAGTTCTCAGCCTATCACTTTCTTTGGGTCTTCATTTCTTATACATGTGAAGACGTCTCTGCACACATAAAAATACTAATATCAAATGAAAATTGTATGCTTTTCTCCTGTTTTGTCAGTTTGATTATCAGGCTCAGGCAAAGAAGCTAAGAGAGTCTTTCCTTTTCCTCCCTCGCAGATACCAACATCTGTCTAGGGCCAGAATATACAAAAAAATGTTTCATAGCAAAAAATAAAATAAAAACATTTTATTTTACTTCAACCCTTTTTAGAAATTATTATAATTGTACACATTCAACAACTTGGGGAAACGGAAGGCTCCAAGTTGAAAATGACTGTCTACAAACATAGCATGAAGCCACGCTTGCCCCGAACCCAGGTCTCTGGAAACCTGTTCTCACCACTCTACTGTGTGTAGCCTTCAAAGACAACAAGGGGTAAAGGCCCATCACAGACCATCTAGTCCATCAAACAGAAAGGCAGCAAGGACTAAATGGTATTACGGCATCTTAGAAAGTCATCTGGGAAAGTACAGGGAACAGCTTTAAAGTATAAGGAAAGTTGGCAGACTTTCCTGCGTCTAAATCCAAGTTCACTCTGTCTTTAACCCTGTGTGACCCTCGGCACATCTCTTAAACTTAGGACCCTCAGCTCCCTGATCTATAAAATGGAGTTGAAAACAATGATACGTACCTCTTCAGGCTTTCTATGTAAGAATAAAAGAGTTATATGAAACACTCTAAGGATATGGTACTAATTACATTTGTTATTATTATATATCAAGAAAAACTGGCAAATATTAAATACTTGTGCTACAAAGTATTTTTCCTATCCTAATTTATTTCATCCCCACTAATAGGCGCTAGTAGTTTGATCTTCTGTTGAGAAAACAGATTCACAGCCATTTCAGTAACTTGTCCAGGGTCATATAAGTTGCACACTAATGTCTTTCTGCATCCAAAGTTTTTGCTCTTTGCAGTATTGGCATCCCAGATTAGTTTTGAGGAAAGATATATAAAATCAGATATGCCCTAATATAGGTCAACATGAGGTGCAAGAAGTGAAAGGTTAGATCATACTCATATGTAACATGGGATAAGCATTAAAGATATTCGGAAAGATTTGGGAGTGTAGCTCAATGGTAGAATACATGCCTAGCCTAGGATGTGTGAGGCCCTGGGTTCCATCCCCAGAAATCTGCTAAAAAAAAAAAAAAAAAAAAAAAAAAAATGTACAGAATTAGGCACACAAGATACAAAAGGGGCAATAAATGTTATGTCCCTCAATTTCTTCCACAGTGAATAGCATAAAAAAGTAGTAGAAATTACTCATATTCATTTCTTAGAGTCTTGAGGTTAAAAATCCTGTATTATAATGCACACATACTGTTTCCTCATGATTTTGCTACCATTTGTTATGTCCCAGAATATGTTCTGAAACAAACAGAGGAAGTTCAGAAAAGTCACAGGAAATGTTTGATCTCCTTTACTTCCAAGAAAGGGACACAAACTCTACTAGGTTACTTTCTTAATTGCATCATTAACACCAAGCCATGTTGGAAGATGATTCAGGTAGAACAGCAGTAGGTGATTCAAATCATCCTACAGAAAAACAAAACAAAACAAAAAGCTATTTCACAACAACACAACGAAACCCAAAAAATTGTCTTTTGGTGTGGTTTGTTTTTCACACACAGCTTCCTCAAGCTGGGAACAAACAGGCTTTCACATTTCTCCAGTCAAGGTCAAGGAAACCTTCACGTTGTGAATGTTTCAAGTATGCAGTCAGGTTAGGCATATGTAGAAATAGTAGTGAACAACAAATGGGGCAAGGAGTGGGGAAGGGCAGGGGCACTTCCAGGGGATGGAGAGAAAGTTCTTCTTAAGGGAGCCCCCACATCACCTGAAGCCACAAGGCTGTGAACTCAGATAGATATTCAGAACAACTGAAGAACAGACTTGGAGAAGGAACTCAACCAAAAAGAGGTGGTTGGGTGAACTTTGATAGGTTGTAAAATCATTTCGTCCCTTCAAATTCATGAACCTACAGAAGCCCAAGGTCCTCTTCCGATGAATATATCTTCCTATGAACTTTTCCAAAGTAGAGCTAATGTCACATAGGGAGAGCAGATTTCACAGAAAACTCATTCCTCAGAGACTACCTGTAAACCCAGAAGTTTTTGTCTTCATATGATCAAATACTCCCTAGAACTCCCCTTGCTCTCCCTCCCCCCCATTCCAAACGCTATGCCCCTCACTAGCAACAACCCACGCCCAGGCACTCCTCTTCGGTCGGTGGCCCCTGAAAGGCCTCGGGCTCATCAGAGCTGCGGGGATTCGCGGGAGCACCCCTTCCTCTCTGTGCCATCCCCATTATTCGGCACACAACCCTGCTCTCCCCTGGAGCCAACAGTCTGCAGCTCCTTCCTTCAGTGCAGGCGCGAGCAGGCAGGAATGGTGGGAAAAGAAGCTGTGCCAGCTGCATGTTTCAGAATCTCCCTCCATATGCATTTGCCAAAGGAACAAAAAGAAAATCAACGCCAGGAAAAGACAACTGAGATGAGGATGCGGTGGGACCGCGGCTGACTCGGTGCCTCTTAGCAGCCAGGGGCTGGCCAACCACGCGTCCGAGCCACAGATCCGAGTCGTTACCTTCAGGATGCAGGCCATGGCGCTCCGCCGGCCCTCCTGCCACCGAGCAGCGGGCGCGCCTGGGTCAGGGGCAGTCCCGACGGCGGGCTGGAGACTGGTACCGTGGCAGGACCACTCCAGCCCACATTCCCGCAGATCCAAATAAGGGGACCGCGGCGCGAGCTGCGCGGCCCCAGGCCCCGCCCCCCCGCGCCGCGGCCCCGCCCCCGGCCCCGTCCACTGGCCGGCGGCCCGCGCAGCCCCGCCCCCGGGTCACGTGCCGTCCCGGGCGCCGGCGCCGGCGGCCGCAGCCCTGGGTGCCTGCTACCTCTTTTCTTCTTCTTCTTCTTTTTTTATTTTTTTTTTTTTCCGCGAAACCGTTCTGTGTAGATCAATGTATGCAAATTCTTCTCTGCAGCAGGCAGGGATGTGGGTCCCGCTGGGAAGAGAAAGCGGCCTTTTCTCCTCGGTTGGGTCCCCTCTCACACATCAGAGAACTCCTAACAGACATTTCACACTTTTGAAAAAGTTAAACGGGTTTGGCATCGCCCTTCTGCAAGGCTTTGGGCGCATCAAAGGATTCTTCGAAGTAGCAAGGCAAGTTTTCCCTGGGCTGTTAAAGAACGGAGGCTTCACTTTGCAAGACTCTTGTGATGGGCTTACGTAAAATTATTTGTAAAAATATTTTCTGTTGATCAGGGACCGCAAATATCTATCAGTGAAAGAAGTCATGAACCATACAGTGGTAGAGTGTGTGTGTAAAAACATATTTTATACACACACACACACATATACTTACGTGTGCAATACATAACACCTATGCCGTTGCTCTTTCTGATTTAAGTTTATGAAAAAGTTTTTATTTAAAAAATACACACTATGGAGAAACAATGTGTGTGTGTGTGTGTGTGTATATATATATATATATATATACACACACACACACATATATATCTTGTGTTATATATGTGTGTGTATATATATTGATGGTATACGTATATGAAGTGAGTATATGTGTATATACGCAGGACTTTTCCCTTCTACAGGTTTAGGATTTTAAAGAAGTTTGTTACAATTTCATAACAAAATTAGATATAAGCTTTCTTGATAGACTTGGAAATCCAGAAGGTCGTTTTACAAGCATCCAAGTTGAATTGTAACTAAAACTAAAGTCAATATGGCAGCTTTACCTGAGAGTCAGGTGGTCAGGGAAAAGATGTTCGAAGTCCTCTCTCTCCACTCCTTCTCTCTAGGTGCTCTTCGACAATAAAAAGGAAAGCCAGATTCCCAAGCCAGAGCCAACAAACAGAAGCAGTCATTTCCACAAAGAAAGTAACACTATATACAGAAGAGAGAGAGAATTCGGCAAATATCCATACATTCCCCACTTGATTTGTCAGAGAAATCTTTAAAAAGTAGCTCAAAATATTTACCCAAAAGAAGTTTCCCTTGGAGAAACCCTGATTAGTTTGCTGACATGGAGTTAGGAAAAGCACTGCCGGCTGGTAGTGGTTGGCTCACAAACCAAGAGGTGGAAACCAGGTGTCCAAGGGACTTTGTAGTTTGTTGATGAGAACATTCAAAATCCTGAGAGAGCTGGAGGAACCACAGAAAAGAGGGAGGCTGGTCAAACACCCTGCTCCCTGGGAAACCAAACTCTGAACTGCCAACCCTTCTTCCTGGCCCTCCCTCTTCCTTGGAGATCAGTTGTATTTTCAGCAAGAACTTCTTGGACTGTGTGTATCCTTTAAACTGATGTTTTAGCTCATGGTCTTTAGAGGCCAGAAAACTCAATTATTTTATTCATTCATTCATCCATTCCTTTATTAATTCAACAAACTTTTTGAGGTACTAGTAAATAGAAGAATAAACTTTTTTTTTTTTTGTAGCTATGATGAACTGGAGGAAAAATCTTTATTAAGACACTATCAGACCTGTCAGGGATATGAGAAAGACTTTCATGCTCTCTAATATTATCCTAACTGTGAGCTCTCAGTTAAGTGGGAGAGATAAAAGATGCATGAGAACACAATATGGTAAGGGCCTTAGCCATAGGAGAAGCAAAGCTCTAAGAAAGGAGGAGCAAGGGTGGGAAGGGCACATCATGGTTTCTCCAGAAAGCCTGCACATCTGGGAAGCAACACATCAGACTCTAGTGAGCTTGACCAAGTGTCTTAACCTTTCTTTATTCTTACCTTATGTAATAGTATATATCCCTATTAAAATAAATAAAATAATGTTTATGAACGCACTCACTTAATTCCTGTCACTACAAGAATTTTTTAAAATTGTAGCTCATTATCTAAAGAAGAAAACCTTCCACTGAAGATAGATTGCAGAAGATGAATAGGATGATCACTACCATCCCTTCCTGGGTGTCTCAGAAGGATGAATAACAAGGGGCAAACTTTTTGCATCTTGTGACTTGGGTATGCCATGGTGAGGGCTTTACTAACTATAACAGGCTTTCTCAAACTCCTACCAACCATGTCCACAATTCCCAAAATGCTAATTTTTACTAACATCCAGAACTTATACCCAAATATAGTTAGGAATGAAGGTACATTCATAAAATAAATATAAAAACAAACTATAAATTCTAGAATAAATCTGGACCAGAAAATTTATAGAATAGTATTAACAATCACTGTCTCAGATGGACCATTCAAAAAATATTTTGGATAGGAATGAAAACAGGTTCTGAATCGACCAGGGAATGAAAGTGGGAAGATGAGAGCATGTGTTCAGGATATTTTTTGTTTTAAAACAAGCCAAAATACAGGAATAGCTTAGGCTAACCCATAGGTGTAGAATAAATTTTCAACCCTCAAATTGTAAAATATAAAGCTAATAGATTGCTCCAAAAATAAGGATAAGAAAATTAAAGCATTCTGGAGTTAGATGCATTGTCTCATCTGAGCCTCCAACATTTGTAGATGATGTCATGTTCAACTGGTAAGTTGGGGACCAGGGGTTTGAACCCACATACTTTTGGATCTTTTTTTTTTTTTTTTTTTTTTTTTTTTTTGGTACCAAGGATTGAACCCAGAGGCACTTAACCACTGAGCTACATCCCCAGCCTTTTTAAATATTTTATTTAAAGATCTAGTCTCTCTGAGTTGCTTAGGCCTTTGCTGATTTGCCGAAGCTGGCTTTGAACTCATAATCTTCCTGCCTTAGCTTCCCAAGCCACTGGGATTACAGGCATGTGCCACCACGCCCAGCTTGGATCTGTCTTCTTCATTGCTATACTCACTTGGCCAGTATGTCAGAAGGGCAGTCTCTACCATTTAGAACCATTCAGATTTAGGTTTGGTCATAAGAACACCTACATAAGAATGTAACATTTCTGGGATACATACACAGATACAAAAGTTACGGTTAGTATGTAAGTCTGTGGAGGATAGTTACATTCTATCTGAATGTAAACACGTCTTATATTTTTCAACCCTTAGCCCCTGGGAAATACTTTAACAAAAACTCTGCACAAAAATTGCAGCTAGGTTTCCACACAACCAAACTGTTACCATCTTCCGCCCATGAGACTTTCTTCCCATCCAAGACTGTCCCTGCTTTATCTTACCTACTATATGGGGTTTGCCACATAGTAGCCTGCCTGGCCTTGCTTCCCTTTCTGGAAAGATCTTGCAAACTAGCCCTATCCCTACATCAGCCTCAAAGGTTCTTCTTGTTTTCATTTGCTCCATCTTCCCTCTCCTTGAGGCTTCTTCTCAGTGAGATCTCAACCTGCCTTAAGACTGAGACCTTATGAGTTATGACAAGTCATGGGCTAAATCTTGCTATTTAAATTCATTTTAGTTTCATTGTAAACATCCCCATTACCAAGTAATTCTTAGAGTTATAACATACAGTTCCCTGATAGAATTAAAATGCAGACTCCCATAACTTTTTCAATTTCATCCTGCATACATATTAATTTAATATACTTACATTCAACACAGTCATTTATTAAGGTTTTAATTGGATCTCAGTTTTTCCCATCTACAGATTTAAAATGAATTCCAGATATCATAAAACTCTTCTTGTCATCCACTACATAAATTATGCTTCCATAGAAGACTGAGACTGTGACTGGAAGATCCATTAGAAAATGTTATGGGAAAGTCATTTTTTAAATATTCTGAGCCAGAATAGGAAATGATTTTTCCCCCCTAGAAACTGCTGCACTAGTACAACTTTGACCTAGGAACTAATTGATATCCTAAAGCAGGTGTCTGTCTATCCATAACCCTATGTATGTCTACATCTACATCTGTATCCAAAAGCCTCTGTGGTTGTGCCTTTAAGGTATATATAATAAGAATGGTATGCGGTTAAGTTTCATTCCCCTCATTTTGGATAGCATTCATTCCAAAATGTTATCCAGTTTGCATTCCCAAGACTTAAGCTTATTGCTATTTCAAACCTTGCACAGTTCTAATTCAGATTTCACCATTATCCCTGACTGTATTGATACTCATCTGGGATGAACTCCAAGACAAGTTATGCATGACTTAAAATTGCATTTTTAAATACTGTATATTTTCCCATTCCATTACATTCTCCCTTAACTTCATTTTAGTTCTGTCCTTCCTATTGTAAGTTCTCATCTTTTCTCAAAATTTTTAAATGAACCAAATAAAGAAAAAATAAGAAATCTGTTTCTCATTTAAAGAGAAGTCTAAAATTAATGCTCTTTACCTAATTTTCATTTCATAGAAAAATGTAGCTTCTAACCAAATTTATTTTTCTTAAAGAATCCCCCCTAAAATCTTTTTTAAACATAATAAATAGAAGGTAAATATGGCCAGAAGCACTGGCATGTAGTTTGAATTTGGTTTGTATTGGATTTCTCCAAGGCTATTGAAGGCTCCATTATTAATTGAGTCTGATATTTCTCAACCACGTTTCCCAGAGTTTATTTTCTTTTTATTATGAGATTCTTCCCATGTGTTTCTCAACACTCATCTAAGATTTCTCCTCTGAGTCATGCCTCCTCTTACATGCTTCCCTAAAAACATTAGAGTAGAAATTTGGTATTTGAAATGCATCCATGGTGGATCTGATGGAAACACTCACAGGAGTGGGGTCTAACAGGAGCCCCCTGCAGTCTGTTTGCTTGAAACACATTTTTTTCCCATTGAGTGATCTGGGCCTCACAATCCCTCCAGAAAGAGGTAAGATTTTTGGTAATACTGTGTGTCAATACCAACCTCTTCTAGGGAACTGTTTCCAATCTACACTTTTTGTACATGTCTGAGCTGCTGAAGGAAAGGTAGAAGAACAACATGCAATCCAAAGAAGAAAGTGTCAAGAGGGCATCACCTAAATACACTCTTAGAGAATCCCTTAACCACAAGTACTGTTACTGTGAATGAGCTTTCTCCTATATTGAAATTGCAATTGCTTCTCTTTGTCACCAAAGCTTGATATATTTATGGTCCTGCAACACTGCTTCCCACCATGAAGACCCATTATTCTCATACATAGGGGTCGGCAAACTTTTTCAGTAAAGAATCAGATATAAACATTAGGCTTTGTGAGCCATTTGGTCTCTGTCACAATTACTGAACTCTGCCATTAGAGTATGAAAGCCATCACAGATATAAATAAATGGGCAATGGCTGTGTTCCAATAAAACTTAATTTATGGAGACTGAAATATATATTTCATTCTTTGATTGTTTTCCCTCAACCATTTAAAAACATGCAATCCATTCTTGGCTCTTCAGAGTACACAAACAATCTGCTGGTCCCTGCAAATTTGCCAACCCTTGGCTTTACCTTTGCACTCTTAATTCATCTAGACTTCACCATCCTTCAAGCCCAACTCAAATCCTATTTGGTTCTTGATGTCTTGTTAATTCACTTTCTTCTAGCATAGCTTCTCCTCCTTGGTTTCCAATAACTGATCTTTGCAAAATTATTCTGGCAGTTAATCATATATCATCTATTGGCATTCATTCTAATATTAACTTGACCTATTATTTCATCTTCATTTTGCTTTTACTTTAGGCCTTACTTGTCAAATAGATTGCAAGCTTCATTCTCTTTTTTTCCTTTGCGTTCTTCACCTTTGCGTTCTTCACCTATCTGTGCTCCCAGCAAGAAAATACATTTCCTAATATTCTCAGTAAATGCCGATTAATTTCATTTTATTCATTCAACTCTGAAGAGATAACTAACAATGTCAGGTGACAAGATGTCAGCAACCATAAATTTATAAAATTGAAAACCAAATTGTCTTACCATTCTAGATGCCACTCAAAACTTTTGAGTGAAGAATTTTGGATTTATTATTAATTTCCTCATCACATATGATATTGTCAGATTATCTAATAATTCTCTATAAGTAATGTATCAGATCATCTTTGTATTTTATTTTTTAACTAACGGGGGGATTACATGATTTAAATGGATTTTTCAGTCCGTGTTTAATGACAAGAGTGGCCTGAAATTACCCCTTTGGATGTTATCAGTTGATTGAGAAATCAGTGATGCTTTGCTTCTAAGTAGTTATCTGCCTTATTTCCACCATTTTTTTAAATCACTGTACTATCTTTTTTAATCAGTCACAGTGCATTATGTTTATCCAATATTTATTCTAGTTGAGAATGATTCACTGATTTACTCTATGATTTTTTTCAGTTTGCTCCATTTTATTTCATCTTTATTTTCATTAAAATACAATGAATAGTCTTATAAATAAATCTATTTTGTCTAACATCAGGAGAGGTCTAGGTTTTTCAAAAGCAACAAACATTTAAATAACTGAGTTTGCAGTTTTTGCTGACACCTTTATAATTAAGAAATAGAAAGATGTTACATACTAAATAATGGCATGTTCTAAGATTAGTTTTCCTTTCAAGTGGTGAGTTGAGCAATATTTACAATAAGCACTGCATGATCTGAAAATTAGAAAAATGTATATTTCCTTCTTCTCTTTTTTTAAAGAGAGAGAGAGAATTTTTTAATATTTATTTATTTATTTATTTTTTAGTTTTCGGTGGACACAACGTCTTTATTTTATTTTTATGTCATGCTGAGGATTGAACCCAGTGCCCCACGCATGCCAGGCGAGCGCGCTATCTCTTGAGCCACATCCCCAGCCCCTCCTTCTTCTCTTATAGGCTTATATTTTAATGACTTATTCACATCTGTCTTCATTCTTGAACTGCAATAAAAATTTGCCATTTAAAAATACATGAAAAATAATGTCCCATTTCTCTCTATATAAAGTAACCGCTTTGTATTTTCAATAAAAGTACACTATTAGCATAGCCATTGGATGAATCTAAAGTATAAAATTGTCCAAATATATAAAAATGCTTTATCCTCGACTCTTTTGTTTGATCTGTTTTCCCCCCACTACTTTTGGTATTCCTGTTACTCCATTTTGCCTCTTTCTTCTTTTACAACCCACTTTAACCCTTTCCAGGTGAAAGTTAACAAGAAACATACTGTGGAGGGGGGGATAGTTTGCCTTGAGAAAGTACTAGCTTGGCTCAAGTATTTGTCTGAATAAAATGCAAATACTCAAAGCAACTGACAAGATTTATGAAGGGTCTGAAATTTTATCCTACATGCAAACTAAGAAATTACCTACACATTTTTATGGTTGTTGGCTAAAGATATGAGACCCCCATTCTGGATCAGAGATGTAGGATTAATGACTTACATTCATAGGACTATTTATTATAGCAACTACTCATTGGCAGGGAATCAACATTTGCACCCATTTCCCAAGCCCCAGTTCCCTCAAGGCAAATTGAACAAGGCCAACCCACTGTGAATTTTGCTGAAGAGAAAAACTCTGAATTTAAGGAATTTAAACCTTTTTTAATGGGCTTAGGCATGCTGGCCCTTTGCATCTCAGGAAATACTCTCACTCTCTTCCATGACTCATATCTATACAAACATCCTTGAAAAACCAATGTAAAACAAAGGTGTTCTATGCTTTCTTCACAAAACATACAGAAACATAAAAACCCACTGTAAACTGTTTATTACTAGAGTCACATTCATTATACATGTCAATATGAATTGTGATTAATAATGTCCATGTGCTCTGTACAAGCTTTTATTAAATCTAAACAACTGGAAAAGCACTTAAGAAGCATTCAGTGCTGTTTGTTGAATGCATGTTAGTTACCTCATAACTTTTTAATATGCAGAATTTTTAAAAGTGACAATCATAATAAATAATTATAAAATATACCCAATGTCCATATTTTATTTCTCTTTAAGTCTTAGACATCATATTCTATTCAAATACTCTATGCATTAAAATGAAATATGTACCCACTGACTCCAAAAACATCCTTTATTTTATTTTTCTTTCCATTTTCTTCTACTAAAAACATACACATTCTATCTTTCTCTTGACCAGAGATTGCGTAAAATATTTCTAAAATTTTAGCTATGCAGAGAATGGTGATTGAATTGTTGTTGAATAACTTAGCTAATACTTGTTTAAACATTAAAGGTGCTCATATTTCTCAAGTAGGCATTTTCCCTCTAAATTACATTTCTTTTTCCCCCCTCTCTTGTTTTCAGGAGACTAAAAAATTTTTACTTGCCCTACCCAGGAAGGAGCCAGAGAAAGTAAATATAACAGAGCCCTTTATTTGCAAAAATATTCTTTTTTTTTTTTTTTTTTTTTAGTGATATAAAGTAGTCACATGAGTCTGGTTATCACACAAATGTTACTAATGTCTGTGTTAGCTAGATTTCTGTCACTGTGACAAAATACCTGAGATAACCAAATTAAAAGAGGAAAGATTCATTTTGGCTCATCTTTTGTCTCTATTGTTTCTGGGCCTGTTGTGAGGCAGAACAGCTCTCTGGGCAGCACATAGTAAAGCAAAGTTGCTCAGCTCATGGTGGCCAGAAAGCAGAGAAAGAAGGAAAGGGAGACAAAGAGAGAGAGAGAGAAAGGGAGGAAGGAGCCAGGGATAAAATCCACCCTTCAAAGGTACACCCCAGTAATACACCTCTTCCAACTAGGTCCACCATCCATCACCCCCACATTCCATCACCTTCCAATAGCACCACCATCTGTGGACCAAGCCTGAACATATGAGTCTTTGACATTACAGATCCAAACTATAACAGTGTCTTAAGCATATATCTCAATTAGCCCCCTAATTTTAGGCAAGATGGCACTTACTAAATCTACCTCAGAAAGAAGAGAACCTCTTCATATTTGAGGAGGAAATTTTACAACATTCTTTAGGAACCCTCAGCTTCTATAGCTACAATCTTTCCAAAATTGTCCTTTATGTGAAACCTGAAATTTTTCTTGCAACAAATTAATGCTCTCATGTTACACATAACTCAAGAGTTTCCAGTCTCTCTCTAGCCCCACATTCCACTTGAATTTGCCACACTCTCACCACAGAATTCATGTGTATCTGCATAGTGCACTGGGTCCTGAAATGTGTGTGTCTGGCGTTGAGCCTCTGATGAGAGACATCAAATAAATACTCTTCATTTCCCTTTAATGGTAGACTTCCTCCTCTTCTCAGGCATCTGTTGTCTGCAGCCAGGGAATAGGAGTGACATCACTAGGCATGTAATGTGTGGTGTGCTGTGGGGTCAGCTGAAGGGTAATTTCTAGGAAGCATGCTTATTCAAAAGACAAATCAATGTTGGCATTGAGCAGGGGACACTTAGCAAAATGATGCATTTGAGATGGCATTTCCGTGGGGGACACAGTGACAGAGACTTCATGCACCCATCTGGCCATGGTAACAATTGGCATGCTAGTGTTCTTTAGGGGCACCTCAAGTGTCTTCTTTATGAGTTAGGATTAGCAAAATAAAATTTAGCCAAGGGTTCACACTGGAAAAAGGCAAAGATATTCTGTCAGATGAAATATTCCTTGAGTCTTTCAAAGCCTTCATTTAGCTTTCGCTTCAGAACAGATGTGCCCAGATATTATTTTTGGTTAAGGCTAAAATCCAAGCTGACCCTAGCAATAAGCAATAGTCCTTCTCCTAATCTAAAAATGTATGTTGGGGAATGGCAGTAAGAACAATATAGAGAAAGAAATAAAACTCAAACACAAAATCTCTCTAAAATCATCCTCAAGTCTAAGCATGAGTTAAGAGAGAAGGGTAATCCACCAAATCGTGTTACCAGATTGATGCAGTCTTCTCTCCCACCCTTCTTTCCTCACTTTTCCTCCCACCTGTGTATTTGTTCACATACCATCCCTCTACTTGGATGTTCTCCTTTCTCCTTTTCAGCAATCAATATTCAACTCACCTTTAAATGCCTAATTCGGAAGCTACAATCTATACGATGAGCACCCAAATAGGAAATATTTATTCAACTAATTATGAGCACCTACTATATGCAAGAAGCTGAACAGGTATCCCTAAAGGAGGCAGATATAATTCCTAGCCTCTGGTGCTGGCAGCCTTCAATTCCTCTTCTGCACTGTTAGGGCCTTTACTGTAACTCTGAGTCATTTGGAAGTTAGGATATACTTCTTTACATTGTGAGGAGATACATATGTAGAAGCTAGAGAGAAAAAAGGAAAAGAAGTGTGGGGAGTGGATCTCATAGGCCAATTTTTTGAGAGCAATCACTCATTTTTCCATCCAGATGGTAGGTAACTTATATACAGGGAGTTGAGACCAAAGATAAGGCAGAAATACCTGGGTTGTTTTTGTTTTTGTTTTCATTTTTGTTTGGTAAGGGGATTAATACCTGGGTTTAAATCTCAGTTTTGCAGCTGGTTATTTTACTCTAGCGAGACATTCATGGGCTGTGTGTGAGAGCTATGCGCATTTGAGCATGTGGGAGGACATGCTCAAATGGGAGCTCTTTGGGCAGTTTTATGCAGGGCACCTGAGATGGGTGTGGCTTTCCAAGATGTCAATCAATCTGCCTACCAGACAGCAGTATATCACCAAGCAACCCCCTGAACCCAATCCCTTGCCTTATTTCGGTGGAACTTTCTCAAATGTCTTTACCCCCAATAAACAGAAGTTTTTAGGCATGTTCTCTCTTGCTCCTTCCAGCGCTGGAGCTGACCCTTGGGGTCATCAGCTGAGCCATCCTGCCTTAGAAACCTTTTTTCCTATGCTGCATGGTTTCTTCACTGTTTTCTTAGTTATTGACACAGCCAGCTCCTATGAACCCAGTTCATATCACCAGCCCGGCCACTGTATTGAAGCTGGGTTTCTCCAGTTTTTGATTTTCAGAAACTTCAAACCTGAAGAATTGAAAGACTAATACATGGAACAACTTCACAAAAATTCAATAGCTCTCAGCAGTTTGTCACATTTTCTTTCCACATGTGCATGTATGTGTGCGCACGCTCACACACACACACACACACATATGCACACACATCTACATTTGAGAATAAGTTGTAGACCTTAAGAAACATCACCCCTAAATACCTTAGCATGTGTCTTCTAACATTCAGTAGATGTTAGAAGATTACCCCATATCATTATTACATTTAAGTCCACATTTAAACATTCTGATGTGTACCAATAATGTTCTGCATTGTTGATTTTAATCAGGATCTAACAAAGATCACTCAAGTATTGCTTTTGATTTTATCATTTATCTTTCATCTCCCTTAATCTAGAATAGCTCTCCTCCATTTTGTCTTTCAAGACATTCACTATTTTGAAGAGTGTTATTGTTTATCTTTTTGTTTTGGTGCTGGGGATTGAACTCTGGGCCTCACACATGATAAGTATGTGCTCTGTCACTGAGCTACACTACACCATCAGCCCTGAAGAGTTGCCTTGAACAGTTGTTTTGAAAAGTCGTTTTGCAAAACGTCCCTCAAATTTAGTTTGTCTGATTGTTTCTCTATAATTAGATTTAGATTAAATATTGTAGCAAAAATAGAGCTGCAGCATTCTTCTATGAAACACAGTTTCTGTGAGAAGTAAATGAAGAACTATGGACATATTAATGGGTAAACACTAGGTGCTCACCAAACATTTGTTCTCCTACCGTGCTATGATTCTTTTTTTTTAATATTTGTTTAGTCGTAGGTGGATACAAATACCTGTTTATTTTATTTATGTGGTGCTGAGGATCGAACTCAGGGCCTCACTCGTGCAAGATGAGTGCTCTACTGCTGAGCCACAGCCACAGTTCCCCATACTGTGATTCTTTTCTAGACCAGCATCCAACCTCACGTTTGAGCTCAATGAGTTTTTTCCATTGATAAAGATTTTCCCCCAGAAAAGCCCTTTTTCAGCATATACATGGCTTATTGATGGATCTCTTTGGTAGGTCTTTTTGGAGATATCACCACCCTTAGAAATACTGAGAAAGATGTCAGGCCTCAGAGCACATTATCAGACACTATAAAACTTAATTACCTCAATAGTGCAGGTAAAGCTAAATAAGAAAAACTGTATTTTCAATAAAATGAACTAAAAATTTCATCAAAAATTATTTTGCCTCATTTATTATGACTGAGAAAATGTGTCTGAATCTGCTTGTCCATTTCATTAAGTGTAGTAGTGCAAATAAAATTAATGTCTTTGAAAGTTGAATTTTCCAGGGTCATCCCTAGCAATAATAGTTTTCACTAAGCCGAGCCATAGATGGAGGTGAGCTAGGAAGTTGAACTTAATATAGACTGCTCTAGAACCTTGTTCAGTCACTTGCTGAAAAAATGTCTCCAATTGGTTGTTGTCTTGGTATGGTTTCTTTTTCATCAAACAAAAGTACAAGGAGGGAAAATCAGTTATTTGAAGGTTCCAGTTAGTTGGGTAGCCTACAACTTCTTTCCAAGGTCATTAGTCTACCAGGTTACAACCAGAAAAACTCCAGTTGTCATGAGAAGATTTTGATCACCTGCTTGCAGGGTGGTATGTCATTTCTCATGGCATGTAATCAGTAACCGAAAATCATCTATATTTCTAACAAATGGGTATTTAGCAATTTTAAAAGTACTCCATCAATATGAAAGTTAGCAATATAGTCAAATCACATAATACATCAAAGACAATTATAACTAAATTACATACTGACTAGATCTGTAATTGTTTTCTGCATGTATGTCTCATACTTGTGTAGGTCATAGGCTCCTTGTGAGAATGATTTGTGTCTTTTCTTTAATTGCTTCAGAAAGTTGTAGGGTAATGTAAGGCAGGTCATCAGGTCTGATTGTGACTCATAAAGGCCCTAAGCTTTGAAAATATTCTGTACATTATGATTCACACACACACACACACACACGCATTATCCATTTCTTGATCACTCCAATTGTCTTATTTTTGATGCCACTAGTTTGTTGATGTTTTTAGAATAATTCAGTTTGCCCATTGGTTATTACAGCATTGCATATGATAGAATTACATTGAAACAAACAAACACAATGTAAGGCATTTTAAATGCACAATGACCTAGGCTGAATCTCAACAACTAACTCTGCCCCTGGGTAACTTCACTCAGAGAAAATTTAATAAAGATATCAGTATATTACTGAGTATCCATAATAGACCATTTGTTGTAGATAATAAAATTTCTTGGATGATGTGACTTTCATCACTAAGCTGCTGGGAGACAGCAACCTTTCTTAACATTCTTGCCCAAGTCAATGAAATTTCTAGACATTGAAAAGTTTTCACAATTTATAGCATTTTACTGTTGTATAAATGTGCTTAGAATCAAAGATGCCTAAGAAAGAAAAAAAAGCAATTAAGAATCTATGGTCATAAAATGTACTTCCACTTTCAAAAGAGAATAGTTTCCATTCCATTTTCATATTCAAAGTATCCATGTGTGTTATGGTTCCCCTCAAGCCCATATAACTCATTTACCAGCAAATTTCAAAGTTAGAGTGAACTTTTTACAGCACTCTCATTGCAACTTTGGGTTTTTAAAATCCTACATCATTTTTTGTTTTATTTTTGAAAGCAAATATCTCCCATGCAGATTCTTATGCACCATGTAAACTGTGTTTCTCATTGTGTTTGTGTGCAAATACACCAAGTTTAAGAACAAATATGATTTTGAAAGACACTGTGTTGCCCTAACAAAGGGAACATTGTCCATCTTCCCTGACAGCTTCCCACTAATTAAAGAGGGCTTGATGCTCTGCAGAATGTGACTCCTTGCACACCCTCCCCCAACCCATCATCTCATTGCACAAACTATAGAGAAAACAACTTGTATTTTGCTGGAATCTTCATGGTAGAAAAAAATTAATAACATTCCAGGAAGCTAAGGAGGCAAGATTTCCTGATGGCACATGATTCCTCCTTTTAAAGTACCACTGGCTAGGGGATTTGGTTAGAAAGAGGTCTCCATACACCACTCTTTCTGAGTTATCAGTATGTAGTCAGTTTTTTTTTTCTTATGTTTGTTTGTTTGTAGTAGTGACTTCTTATTTATTTCACCCATACTGATAAAATTTTGACATTCCATTTTACAAAATCTGGCTCTGCAAAACCACAAAAGCTGAGAGATAGACATGGCCATGTCAACTTCTTGAGTTTCTAAACCTAATTTTTAGATGGACATCTTGCACAAACAACAAAAGACGTGCTGGTACACACTAACCTGTATCTTTTGCAGTCCCAATGTTCCATGTTAGAGCTTACTGAGGAAAATTCTTCCATCTCTTTAAATTTAAACTGGGTATTTGCTTAATGAAGCTTATGTGTAGAGCACTGCATGTGTACATACATATACATTGTTGTAAAAAGCATGAAACAACATCTAACATTCCACCATGCCATTTTAGTCTGTTTTTATTTCTTTGTGTTGTTTATTTTAGAAGCAAACCATAACATACTTTAAGTTAGAGCAAAAGTAACAACAATGGTAATACTCTATTTTCATGCTTTAAAATTTCCAAAATAGCCCATTTGTATCCCACAGCTAGGAAAGGTAAGGTGTGATGCAGAGTCCAGTTCTCATGCTCTAAACCAGTGATCACAAACATTTTTCTATAATTGGCCAGAGAGTAAATATTTTAGGCTTTACCAACCATACAGTTTCTGTCACAAATAATTAACACTGCCATTGTAGTGGAAAAGTAACCACAGAAAATATATCAATGACTGAGTGTGACTGTTTTCCAATAAAACCTTATTCTCAAAAACAGACATTGGCTGGATCTGTTTGGTGAGTTGTCATTTGTCAACTTCTCCTCTAAACCACTGTGCTTTACAATCAGAAGATGGTAAAAATTATAAGACAGTTATATATTTTTAAATTGTTATTATAGTTTGAGCTAGCAAAAAAAAAAAAAAAAAAGGCTGTATCGAAGAGGAAGCATTTTAGCAGTGCCTGAAATGAGTTAGGTCTAGATGTGATCCCCAGAAGGTTGGATATTTCATGCAAAGAGAACGATGTGAGCAAAATTATGGAGGCAGACTGTGAAGTAGGATATGTACAGGAAGAGGAGGTGGTTCAGTCTGACTAAGGCACAGATATTTAAAGAACAGTGAGATAGGAAACAATGGTTTTTCTTTTGGTAAAAATATCTCAAATTAAAAATAAAACTTCCATTTCATAGGTATTTGGAAAATATTATCTGTTTGTGGGCAGAGAGATGTCATGAGAGAGGACATAATTATTCATTTGTCCTTATTATGATCAAAGTTGTTTTGGTCAGCTTTTTGGCTGCTGTGACTAAAAGAGCTGACCAGAACAACTGTAGAGGGGAAAGAGTTTATTTTGAGGGTTCACAGTGTCATGGACAGCAGGCTTCATTCTTTGGGGCTTGAGGTGAGGCACTACACCATGGCAGGAGAGTGTAGTGGAGGGAAGCAGTTCACATGATGGTCAGAAAACAGAGAGACTCCACTTGCCTGATACAAAATATATACCCCAAAGGCATTCCCCCAGTGACCCTCCTCCTCTGGTCACACCCTACCTGCTTTCAGTTACAGCTCATTTAATCCCATCAGGGGATGGATTTACTGATCCAGTTAAGAGACTCATAACCCAATCATTTCATGGGCTTGAGGGGCTGCACCCACAGTTTGCCATCACCTACACTTTGAATGGGAAAGTACTAACAGTAGGAATCAGAATCCTCAGGCTGTGTCGTGAGTCACATTATTTGCTCATGAACCGTTAGTCAGGAATTCAGGCCAAGCTTGACTGAACAGTTCTTCTGTTTATTTGAAGCTGGAGTCGTTCATTCATCTGCAGTCGGCTCAACTGGGTTGAGAGAGGGTGAAAGGACCAAGAAGTCTCTCACAGGGTTGTGTGCTGGTGCTCCTCTGCTTGGCCTCTCTCTCTATGTGTAGACAGTGTGGGCTTCTCGACAGCATGGTGGCCTCAGAGGAATCAGACTTCTAGCAGCGTGGTTGGCCTCCAAGAGGGAGCATGCCAAGTGGTCAGGGTAAAACTCAGGAATCTCATAAGGTCAGTCTTGGAAGTCACATAGTATCACTTCTGTCACATTTTATTACTCAAAACCAGTCATAGGCATCCCAGAATCAAGGGAAGGAGAAATAAATTCCACCTCCTGATAGAGGAGTGGCAAGATCAATTGCAAAAGAGCTTTCAGGAGGGGAAATGTTATTGTGGCCTTCTCTGGAAACACAATCTACCATAGAGCAGTTTAACATAAAAATTGTGCTGGGATCAATAAAACCTCTAGGAACCTGGGAGAGGCCAACGCAAAACCACTTCAGCAGCACAAGCCTTGTGGTAGTCACATGGTAAACAAGCCTCATTGAAAATGAACTTGTGATCAAAAATCAGAAACCACATAAGAAAGTCAGATACAGACACAACAGCAAGCACGGCACACTGGGACATGGAATAAGAAGAAAAGAAAGAAAATTAGCAATAAACACATATAATATCAACTGAGCACTCAGCATGTATCAGACAATATTCTAAACTCTGAAACGTGCAGAAAGGTAAAGGCAGAAACAGAAGTCATGAGTGAGGAACTAGACAATATAAGAACCAAATAGGCATGTTTGAAAAGTATGAAATTGAACTTGTAGTGGTAAAAAAACAACAACATATTAATTGAAATAAGAATCCCAACATAGTGAAAAGTAAATTAATGAAATGTAAGATAGACCTGAGGAAATAATTTCAGCATCAGTATAATAAAAATAGATAAAAATATTGAAAATGTAAAATATTAGAGGGATTTTAAGAAACATGAATATTAAAGTAAGAGAATCTAACATACATCTAATAGGAATTCCAAAAGTAAGGAAGGGAGAAGATGAAGAAAAAACAAAATCCAAAGAGAATATGGCTGAGAATTTTCAAGAACTTTCTGAAAAGAGAAGTCATTACGTTTATGAATCCTACCACATTTTAAGCAAGATGAATAAAAAAAAAATCCACAACTAGACTCGTTTAGGGAAAATGCACAGCAACCAAAATAAAAAGTAAATCTTCAAACCTACTAGAGAAGGAAAATGAGACACATCAACAATTGGACTGACTGGTTTCTCCCCAGCAATAATATGTATATAATAAAATGACATGTTTAAAATGCTATTAATTTAGTAATCTGATAATAAAAACTATTATTTATGAGATGGCAAAATAAATTCACCTTATAAAAGAGAGAAATCATCAACTCAGATTTTTTTCTACTACTCAATTTTGCTGAAATTTATTTTCTGTCCATTTTGACAGCACACTGTGAAGTTTTGGCAAATAAACACAACTTGCAATGGTTACCACTGCCATCAAGATACAGAACATTTTCATCACTGGGAAAGGTTTCCTATGTCTCTTCCCAGGCAATTTCCCACCCCACTCTTGGCCCTAAGCAACCACTGATCTGCTTTTTGTCCCTATAAATTAGATCATTTTTTTCCTACAGTTTTTAATGGAATTACATTGCATGTGATCTTTGCATCTGGTTTCTTTCACGCTGTTTAATGTTTTTTTGAGATTCATCCATGTTATACATATCATTAGTTCATTTCTTTTTACTGCTGAGAAATAGTTCATTGTACAGGAAAAGAAAACTGATGCTTCAATATTAATTTTAGACAAAAAGAAAATTTGAATCAGAAAGTACTATTCAAGTTTAAAAAGGACTGTGCATAATAAGCAGCATCAAATTACAATTACTCCAGGGGAGTAAAATAAATATAAATTTGCATTCTTCTAACAATATAAGCACAGAGCATTTAAAGTAAATCTGACAAAATAACAGGGAGAAAATTTAAAATCCACCATCTTCGTCGTACAATTTTTTAAAAGTAATTCTTTCAGAAAAAAATGAGTAAGGATATAGAAAACAGAGGAGATGGCTGTTGAAATACAGTCTAAGAGGATCATTTGTGGCATCTGTGAAAAGGCAATTTATTGTCAGTAGAAGGTCCTCTCACACTTACATGCTTAGACAGCAAAGCACACTAGGAAAAACAGCAGCAGGAAGGGGACTTTTATGTGAAGGCGGTAACATTGTTAGCAGCTCTATAGGACATTGGTGACCGTACTTCGGTGGAAGATTTAAAAACAAGTGGGCTACTTTCCCTTTTTTAGGAAATAAAATCCAAAATAACATAATAAAAAATAATATCAACTGAGCACTCAGCGTGTATCAGACAATATTCTAAACTCTGTGTGAACATTATCTCTCCTTGCATCAACTTTTGAATTCATAAAAGAGGAAGCTAAGGCTTAAGAGAGGTACTAGTGTAGTGAATAACATGAGAACCTGACCTTGTGTCCAACTCTAGAATCAACACCTAACACTACCAGACCACATTGTGTCCACCCCAAACCAGAAGTTCACAGATTCCCACCATAACTTCCCGTTCTTCTGACAGGCCTAGCACATTCCTGACCCAAACCACTACTAAACCACAGACCAGTTCATTCTTATTCCAACTGTGGAGCAAAGACTCAGCTGGAGTATTTCTCACGTCAAATATTCCATCTGCAGAGAAGCAAGATGGGTTTATTTCTTTTTTAAAACAGTCTGCCTGGGGCTGGCCCTATGATGGAAGTGAGAGGCAGCAGGGTATCTGACAATGAAGTGCTGGAGATCAGAGCTGGGGAATGACATGCAGACCCAGCACATCAAAGCCATAGGGAGTGGCCTGAAAACAGGCAGCTCAGTGTTGACCTCCCTCCTGCCCACATGGGGAGACAGGATGCTGCAATGGTCCTTCTCTAACCACTGTCTGATTGCACCTCACCACAATAACCAAAGCCTGTCAATGAATTTTTTGGACTCTTGCTTCCTTGACCTCATTCTTACCTCATCTCTAGTTCATCCTGCAAAAATAATAATAATAATAATAACAACAACAGTAATAATAACAAGCAAAGTGGATTGGAGTTCTTATATGGATTTTAGAAAGCTGTAAAAATTAAACTGTGAATGAGTACCACATGTGTTATGTTACCTCACCTAAACTTAGAAATCAGCCCTTTCCATAATATGAATTATGTCTTAGATGAAAGGACTGAAAGGAATGACTCATTGACGTTCTGCAGCCGGCTTGTAGTTTTTCTCAGAAAGATGAGGAGATACAACATTGTAGGACCTGAATAAAAAACTTGGGAAGATAAACATTACCTTAGCATTTGCCAAACACTGTGTTGGCCACTTGGTATGAGGTCTGGCATGTAGTTGGTGCTAAATAAATGTTTTGAAATAACAATAAATAATTATAACACTTTAGAAAACTTGAAGCAAAATTGTTAAATGAAGCTAAATGAGAGCTGCTATGTTTAAATACACTGGCAAAAATAAAAAGACAGATGAGCAATTGTTAAGTACTTTTGATCAGTTTGGATCATAAACTACCTAGGCTTTCAAATATCCACCCTTCCCATGATTCTTGGGCATACTTCTTAACTTTTCCCTGCCTCAGGCTCCTCCTCTGTGAAATGGGAAGTTTAAAGTTATTTGTTGGGGTTGCTGTGAGGATTACATTAAATTACATAAATAGATGTGTGACACGGTATCTTTTCTTTAGGTCACTTTCTCAACTATTTCACCTTTGTGGATAAGGTGTAACCATATCAACTTTTTTTTTTTAACGAGAGGGCTCTAAATATTTAAAATCCCAAACTTCACACCAAAGTCAACTTTCTTCCTAAGGATAATGCGAGGGTTAGTGTAGCCCAGTGTTTCATTAAAAACAAACTTTTATTCTTCCCTTTCCTTACCAAAAGTACTTGCCTTTAATGAAAACAGAAAACTGATCTCCTAATTAACATTTTCAAAACTATGACCCTATTAATGCACCATTTGTAGTCAAAAGAGTTAAGCATTTAAAAAATATTCTTGTAGGCAGTGAGCTAAAACCAGCTTTGATTTCAATGTTGGAAGGACTGGAAGAAGGTTCTGTGAGTGGAATTTTCGTCTGTCCACAGTCACTGTTGCTTGGGCTTGGCAAGCACTCAATAGAGAATATGTAAAAGATTGACTGGTGGATTTCTCTCTGCCACACCAAACTGCTAAGACTTCGTCCTCCAAAGATACATGTTATTCTGTGAAGAACCTAAACACCTACATTCAAAATATCCTTCTAGAACTGCATTGTGATCTTAAAAAAGATAATCCTTCAAGCTGAGCCTCAGTTTCCACTTGTAGATGGTTCAACCCTTGCAGCAATGCTGGAAGAATGGGAGGTGGCAATTGTAAATACTTCCTGAACATAATAGCACTCAGTAAGGGTACTTATTCTTCTTAACATTAACTTCCTGAAGGTTTTATTCTGCATGTTTTTATGTAAATTTTAGTTTAATTTGTCTAAATGATTTTTCCTCTTCCAAACATTTTTCTGTGTGTGAATACAGAATAAATAATAGTGTAATGTAATGAGCCTATGTTCTGGAAATCAAAGGACCTAGTTTCAGAGCTTTCTCTGACATACAGAAAGGGTTTGCTCCAGGGAAGGCAGAGATAGAAAAAGGGATCCTGATTTATCACTTACTACCTTGGGTGACCCTGGACACGAAAGGACTTAAAATCTCTAAGCCTTGATTCTTAAATGGAAATAATAATAATAACCTTAACCCACAGGGTTGTTATAAGGATTAGAGAAGAGTAAGGCTTTGTTTTATCCTCCCCTCCTACAGAGAACCCCCTGCAGCACCTGAGGTAATCAATATAGAGGATAAATAAATGATTGAAGGAATAAACAAATGAGAGGGAAGGGAGGGGTGGAAAGAAGGAGGGAGGAAAGAGAGAGAGAAAAAAATGTGCCTCTCAGATATTTCAGCACACAAGTATCTCTGAGCTTTTTATTTTAAAATGTAAGGTAGTAAAATCTTGAGGGCAGATTCTGAAAGAAAGCATTTTTAAAAATTAGCACCTTCTATAGGCCTGTCATCTCATCCTTACAAGACCTCATTAAGCATCCAGAATACCTTGGAAAAGTACCAAATACCAAATCATGAAAAATGGGAGAAAAAAATTCCCAAGGCAAAAGGATTGTTTTCTATCTTCCCAAGCATCTGTTCCTTCATACTGAAATATTTCATGCAAAACATATTTCATGTAATTCAAATAATTAACAGAAACAAATATTAAACAATTAACAGAGAGCAGCAAACAACAAATCTCTTCTGATTTCATTGCCATTGTTCTAAGCCTTCAATAAGAATTAGCATTCTTGTATCCAAATCGCCAGCAAAATTAAGAACACATTACCAGTTTTATTATAAAGAATTATTTGGAAGGAAATACTATTTGAGTTTTTTTTTCTTTTAATCATAGAAGAGCAAAACAAGCAGTTAGCACTGTGTATTCATTAATAAAAAGAGCAAAAAAAAAAAAAAAAAAAAAAAAACAACCCACTATCAAAATCAATTAAATTTCTTTTGGTATGAAGGGAACATTCAACATGCATTGAAAATAGTCTATTTTGAGCAGTCGTAGTTTTCATTTTTTCTTAAATGTATCAGACATAGATTTCACAGCTCATAATTAATTCCCAGTGCCCACATCACCATTAATTTTTAATCAAAGCAGAGCTGCTGTGAATGCTACTGCTATTTCACCAAGGTTAGTGGGGGGTTGTTTTCAGGCTAAGAAACCCTTGCTTGTTCTACATAACAGAGACTGATGTTTAAAAGAATGGCCACATGCACCCTGAAATCCCAGCTAATTACCTACAGGTGATGGGGACCAAGCTCTGCATCCTGACATTCTCTCTCTCTCTCTCTCTCTCTCTCACACACACACACATACACACACACACACACACACAAAAGGCAAAGCAAGACAAAAAAAATCTAGTTTCACAGATAATTACACCTTTACACAGGCTAGAGATTTGGGATTTCATATTCTTGGGCGGTGTTAAGACTTAGGAGTTATACATTGTTAGAAAGTATTTCCTCTGTATGTATATAGGGAATTCTCCACAATCAATTTACCATCCTTATGCTCATAAATGTATGTTTCCAGGAGCTCCCCAGATAGCACGGTAACGCTGCACCAGGGAGCAGATGTGATACAAGTTCACAGAACTTTTTTGACATAAAAATCACCAGTCAAGGAAATTATTTCAGTGTGAGTTAAGGAAGGCCTCAGGCAAGCTATTCTCCAATCTAACATCAAACAACAAAAAGCAAAACTGGAGGACTAATAGTCAATTTCAAACCAAGTAAGTACACTGACTACAGATAAGTACTAACAACTAAAAAAAAAAAAAAAACAATACTATCAACTGCAAGAAAATTTCTTACACTTTATACTTTTACATAAAAGACATAACCTGGCCATGCAGATTTAAATAGCTATATAAATTTCATATATATAAATATAGATATATACAATATCATCTTTTTAAAAACATAATAAATATCTAATAAGGAAAGATTAAATATGGCTAATCCAACTGAATATAAATAAAAGCTAAATTGTTTAAGCATACTTTATCAGACAGATACACAGATAACCCACATAGACAAAAATCTTTAAAGTGTTCATAGAAAAATTTTCCAAAATAGAATTACTAGTGATACTAGCAATCATTTTAATTTGTATTTATTATTCTCTGTGTCTTCCAAATTCTTAATATCAACCAATACAATTTTATAAGAAAAACCTTAATATTTCCATGTTTAAAATTGCAAGCTGATTATTTCCCTCATATGCTAAAATTTGAGATGTTCCATAAAATAAAGAACTTGGTTCTCAATAAGCTATGAAAGTAAAATTAGTCCTTACTTAGTCATACCTCCTGCTATGGAACCCTCCACAACACAGCAGTGAATATTCAATAAATCACTCAAAAGTGCTTATACAGCAGACATACCTTACAAAGATGCCAGGAGCAGCACCAGTGAACTTTAGTCCAAAGAAAATAGCATAAATAATACTTACGTGGGCCGCTGATGCTGATTTCATTGCCATTGTTCTCAGCCTTCAATAAGACTTATGTGGGCCACTCCACAGAATCGTGTGGTTCTTAATTAAGTTTAGAATTCAACACAAATTCAACATTACTGAAACTTCAAATAACATTAGTTGCAAAGCCATGATAATCCAGGATTTAGTAAATGAAGCCCTCAATTCTATCTTGTCATGCTTTTAACCCTCCTCCCAACACCTTTCCTTCCTGCCTGCCATTCTACATAACTGGGTCTCCCTAGGCATGGATGTACAAACCATGAAAGGCACCAAAATGTTCCTTTGTTCAAAATATTGCCTCCATTATCTGGCGAGAATGTGTGAATTTCCCATTTTTCAAGGTTCTTAGCCTAGGCATACACGTCAGAAAGAAAAGTGCCAGGAATTTTTGATAATTGGGAATAAATGCAGATGAATTAAGAGAATGCAGAGAAGGAGGAAAGGAGAGCAGATGTCCCAGGGGATAGTGTGGTGCCGAACTATAGGGAAAAGTGAGACACATTTGCACAGACAGTTTGGGGCCTTGTTGTAGAAGACTCTGGTAGTGAGTGTGTGATGACAGATTTTATTGCAAGGACAGCAATTCATTGAGGAATCTTGACCAGAGGATGACTTGATCAAAGTGATGTTTTAAACAGGATGAATTGGAGCAGGAAAGATGACTATAATTAAGAAGACCATCTAGAAGGAAATGGCGGTGGTTTAGGCCAGATATGATGAGGGCATGAACAAATGGAAAAGGAGGGGAAAAGAAGACAAGTTGATGGACACAGATCAACCTTAAAGGAGTCAGATGTGACTTGAGGGAATAAGAAGGTCAAGGGAGAGGTTTTAGTGAAATGAGGAAGACCCAAGCATGATTTAGGTTTGGGGAAGGAGGTAGAGGAAAGGAAGAGGTTAAACCAATGGATGGGGGAATAAGGGAATCAAGGTAAAGAAGAAAAAAAAATATTTACTGAACACTGACTTGTGTCAGACCAAGGCTAGATACTGTAAATAAATATCAACTCTCAGAAAGCAAAATCTGTATCTTTTTCATCTTGGTTCTTCCAGTCTTCACATATGGGAGGCACCCAACAAATGTTTGCTAAATGAATGGTGCTGAGGTAGGAGAAAATATTAGCCTAGGAGAGATCAAAGGACACATTTTCAGAGGCAGGGGAGGAAGAAGAGGGTGCTGAAGACATGGAGGCAGCAATCCTGACAGCTCATGAGATGAGAGTCAAGGCCTGTCATTAAAAGGGAGGACAATGATGTGGATTGTGGGAGTGAGATCAAGGCCTAAGGAATGGCAAAGGGTTTAAACAGTTATTTTAAGTAGTGAAAACTGGGCTCACTTAAATATGCATAAAAATTTACAAATAGCAGTGAAGTTCTAACTAATGTTAGTAAGATCTCATGGGGGTCTATTTACTGACTTCCATCAGTAACAACTCCCTAGGCAAAGATTAAGAGCAGAAAAAGCCAGATAGAGCTCATTCAGTTCTTCTGGACTTATACTCTCTGGTGAAAAACTTCATCATAAATTTGTCACATTAGTTTGAATTATTATTATTATTATTAGTAGTAGTAGTAGTAGTATCTTCCAGTTCATAGAAATCTTCTCAAAGATAAGAGTTTTGTCACCAGTATGACTCTATGTCATATACAACTAGAAGAAAGAGAAGTTATACTCCATTTATATATGCTGTATTAAAATGCATTCTATTGTCCTATATAACTAATTAGAACAAATGAAAAAAAAAAAAAAGACTTGTGTCTTACACATCTGTGTATCCGAGTCCCTAATATGGTGCCCAGAATACCATCAGCGCCCAGTCAATATCTCTGGATACATATTCCCCCCTTCATTGATTCCATCTCTGCCTTTGTGCCACCTCCTTCGCCATAGCCTAAAGCATGCTCAGTTTCTCCTACTTTCACTAAAAGCATTTCTTTAACCTTCTTATTCCCTCAAGTCATATCTGAATCCTCCTTTAATGTTAATCTGTGCCCATCAAGGCCTTGCACCAGCAAGCAGGAACAATGGAAGTTCAGTGTCAAACAGCAGACTCTGGGGTGACAAATAGCATATCAGCCTGAAGCACATACTAGATGGTGTATAAAATGAAGATAGAATGATGTAAGTAGATTATAAGGACAGGGAAGGGAGTTGCCTTCGAGGAACAAAATGGTAAACTAAAAGTGTCTAAGGATGTTTGATGAATCACATAACAAAAAGGCTAGAGCTTCAGCAGTCCCAAGGTTGTTGCAGTGCTCAAAGAGGTCTAGGACTCGTATTTTCCATATTTTTGGTCAAATTCCTGAATGTCATTAGTATTCACTCTTTTTTGGTTGTAAGATGGCCACAGCAGTTGTAGGCATTATATTCAGATAAAACACATTCTGGAGAGAGAGAGAGAGGGAGGGAGGGAGGGAGAGAGAGAGAGAGAGAGAGAGAGAGAGAGAGAGAGAGAGAGAGAGAGAGAGAGAAAGTGAGAGAGAGAGAGAGAGAGAGAGAGAGAGAGAGAGAGAGAGAGAGAATCATTTCTTTTTTGTGTCAGGAAGGAAAATGTTTTCTAGACCTCAGGTGCAGAGCTTGAGTGTCATTGGCCATATTAAGATCATGTGCTTGTTCTGCAGGTGTAAAATATGCTGGCAACACCTGCATTTCCAGTTTCTGTGTTGGGGGATGTCTGCTCTTTCAAGCCAGGAAGCATCAGGGAGATGCGGATGGAGGAAGTAGCTGAACAGTAGTCAACAAGAGGAGATGAAGAATTGTGACCACAGTTTGGTTTGATAGCCTGGGAAAGCCTCAGTATAACCATCTTGCCTGCTGCCCCACGCAGAATCCCATGAAATTTGCTTTGTGTGTGGATCATGTAATTCAGTCTTCTATAGCTGATTGGTGTAGGAGGACACCCAACCAAGAGAGTCAGTAACCCATATGACATGGCTTAAACTGAGAACCAAAGCAACTAGATTCTTTTTCATCTACTTATATTAAGGATATTTGTAATAAGGATGATATATTCCCAAGCATTCTGATGTGCTTTGTTTCCTGCATTGCTTTTTTTTTAATGGTTCTTTTTAGTTATTCACAACAATAAAATTCATTTTGATATAATTATACAAGCACAGGATATATCTTATTCTAATCAGTACCTTATCTTATGGATATACACAACGGTGGGATTCCCTATGGTATATTCATATATTTACATAAGGAAATTATTTCAGATTCATTCCACCTTCCTTCCTTTTCTTCTTCCCCTTCCCTTTCCTTCATTCCCCTTTGTCAAATATACTGAACATCTTTTCTTCCCCTCTCCCACCTTATTGTGGCTTAGAGATTCCTGCACTTCTTGTAGTCTTTTTCTTTATCAACAAGAGATATTTACAATGCCCCAAGGACAGTTAGTCTGTTAAAGTAAGGATGAAAGAGAGGCATAACTTTTTGATTATCTGGACCCTTTACTTAAGTTCTCTTTTTCTTAACAAACATCCAATGAACTTCTCTCTGTTCTTTGCTATTAAAATTGCCAAACTGTAACATGGAATTAAAAACATGGGCTATATGACACCAATCTCCAGGATATATAAAGAACTCAAAAATGTAACACCAAAAAAACCAAATAACCCAATCAATAAATGGGCCAAGGAGCTGAACAGACACTTCACAGAAGAAATACAATCTATCAACAAACATATGAAAAAATGTTCATCATGTCTAGCAATTAGAGAAATGCAAATCAGAACTACTCTTAAGATTTCATCTCACTCCAGTCATAATGGCAATTATAAAGAATATAAGCAATAACAAGTGTTGGTGAGGATGTGGGAGAAAAGGTATACTCACACATTGCTGATGGGACTGCAAATTGGAACAACCACTCTGGAAAGCAGTATGAAGATTCCTCAGAAAACTTGGAATGAAAGCACCATTCGACCCAGATATCCCACTCCTTGGTTTATACCCAAAGGACTTAAAATCAGCATACTACAGTGATGCAGCCACATCAGTATTTACAGCAGCTCACTTCACAATAGCTAAAATACGGAACCAACTTAGGTGCCCTTCAACAGATGAATGGATAAAGAAAATGTGGTACATATACACAATGGAATATTACTCAGCTTTAAAGAAGAATGAAATTATGTCATTTGCAGGTAAGTGGATGGAACTAGAGAGTATCATGCTAAGTGACACAAGTCAATCCCCAGAAAACAAAGACAAAATGTTTTCTCTGATCAATGGATGTTGATCCATAGATGGAGGGAAGGGAGAAGAAAGAATGAAGGAACTTTGGATTGTGCAGAAGGGAGTGAGGTAGCGGAGCGGCTGTGGGGATGAAAAGGACCATAAAATGAGACAGACAGTATTATCCTATATAAATATATGATCACACTATTGATGTGACTGCACCATGCACAACCAGAGGAATGAGAATGTGTGTGTGCTCCATTTGTGTACAATGTGTCAAAATGCATTCTACTGTCATGTATATCTAAGAAGAACAAATTTAAATTTTTTTGAAAAAAAAAAAAAGAAAGTTCTTAAGGTTTCTGAAAGAAGTTGCAATGATTGAACCTATAGATGATGTGATAGAATCAAGTTGTTCTTACTACATCCTTTGTGAGTATCACTATAAAATTTTGTGTTCATTACCAATACTATATTTTCTTTACAAATCACAATGTGAAATGAATATCAATAAATTTATAATTGTAAAGTGAAAAAAAAAATATGGGCTATTTGAATGCCCCCTGGACTACGCAAAGAGAGAAACATCTGAATGTCAACAACAACAATAATAACAAACACTTGTTAAGTACTTATGCTAAGTGTGAGAATGTTATTTCATTTAAGGATGAATGTTATTTCATATAAGGATGGTATAATTAGGAGCCTCATTTATAGCTATGGATTGCAAGTGCTATGGGAAGAAGACATTGCTTACCCAGCATCCATCCAGCTGTCGTCTAGCACTACTCCATGTCCTCCATCATACTCCAGCCTGACCTTCAGGAAAAACCCCTCATGTATCTAGGGAACAATACCAGCAGCAGCAGCAGCAGCACCCTCAACACAGTAATTGATCCCAAAGCTATGATTCTTAGCACTTGGTGTTTCCTTAAACACAAGGATTGCCTCAAGAATGGGAATATCACCTAACCTAACCAATGAGGCACCAAGGGCAGGTCTGCCTGGAGCTCCTGCAAGAGTCTCCCTGCTCTGAAAGGACAGCCCTTGTTATCAAGTCCCTCTTTTTACATGAACACAGTCATCTGCAGACATAAAGCTTGGAACTTCTAGAGGTTTGTGCCCTGGTATCAGTTAGAACTACTTCTGGCAGCAAATAAGTACCAAATTAAGAGTAGCATACACAATTAGGAGAATTTGTTTCATGAACAGAAGGCCAAGACTTAGTTAGGTATTTGGAGGTTAATCTAATGGCTTAGCAATAAAATAACCAATCCATGTTTTCCCATATTTATTATCTATGCTTAGCATGTTGGCATGATCCTATATTCCAAATCACAGGTGTGTGCAACAGTGTCTCCTGAGATAATCAGATATTTCCTCCCATGAATCTCCTTCCAATCAAGAGAAGACTTTTCAATAATATTCCAAAAGACTTCTCTTATTAATCATTGGCCATAGTTGCATCACAAGCCTAGGACTAAACCAATTTCTAGCAAGAAGAGTAGAATTGTCATATTTGGTTTAATTAAAATTCCCCTTTAGATTGCAAAGGGTCTGACTTCCCTGAGTGTATAGGAAGGTTTAAAACAAAATCAGCTTTCCAGAAAATAAAAAAATGCTAGAATTGGGAGGGTGATATGCATGTAGAGTCACCAAGAAGGAACAAGCTGGAGACAAAGATTTTCCTTCCTTGAGGGAGGGAAATATAATGAAGAAAAGAGCCAGAGTCACTGGATTAAGCCAGACCTGAAGGCTACCCTGTGTTGAACTTTCAGCTAGGTCAATAGATTCCCCTATTGTAGATGTTTCTCAGAGTCAAGTTTTCCATTACCTGCAGCCCAAAGCATCCCAACAAGTACAATGGCTGAGGCAGAACTCAAAATCATACTTGTCTGAATTATTTCTGGCTACCAAATCTCATTATATCTCCAGAGCCTACCAGAGCAATGAAGTAGTGGCCAACTGGTTTGACTGGTCTTTCCTCTAGTTTGCTTAATTTCTAGCAAATTCTTTATTCATTCAGGGAATAAAGACCCGCTACTCAGGTGGTGGTATGGACTTCTAGGCCCTCTCCTCTTAAGTCTGGAGCTGGGTCCCTTTTCTTCTGGGGCTTTTCCTCTTTACTGTCTCATTCATTCCATTTCCTTCTTCATCTTTTCTGGTACCATTTGAACCCAAGTCAGGCTTTTGTTTGAGGAAACAAAATAAAATAATTAAATAGTGTTGAAAATGATCAAGAAAAAAAAAAGATTTGGTGAAAAGGAAGATAGTAAACTATTTTCTCATGTCACTGGGGAAAATTTGAGGTCTTGATGTCAGTAGGCTGCAGTGAAGAAAAATTTTTTAAAAAGCTCTTTTGGCCATATTTTACTCTATTCCATCTATTCAGCCAATATACATTGAACACTTTTTCTGTGCCAGACACTTTACTGAGTTCTGGGAATACAAGAATGAAAAAAACAACTGATATGGTCTGCCTTTTTGAAGCTTACAGTCCAATCTTAAAGATAAACATTGATTAAATAATTTAAAAAATCCAATTAAGATACAACTGCACTCAATACCATGAAGGAGAAGTATGTGGTGAAAAGTTATTGTAAGATGGCAGTGGGACAATGAGCCAAAGTAATATAAGAAAAAAATATTATAATTATTGTATTAGGTTTCTCTAGAGAAATAGAACCATGTATCTGTGCTTTATTGTAAGGGATTGGCTCACATGATTGCAGAAGCTGAGAAGTCCCATGACCTGCCATCAGCAAGCTAGAGACCCAGGAAGCACTGGTGTAAACTCCAGTCCAAGTCTAAAGGCCCTGAGGGCCAGGGCACTGATGCTACAAGACCGAGTCCGAGGACAGAAGACTGAGTCTAAGCTTAAGCGGTGAGAGAGAGAGGAGAGAGACAGAAACAGAGAGAGAAGGGGGGTTGGGGGTGGACTCTGAAGCTTCCTCACATTTTTGTTCTATTTAGACCTCAACAGGTTAGTGAATGTCCACCCACATTTGGGAAAGGTCATCTACTTTCCATCATCCACAAATTCAAATGCTAAAAAAAAAAAAAAAAAAAAATCAGCTCTCCAGAAAATTTTTTAAAAAATGCTAGAATTGGTATGGTGATATGCCCTTGTAGACAGACCTAGAAATAATGTTTAACCAGCTGTATGGGCATTTTCTGACAAATTAACCCATAAAATAAGCCATCACAATTACCTGGCAAGAAATAGAGTACCCAAGTGATATCACCTGCCTTTTAGGGTTCTGTCCAGTGCATTAGAAGAAAATCAATGAGAAGAAACTATCCGTGGCCTCTGGTTAGATTCAAATGTTAGTCTAGCTTTCTTGTACAAGTATCAAGGAGCTTCAATGCATATATAGTTAGAAAACACGACAATAAATGGGGAACCTGGAATCTGCTATTTACTCAGCCATAAAGAAGAACGATTTTATGACATGCTGGTAAGTGGATGGATCTGGAGACTATCATGCTAAGTAAATTAAGCCAATCCCCCCAAACCAAAAGGTTGAATGTTCTCCCTGATATGTGGGAGTAGGGTGGGGAGAATAGAAGTTCAGTGGAGCAGACAAAGAGGAATGAAGGGAAGGGAGGAGATAGGAAGAGGAAAGACAGTGGAATGAATCTAACATGTAACATTCTCATGTACACGTATGAATACACCACAATGAGTTTTAATATTGTGAACATCCACAAGAAATTAACTTAAAAAAAATAAAGTAACTATGGGCAAATGGCAGAAATATCCACAGAGGGAAGGGGAAGCAGGTGGTGGGGGAGGGGAGGGGAGGGGAAGGAAACGTTGGGGACTGAATTAGAACAAGATATATTCCATGGTCTTATAATTATGTCAAAAAGTATTCTACTGTCATGTATAACTAAAAAGAACCAATAAAAAATGTGAAAATAGCATTTTTTTAAATAAGTGAGTCTCTCATTCTCACTTGGCCAAGGACATTGTCAGAACCATTGTGTTGCCTGACAGGGAGAAATAGGGATTCTGATTTTGTTTTGTCTTAAACACATTATAAAATTTCACACTAACACAAAAGCTATTAAAATAACAGTGCAGACTCAGGTTCTTATTCAACTTGGGGGAAAAAAGAAGGTTCCCATGTACATCTCCCTTTAATCCCATTTCCTTTCCTAACACCCAATTATCCTGAGTGTGATGATTACCATCAGCATGGGTTTCTTTATACTTGCTATAAACATGCATATTTCAAAAAATATTTTGTTACATGGTCCTATGCATTACATTAATACAATAAGATTATGCACATTCTTCCACAGCTTGCCCTTTCTGTTCATTGTTATGTAAGTGTGATCCATTTATGTAAATGTATGAAGATTGCTTGTTAATTTTCACTGCTGCATAATATTTCATTATATTCACTCATTCTGTTGCTCATAAAAATTTAGCATGCTTCCATTTGAATCCTTCTGTTCACAAAAATGGTATGTTTCTCCTCTTAAAATAAATAACTGAATCTTAACTTTATTTCTTCAAGCTTGCTTTAAAAAACATTCTGTGAATGTTTGCATGATGTCACAGAATAAGCCATCAACTAATATTCCAAAAGTCTAGCTCTGAAACTATATGCTTCATGTGTTGCTTATGTGAGGATACTTGGTTTTAATATAATGGGAATGGATCTGGGAAATACATCTCTATAATGATTTGCTCTATGAAGCTCTTAACTATTTACTTCACTGAAATTGCAATAGCATACAAGCATGATTACTCTGTAGACTCAAGTGAAAGAAAATGTTAGTAGCCTTTGTTCCTATGTGGATATAAAAACATGTCAGAAAAGGCTATAATTATTTGAATTCATGACATACCTTTCTTCTAAAAGAGCTTTAAAACTGTATAATTGAATTTATCCTGAAAGCGCTCCTGAGAAATAGAGGTTCTTTTCACCCAATTTAATAAGTGACACTGAAGTTTGTTGGATCACCCCAGATCACACAGACTAGCTTTGATTCTTGCTCTAAAATGGTCTACACTCAACTTAGCTGTCTCATACAGCTTTCATCTTTGATAGAATAGTTAAAGTCTATGTTATTATAAGTTCTGGCACTAAAAAGCGATTTCAGCAACTGAATTGACCAAGGCTCCAAATCCCCTTGGACAGTTTTATCAGTTATGGTCCATTTGGCTGGCAGTAAAAGAAACCTAGTGATGTTAACAATAGGGAAATTTATTATCTCACATAGAAAGAAGTGTAGAGGTAGCTGAGGAGACAGATTCCCTTTAGCTCTGCCATGCCTTCCTCAGTCTTAGCATGATCCTCAGGCCAGTCTCAACAGAGCTTGCAGTAGCTCCAGGCATCACAGCCCAGTACAACAGCATTCAGAGGAATAAGAGGCATGTATGTATCTTTATAATTCTGTGAGGAATGCTCTTCAGAACCATTTTTCTGCCCTCAGTTAGTAGGAGATACCTATTCATCACTTGTCAGAACTGAGTCACATACAAACCACTGAACCAAACATTAGCCAGGGGATGATATCCATGTCTCTCCCAGCAGACCCACCCTTAGGGCTGGGATTAGCTACCTGTGTAACACATGACTGCGTGGAGGAGGAGATACCTAAATCAGGCTTCTCTAGGAAGGGGAAAAAAGAAAAGGATACAGTGTAGGTAAACCAAAAGCACTCAATAGAGTCAGTCCTCGTCACACCCAGGCTGTCCACTGTGAATACAATTCAGAGATAAGGAAGTGAGTGGCAGCCCTGCTTGAGCCTCATGACAGACTTTTACAAACTCCACGTCTAACACCCCTAGAACTCCCTTACTTTGATCCCCAAGGCCTGTAGACTTATGATCCACAGAGTTAAGTCAGCAAAGCTGGTCACTAATATTTGGCTATTCATAACTGTAAATAAAGAATTTGGGCCTGAATTTTGCAGTTGATTAATAGTAAGAATGACTAACACAATCTGGTTTGAGGAGTTAAGCATTTTGCTTCTAATGTTAAATGACAGACTAATATTCAATATTTGCTTGAAGAACTCTCTAATGTTCAATGTAAATTTTAAAGTATATGAATTAAGTTAAATCACTGGAACCACTTCCTTTTATTTCCCCTCCCTGCTATTCCTCAAATAGAAACTGCTTCATTTCTTTTGCCAGCTTGGCAAAAACAAATCGGACTTTGAGTAAGTAATTGAGATGAACTTGAACATTAGCCCTTTGTTTGAGTGACAACTAGGTATTTGCCAAATGCTATAGATAGACACATGAAGACATCCTGCAGGAAACTTGCCTGATACAAAAGTTTGCATATACACTTCTTTACACAAATACTCTTTAAAAAGTGGATTTTTAAAATACTGCCAATGGTGGCTGGGGATAAAGTTAGTAGAGTGCTTGCCTCGCATGCACAAGGCCCTGGGTTCAATCCCTAGCACCACCAAAAATAAAATAAAATGATTCCAATGTACCTGAAGATGCCAGTTTATTTTAGGCAGAAATTTAAAAGACTTCCCTAATTTGAGTGAGGCAACTGTCAAAAATAAGAAGGCACCAAGAAAATCTGATGAGGTTGTAGGTAGATTTACTAAAAACTCTTCTCAACTCCTTCTACCGCCAGGTTTAGTTGCTTGTTAACTAAACTACAACTCAGTCTTTAAATCATAAGGGGCCTCCAAAACTGCAGAAGTTTCCAATAAAAGATCTCTTAGCCCTAAGTGAGTCTTCAATCAATTTCTTCTACCCCATGAAAGCTTCCATGAGGCTCAGCTATAGGCAGTGTGTTATTGCCTCCTTCCCCAAATCTCAAGAGTGTTCAAAGTTTATTTGAAAATACACACAGTCTCCTCACATTGCTTAGCATCAACTTCGAGATAGTTCTCCTTCCATCCTGAAACAGCTGCTACCTGTCTTTTGATGAGCATGGAAAGGAATGACTTTGGACTTGAAGAAATGAAACCTGTACATTTCTTTCAAGTACATGACAATTGGCTGTTCGAAAGCTGTTAGTTTACTTTCTTTTGAACTATTTGGAAAAGAGATGCCTGATTGGATAAAAGCCAAGGGAAGTTTCTAGATTAGGCTTCACTAGATGAAGAGAATATCCATGGCCCCACACCTGCACTTTGATTTTAAGCCTATTTTACTGGTTAACTCCTATTACTTCTTTGGCATCCAACCATTGTTTCCCCCACCACACACCTGTACAAAATGAAATTCTCTCCCTCAGTGGTAAGAGACAGGTATGCTACATGACCCCCATGACAGTCACCGTGGACAAGGGGGCTAGTGTATAAGGTAGGGAGGGATGAAATAAAATGAAGAGAGGAATCAGAAGGTGAAGAGAGCTTACCTAGAAGCTGAAATCTCTTCTTTTCCTTTCAGTTTATCAAGATTCATTCTCCTATTTTCTCTTACCATTTTCCCACCTGTTTTTGTCCCCCTCTTGGGTCTCTGGAACTTAGGAAAACACTTTGTTAAAAATGTCCCTTAGGTAAAAGATGATGGATTGGTTAATGTTTGAAGTCTGCTCTCTGCCACCTCCCACACCCACATCCCCATCTACTTAACACCCAAACCCAAGAAATCCCTTCCTAGGCAGCATAGCTCTTTTTCCCTGTTTCCCACCCCCAAAACCTCCCCAGGGAGGACAAGAGCTGCCCATGAGGTCATAGACTTTACATAGAATGAGAAGGGTTCTTGCTATAAAAAACTAAAAGAAGAAAAGTGCAAGAAGACCTTGAAAGGGAGAACAAGGATGTCAGGGGCCCTCTGGTTGGACCGGGGTCAGTTTGAAGTTGAGATTTGAATGCAAGGGGGTGGTCAGGAGATTTGAGAGGATGGGAGATATGCAAGCTCAATGGAAACCTGGTTCACTCTAGAGCATGTCTGACATGTAAGAGACATTAATAAAGATTATTGAAATTTTAATTAAGAATAAGAGGAATGGATGGGGAAAATCTGAGTACAGTGGGATTACGAATTAGGTCAACATGTTTATATTTGAAAGTTTGATAAAAATTTGAATTGTTTTTAGTTAGCTTTGTTTGAAGGACTGGAGTTCTTTTCTTTGAAACTCTGTTCTGGCTTGGATTCCAGTTGCATTTATGCCTTTATGTTGAGAAGTTAATGTCATTTAGGAAATTTCAGAGCCAGAGTGAGAACTGGGTTTGTGGCTATTGGTGATGAGCAGCTAGTGACAGAATACTGTATTTTCTACATATAAAGATGTCTCCCTAGGAAAACCACAGGATTCTTACAATTTAGCATACTATCTTAGAGTGGTGGTAGTAAAAAAAAACTGCTGTATTTCACAAGGTACTAAACCATGTTTTAGACATTTAGATGGAATATGAGAAGGCATGACACATCTGTGATGAGGCAGTGGGCTGAAGGTGAAAATGATGACATGTATTTATACTTTCACAAACAGTGCTTGAACATCTGGGTGTCAAGAATTGTGCTAGGTGCAATGTCACACAAGGAAATGTGGGTATGGCATAAGAAGATTCGAAATTCTGATTTAAATTAGGGACATGGAAGTGCATTTCTACCCCTATGAAGATGTAAGTTGATAACCTCTTATGAAATTAGGGACAGTGAGGTTGGAGCTTTCAATTTAACATCTCACTGAAGTCTCCCAGGAGGGAGGTCATGCCACCCTCCTTCAGGGAATGCTAACCCTTGCTTTGTGGAAGCTTCTCTCTCCCTGATTCCAGATACAGGAAGGATCTGATGGAAGCCTAATGTTATAGGACCCTATTCTTTTAGACACAACTGATGAGTCCAGAGAGTAAGTGATGCAAAAAAACAGGCTGTTGGAGGAGGCTTTGTTTCCCACTACGTGAGTAAGTTTGTCTGGAAGGAAAAACAAAAATAAAAACAAAAGCGCTGAAGGTGGTGTGCAAAAAGAAAAGGCAAGAGAGGCCTGGCAGGGCAAGAATCCCTGGTCCCTGCGTGTGTGCTATCGGTTACTCTCTAAATTCCTTTCTTTTGTTTTTGTTTTGTTTTACTAAATTGCTTTGATGTGAGGCCTTTTCAATAGTAATCAAAATATTTTGAAATAAGATACTTAAAAAGTTGAAAGTGCTTTATGTAAATAAGCAACGGCCTTAGTTAAACCAAAGAATTATTTTGAGTCTTAGAATAGACTTTGGAAACTAAAGACTCTGATCCCAAACTCATCATTCATTAGATGAGTAACTATGGGTCACTGTCCTTGAAGTGTGGTTACCACCACACCACCTGTAAAAAGATACACACACACAAACACACACACACATATGTGTGTGTGTGTGTGTGTGTATATATATATATATATATATATATAATGCATATATAATGTTTAATGTTCACTATCTCATTTGGCCCATCATCTCATTTGATCATATGTATATGATATTATGTAATTCACACCATGAAAGGTGGTCATTGAGTATCATGTGATAAACTCCAATTGTGAAGAAGCAAGAAGCAAGAGTTACAAACATGCTGTTGCTACACTGGAAGAATGCAGTCCTGAATGATTAAGGGAGTCTAAGAACATTCCTCAGTCAGATGGGGAGAGAATTATGGCTCTGTTAAGTGAACTCACAGAAATTTAAGAGCAAACTCAGCAGAATTATCTTTCCATAAGATATCACAGATAAAAGACCCAATAGAGCAAATAGATTACTTTTTTATAGAGGTAATGCAAGATAATGCAAAAATATTCGGTGATCGGAGAAAGGGGAAGAAACAACACTCCTAGAGGTAACTAACCCTTTCCTGAAAATTCCTGGGTCTCTCCAGTGGTCTCAGGATATCAATAGGACACATTAATTAGACTGTATCTTATTGATGTCTGTGCACAGTCAATAATCAGAGAAGTTCCACTTTTAGATTGCTAAAAAGTTTACAAATAATCTTATCTATTAAATTATGCAAAGGGTTCTGGCAAGTTGTTTTAGATGAAGAGTCTAGAGCTAAAATTGCATTTGTAATTCTCTTTGTATGTGAACCAAATGTCATACTCTTTGGATTAACGATCTACATTTCAAAATTTGGCAAGTGGCTCAGCCATTTGCATGGGCTATAAAGGCATCATCACAATGTTTAACCAAAGTGTAAAAGATCATCTGGGACATCTCAGATTACTGCCAATTGAAAACCATAAGACTGGTCTAAATGAAATTCCTAAAATGCCAACTTGAACTCCCAGAAGTCAAATACTACACTGGAGATGGAAAATGAACAAGTAGACCTTTCTCCTCACCACACATGTCCCCTAACTGCTCCATGTGACATAAACAAGCAAACAAAATACCTCCAGACATTGGAAATCACCTCCAACCAAAATGCAGCTGTTGTCCTCTGTGTGGCTTTCCCTGAGCTTCCAACTCTCTCACTATCGCCTCCAAACCAGAGTAAATTTTTTTCCTGCACGGAGAGCCTGTGATACAATGTTCATTACCTGGTAATGTGTCCCTTATCCTAAGGTGTCACATGCATGAAGGAAATGCCTGTTCCTTACATGTGACTTCATGCAAAGCATAAAACTACATTCACTGTGCCTTGAGACCTGGACTCGAACTCAATAAATTTGTTGAATATGGAATTTTCCTCTCACAGGAAGGACATCAGCTCCCTGCTGAGAAGTTGAGTATTGAGTTGGATCATTTTAAAAGAACCCTACCTTCATCAGGACCTTCAGAGAAGCATTCTTTGTCCTATGTGTGTTTGTGTGGCACTAGTGAAGATACCCAATAAGAAGACAGTGATGTTTTCAGGATAACTGATTCCCTCCAACTGTTAGAGTCTGTAAACAAGTCTGGATGGCGCCTGGCATTTTGCCAGAGGGAGTGGTTTGTGAAGTAACCGCCAGTGAGCCATTAAGTGTGGAGATTCCTTATTGGTTGACTGATGTATCTAGTTTATGCTAATTAAGATAAGCTGTGTGGAATGTATAAATACCTCTGTTGTCCTACAATAAAGGGCTCCCACTCCTGCTGTATCAATCTACACAAGTTGTTCATCACCCCCCTGGTTATTTTGCTGCAGCTGGACTGCGGCATCCAACTATATGGAAGACAAATCATTTAATTTAAAAAATAAATTAGTCAGTTGAGGTGATAGTCATGGAGGATGACCCATGACTGGCAAGGGGGCTTTTCTGAACTAAAGTAGAATGTTCCTCTTTAAGGCTATTGGTCACTCCGGAGGTAATGTCACAGATCACTCTAAATGAACTATTATATTGGGCACTAAAGATATCCCAAAAGTCTGATTTAATCCAACAAAGAGAATGTAAATTCCTTGTGCATATTCTGGAGTATTAAGAGATTTTTGCAAAACTGAAATTTCTAGACTGGTCTTAAAGATTCCAGATATATTCTATATATGGAATCTATATACTCCAGATAGCTTACTATTCTTCTAAGTATCAAATTCTCTATCATAAACAGTTTGGGGGTGAGGTTTTCTTTTAAATCTCTCATAGGATAAAACATGCTGTAATCTAGCTGGGTACATTGGCACATGCCTATAATCCCAGCATCTTGGGAGATTGAGACAGGAGAATCATGAGTTCAAAGCCAGCTTCAGCAATGGTGAGGCACTGAGCAACTCAGTGAGTCCCTGTCTCTAAATAAAATACAAAAAAAAAAAAGGGCTGCAGATGTGGCTCAGCCATTTGCAGGGGTCAAGTACCTCTGAGTTCAATTCACAGTACCAAAAAAAATGCTATAATCTACCTTAAAGAATGAACATAAGAATGATATTTGCTTCCTATTGAGACAGATTATTTAGCAATGATGAAACTTTGATTAAATCAGGATTTCCAGAATAGTGATTTCTGGAGAAATAACAAAGTTATCTGAGCCTCACTCCACAGCTTTGAAGCAAGAAAGTTGCTCCTTCCTTTCTGGACTAGGAGAGAGAATTAAGGAATAGTTTTCTCCTACTTTGTAATCTATGACAGTGATCGTACATAGAAGTCACTGGTTCAGAGTGAGGTAGTGGGGAGACCCTTAGTAAATGGATACCTCTGAAAACAGGACAAGTTATGTCAAGTTTTTTTCTTTGTTTAAAGATCAACAGAACTTTTGATGTATGCTTATAAGAAATTAGACATATTATTAATTAAAATGTCACCAACCTGAGGAACTTAACCAAGGGCCCACGAGTGACTAATGGTTAGACTGTTTGACCAAAAAGGAACATTATGCCTTCCAAGTAGATGGTGGTTGCCGTGGAACTTGATCACCAAGATGAGTGGTCATCATGCGACTTGGTCACCATGAGATCTGATTTCTAAGGAAGTTTGTGAATATTTTCCAAATCTAACAATGGCTTTCCTGGTTAGAATTTCATATTCGATGTCCTAAAAGGCATATTTCCAATCAGAGAACTTAAATCTTGGTGTGTCACTTATCTTCTCCTAATGACAAGGATCACCCACATGCCTTCTTTGCTGTCCTTTGATCAATCTTTGCCTGTGCCTTGCATACTGATGCCTCTTGAAATTCTTTCTATGACAAGTGTCAAGAAATTGGATGGACCCAGGTGTGGTAGCACATGCCTATAATTCCAGCAGCTCAGGAGGCTGAGGCAGGAGGATTGCGAGTTCAAAACCAACCTCAGCAAAAGCAAGGTGCTAAACAACTCATGAGACTCTGTCTCTAATAAAGTACAAAAAGGGCGGGGGATGTGGCTCAGTGGTCGAGTGCCCCTATGTTAAATCCTCGGTACCAAAAAAAAAAAAAAGAAGAAGAAAAGAAAAGAAAAAAGAAGGACCTAGATGGTTCCAAGTTAGGGTTCCTTTCTCTGAGGATCTCCTTAGACCCCCTCTGGTGACAAGACAGTCCCTATAAATCTCATGCTCAGCCTGAGTGCTGCCCACTATGGCCCTTTCTAGAGAGCATAACATGAATGTCTACTAGATACATTCACACTGAAGGAAGGAAGTCCTTACTCAATTGGTCACATTTGCATCAAATAGTTTAATTTGTGTATCAACTCATCTGGGAATATTCAACTGATGGCATTGAGAATAAGTGGACATTTGTAAAATGACTCTCGAAGGCAAAGCCCGAAGTTTCAGCTACAAGACAAACCAATATCATCTCCTGGCAGAGCCAATTTTACACTTAAATTATGGAGGAGAATTGGTCAGTTATGAATACAAAATACTAACTGGAAATTATTTCTTTGGCAGCCCCAACTCCCAGAATACAGCCAGAGACTAGAAAACAAAGGCAAAAGACTCCCAAAAAGACCAAAAAAAAAAAAAAAAAAATCAAAGCCCTCGTGTATTCCTCATACAGAGAAGGCTGCCTCTTCCTTAGATCCTACTGACACCTATTTTATAATCAAGATTTTAAAAGCTGGTTATCAGTAATATGTGTAGCAGATGCTATGGGAAGCACATTAATAGGCCCAATAACTGCTGATGTCTGAGGGAAAAAAATTAAAAACCAGTTTTAAAAATTCCAAAATTGAAAGTTACCACCGTGCAGGTTTGTAAAAAGGATGAAGGCTCAAAGCCCCGCAGCCTCACAGTCATAGGACACCACTGTCCTACAGCATGTTAGTTTCTATCCTGTTACCATTAGACATATTAGTCATGAGTCTACATGAAAATCACTCAGTAATATTCTGTCCACTGTTTTACAGGTAGGAAAGGATATAATCATTTGAGAAAGTGGCCAGGGTAGGAGGGAGACTTGTCACTACTACTACCTTTTAATCTTAGAACCATGTTGTCTTAGTCTGCTTGGATTTTCAAATAGAATACTGCAGACAGGGTGGCCTAACAGCAGAAATTGACTTTCTTACAGTTACAGAGGCTGGAAGTGCAAGACAAAGGTGCCAACAGAGTTGGTCTCCGGTGAGGGTTTCCTTCCTGGCTTGCACATGACCACCTTCTCACTGTACTTCACATAGTCTTTCATCTGCACATGTGTACCCTGGTGTCTTCCTTTTCTTGTAAGACACCAGCCTTATCAGATTAGGGCCACCCTTATGACCTCAACTAACCTTAATTATCTCCTTAAAGTTTCTATCTCCAAATACAGTCACATTGGGGATTAAAATTTCAATATATGGATTTGGGGTGGGAGGGATACAATTCAATCCACAATACAGGTGAATACTTATTTAAAGATAAAAGAGCAAATAGCACCTGCAATTTTTGAGCATCTACTATGTACTAGGTTTCTGATAGTACTCTAGAAAATTAATTGCAATAGCAGGAACTCATACTAGAGTAACAAAACTAACTACAAAATGGTTTTGGTGTTTAACTTAATTCTCTGGAAAATGAGCAGTCACTTTCTAATGATGTTTCTAAGAAGTTTCTGTATACAGTCTATCAAATATAGTACACAATTCACCAAATATAGTAAAACACATCAAATACCGTCCTCTCTTTTCATTCTCTTCTTTTATTCCCTTTTTTTAACCTCTTCTATTCTTCCTCTCCTCTAATTCTTTGTCCATATTTTCAGTAATTTTTCTGTGAAATCATTGATTGTTTCTGATAAGGGTTCTTCATTTAAGAATTAGACTAGAAAGCAGGGCATGGTGACCCACCTATAGTCCCAGCTACTGGGGAGGCTGAGATAGGAGGATCATTGGAGCCTAGGACTCTTATGCCATCCTTGGCAACATAGTGAGACCTCATCTCAAATAAATAAATAAACAAACAAATAAATAAATAAATAAAGGAAGAAATAGCCTATAGACAATTGAAGGTTCCAATTCAGGTTTGCTTATTTAAAGGGGTGTAGGGTTCGATAAATTTTTGCATTTAACCTCACCTAGTTGCTCAGAGTAGAGGGTGACAAGGATTCTGGTTTCTACTAGGGATTTGCTTTCACCCTTTCCCTTTCCCAAATCATTCATTTCTGGTTATCTGGATAAATCTTTGGCTCTCTGTCTTACCTATGGAAATGTATCCACTAAAATATGATTTTGTGCACATGCTATTCTAGAAAAGAACTGGAGATATGCAATTCTGACCTGATCCATTATTGTAAAGACTATGAGGCTAAGAAGTCAGAAAAGGTGGTAACAATTTTGGGGCCAGTCACTGCAAAGCCCAGCACTCCTGGCTGCAGACCACGTCACTAGTCATTCTAACATGATGTGGATTCTGTGGCAGTTGAGGCAGTTGTCAAATTAGCTTAGTCATTTCAAGATATTTAAAAGGAATACTTTTTCATTTTTGATTTTTCAGTTAAGTTTCCTGTTTTAAATGTGTTTTACCAAACATCCGAAGTACACAGGGGAGGGCATAATCTCTGTTCTGCTACAATAAACCTACTGCATATGAGGCAACCGGGGATGGGTTATAAATGACCTATAATTTACTGAAAGTACTGACGCGCAGCTTTATATCAGGTTTTTCTTATTCCTCTTCAAACCTCCTGGCATTTCTCTTATCAAGATTCAACAGCAGCAGCCCTGTAGCTCAGCTGCCTATTTGTGCTTTAGTACAAGACCGAGAAAACATTTCACTGCTATAGATAACTTTCTAAAAAGTTAGATCCCTATTTAACGTGGAAAGTTCAAGATTTGCTGGCTTTAAATTGTCAGTTAAGCAGTCGTCGTGGAAATGTGTTTACTGAGGGGGAAAGACCAGATTGAAATGGGGAGCAGATGTCATCCAAATGGACTTTGAAGTCAATTTTATAAGCAGGGCATTGAAATTAATGGCCATAAAATCGACTTGAGCAAGTCCCAGGCCAACGACCAGCTGCAGAGTCAACATACCTCCATGCTGACCCCCTCCACCCCCGGCCCTTCCTATTCCACTAACAGCTCTCACACATAAAGATTTCCGAAAATGTCAAAATGCCCATGCTGATGGAGAATTCACTGGGATGAAAATAGTCACGGATTGAAGTCTAATTCCCAATTTGCATTCTGGCCTCAGAATATTCCTCATCTGTTTAAATTTCTGACTGACTGAAAGATAAACTCACCTTTTAAATAAGCCCAATAAACACAATGTTCTTGAGAGCTAAAATTTAACAATATGAAGACTTTTGTGACTTCAAGGCTGTTTCAACCAGAGATGCTTATTTTGCAAAATGTCCGTGACTCTAATATGCACACTGTGCTTGACACTTAAAATTCCCTGCAGTTGGGGCAGCTGTCAACGTCAATGTTGGAGTATTTATTCTGTGGCTTTACTATTTCAAGGATAGCATATGTCTCATCTTAATAGATGTCAGGGGAGGTGGGTGGCATCATAGAATTGTGGAACCACAGATCATCTGTCTAGTGATTCCAAAGTGCAGCTTCACAGTCGGTTCCAGGCTGGCTACAAAGGAACTTGTTAAAAATACATTGTCGGGCTGGGGTTGTGGCTTAGCAGTAGAGCATTCGCCTAGCACATGTGAGGCCCTGGGTTTGACCCTCAGCACTACATAAAAATAAATAAATAAAATAAAGGTATTGTGTCCAACTAGAACTAAAAAATAAATTAAAAAAAAATACAATGTCACAGGTCCTGCCTCTGGGACACTGGAGACGAGTCTTAGGAGGTTGAAATTTTAAAGTCTCCTTCAGTGATTACAATGGGCAATCAGGGTGGGAACCCAATACTCTGAATCCAATCACTCATCTAATATGAAAATTCTGTTCTCTCACCATTTAGTCTTCCAAATCACACTAAAACTTCCTGAGCTTGTGGGCACAATAGACATAGGGATAGTCCCCTGAACACATATGTGACTGGGTAAGAAAAGTATTAGCAAAATAGTAATAGAAAAACACTAGTGTGGTTTTTAAAATGTTAAATGCAAAAAGAGAGAGAGAAAACAAGGAAAAAGAAGGAAAGAAGGGGGGAAAGGAAGGAAGGTAGGAAGGGACAGAGGGAGGGAGGGAGGAAGGAACAAAGAAAAGGGAGGGTTTTTTTTTATCATGGTGTGAGAAAATTACCAAGTTTTAAAAATTACAAAGACCAGGAAGAATTGCACAATAAGCACTTCTAAGTCAGAATCCATGGTCAAGCTGAGCCCAAGGACCCTGGACTGAATGGGCAAGGGAGCTGCATTGTTCTCCATGGCTTGCTGTGCTCAGTGGAGTGAGGCACATTGCATTTAGTGGTGGTACAAATCAACGAAGGCCTGGGGAAGGTCCTGAATGTCCAACATAATGTATATGGTAAACTGAAACCACTCCAGGAGCGAACAGCTTCCTGAGAGCTAAGTCACTTTTAGCAACATGTGTCATAGCATACCAGACTTAAATCAATCTTCTAGATAGCATTTCTTCCAAGTGTTTATTCTGCTTCTACTTGAACACTTCAGCCTGAAATAGCCCACTCAACTTTTAGAGAGCTGTAATAATTAAAAGCTCTTATGTACACTGAGGTGAAATTTGTCTTTCTGTAGTGCCTACCCATTAATCCATATCCAACCATGCTTCCACCTGACAGAGAGCTGTTTAGATATTCAGAAATGGTAATCTTGATCCTCACCACCTGCTCTTCATCAGGCCAAGCCATCCCGATTTTATATATGCATCTCAAATGGCATTGCTTAGAGTCTCTAATGGCTCAGCCTATATTTCTTTAAAATGTTCAGGGTCCATAATTTTTTACTGTAATGCTTCAGATTTGGTAGTAGATACAGTGAGACTATCGGGTCCTCAGAGCTATACACTGTGTTTCTATGGGTAGAGAATAGGCTGGGTAGGTTTAGACAGTCAACTCTCATCATGGCTCATATGGTACTTGCAGTTACTCGTGCCTTTATCGTCCAGAGCATCTTCCAGCCCTGGGGCACACCCTGCCCTTTGCTACAGCAACCTGAGGAAGGCCTCTGTGGCTACCTGGCCATTGACTAAGGGAACTTTGCCTGGTCTCTCCTTTCTAGTCCCCTGCATACCTTACTAGTACCTATTTGTGATTCTGAACCCTCTCTTGAAAATTAAATCCCTCTTATTATATCACATTTTAGACTACTTATCTGATTTTGGACTGGCATGTCCCTGGAAATGTTCTAGACTGATCTGCTGTGATTTGTTCTTATACAGTGGCCTCCAAGTTACTTCCTGGCAGGCCCCAGGGTGCCCTTTCTGTTCACTAAGGGTACATGGATGACCAAAAAGCCCTACGCATGTTTTTAGCATGCACAGTTAAAGCACACCTTCACAGGCATATTTATGAAAGTAGTTTGGGGTACACAAATGTTGGGTAGTACATTCATCCCTGTAAAACTTCGTGCTGTTAGATTTGTCTATCATGTTTTAGTCCTCATGGTTCTCAACTATTGTCTAAAATATTTATTATATTTTCAGATCTTTACCATCTGCCAATATGATTCTCATGGCAGTGACTGTCTTTTCTAAATTATTAATTTCAGAGGGAAAAGATAAGCAGCATCCTCTTGAGCACAACCCTAGAAACTTTTATCTATATGACATTGATTCATGAAATTACTTTCTGAGTATTGTGCTTTCATAAATTACGAACCTATAAAGTACCTAAATAAAAAATAAACTTACAAGTGAATTATATTAAAGGTCATGAAAAACTGAGGAAAGCCTAAGAAGCTATCACAGATCAAAGATTGATAAGGAGACATAACAGCTAAATGCAGCATGGTATCCTGAATGAGATAGTGGGATGGAAAAAAGAATAATGGTAGAAAGACTGGTGGAATTCAAAGTCTGTAGATTCTTTAATGTATTACAACAATGTCACTCTCTTAGTTTTGATGAATAACCATGGTTATGTAACACGTGAACAATAGGGGAAATTGGGCAAAAGGTACATGGGATTTCTTGGTATTATCTTGCCCCTCTTATGTAAATCTAAAATTATTTTAAAATATTGAGTTCTAAAAGTTTTAAAATAAAGGTACTTTCAAAGCAATATATACTCTAAATTCATCACTTCCTAATTGTTTTACTATTATCTATGCACTTGAGGTTATTGACTTCCTTTTTTTTATTGGTGTGCTATAGTTGCACATACTGATGGGATTTGTTGTTACATATCCGCATATATTCACAATACACAATGTAACAGTATAATGGGCCAATATCACTCCCCAGCACTTCACCCGCTAGCCTGGACCCTTTCCTCTACTGATCTCCCTTTGGTTTTGAGGTTATTTACTTCTATGGTATTCATACTCACACAATTTTTCCAAATATCTAGCTGTTAAACACCAGCACATGATTCTTCAAGACTTTTCATTACTAAGGAGAAGAATAGTCTTTACTCATGCCTTCAACCATAGTAATCATTTTTTGAACCCTGATTACTGTGGGAGGATCTCATCCTCTGATTTACTTGTAAATAAAATTATTTCATGATGAGGCCACTTTGGAGTTCTTTTGTGTGTGTGTGTTATTTTTTTAAAAAATTCATTTATTTTCTTTTTTTAATGAACTTATTTTTACAGCAGGTTTAGGTCATAGCAAAATTGAACAGAAAGTACAAAGATATTCCATATATTATCTTTCCCCATACATGTCTAGACTCCCTCAGTATAAACCTCCCCCTCTAGAGTGGACATTTGTTACAATGGGTAGACCTATATGGACACATTATGATTACACAAAGTCCACAATTTACATTAGGGTTTACTCTTGGCATTGAAAAGAGCAACAACAGATCCTTATGGGTATATACCCTGTGTCTGGACCAATGTATGGTGATGTGTACACACCATGACAGTATCTGCATCCATCAGTACAGATGATTTCCCTGCCCTAAAAATCTGAACTCCTTGCAACGAGGAGTCTTTACCAACTGCACAGTTTTAGCTTTCCCAGAATGTCGTAAAATTAGAAGCACACAGTATATAACCTTTCTGAAGTGGCTTCTTTCACTTAGTAATATGCATTTAAGCTTCTTCCATGCTTTCTCATGGCTTGATAGCTCTTTCTTCTGACTGCTAAGTGCAATGGAGGTACCACAGTTTTTCTTTCTTTCTTTCTTTTTTCCTATTGGATCTCTTTTTGTGTGGAATGTCTGTCTGCATTTTCTTTCATGGTTATATTTTTTTCTGAAGCAATCAGAGTTTTCTAAAACCTGTAGTAATTTAAGGAGCACTTTAAATATGAAAACTAGAAGAATCACTTTCTTCTTACAGTCCATACCAAAAAATAGAATCCCCTGTTATGCAAAAAACGTTGTATCATTAACCATGCCCCTGAAAATAATCACTCAGAGCATTACTACCTAAGAGATCACTTTATGTTCTTTGTCAACTGGAATCCTATGTACCTAAGCCTCATATGGTCAGGACCACATTTCCCATGTTGACTATAAAGCCCACCAATATAGCCTGCAACTGCCTTTCTGAAATCAGACCCATTGTGTCTATAGCATTCTGTTGACTAACTGACCTAGAAACCCCAATAAAAAGTTTTAGACGGATCTGCTGTGATTTGTTCTTGGTAAACTCTACACTTGTATATCACCTTTTTCTAAAAGGTATGTTCAGTGACTCCCCTGTTTATTAGTTTGATTGTAAACTGTCTGAGACTCAGACAAATGTAAGAGAACTGGAGGAAATTGCTTCCTAATTGTCAGACTCCCACACTGTGTTCGGAAAAACACAATCCCAGGCTCACTTGAAAATTGCTTCTATTTACCTTCATTTTAATCAAAAGCAAGTAATTAAGAAATTTGCTCTCCGGAAGACTTCTAATAAGCAAATTTCCATTATCTTTAACCACATAGTGTGAACTGACTTTTCTTTTCTTAATGAATCTTGCAATGCGGGTGTGGACATTCATTAATCTAGCCACAGCAGAGCAGAACGGAGCCCACTGAAGACCAGAACCAACAGACCTCCTCCCTCCACACACAAATTAATAAGTGCAGGATGTAGCCTTGGTGGTCCAAGAGTTGAAGAGGACAAGAAAATCTATGTGTCATTCTAGTCAAAGGGACTAGACATTATTTATGTTTTTAATGTAACCATATTACATGGACAGAGCTGAAAATGTGGCAGATTGGATGACAACTTGAATAGTGGATTTTACAAATGATAATAGATAACATTTATTGTGCCAAACATTATAGTATACACTTTAAATGAATTACCCCATTTAAAATAATGGGATTATTATCCCTTTGCCATGGACGAGAAAATTGATGTTCAAAGATATAAAATTGTACTAGATAACCAGGGTGGTAAGCAGCTGTGTTCATTCATTTTTCATTACAATAATGAACTACCTGTGGAATGCTAACTTTATAAAGAAAAGAGGCTTGTTTAACTCATATAGTTTTGGAAGTGCCAGGATAAAGCGCTGGCATTGCCTCAGCTCTGATGAGGGCCCTCTCAGCTTCACTGGATCATGGGAGGGTAGGTGGGGCATGGGCAGGAACTCACGTGGGAGGCAAAGAACAGATTGCAAACAGGTCACCAGAGAGAGACTGGGGTCTCACAATCTCTTAAGAGGGCACACCTCCAAGTGACCTAAGGACCTCCTACTAGGCCCCACCTCTGGAAGATCGCATAAGCTCTACACTATCGCTGCATTGAGGCCCAATCCTCTAACATATGAACCCTGGGGGACAAACCCCATCAGAACAAACCACAGCAGAAGTCAAGTTGGGATTTGTACCGAGGTTTGTGCAGTGCCAGAGTCTTCATTGTGTCTTTATGTCCCTCTTTGTGGCTATGTATTCATTTGAACTACTAAACGATAAAGTGGTGAATAATTTTTCTTTACTGAGAGCCACGTGAAATAGTTCTTCTATCCCTAAAATCTTTCAAGAACATACTTCAATACATATATAGGTATGTATCCTTAAATTATAAACTGGTGCTGCTGCACAATTATAATTATAGTGTAAAAGATACAAAATTAGAAAAATAAAATACTATAAACATTTAAATATATTCTAGTTTTTTTCTTCTCTCAACCCATGGGTCACCTTGTTTACCCCTCCTCAACACAAGGATTCCCTTTGCCAAATGTAATTAGTTATATGTGATTTTGGTAAATTCTTGTTTAATTACTTTGAACTAGTACTTTACATAGGACGTTGTGTTTTCAAACATGATTAAAATCACTGTGGGTGACATGAAAGGATCATGACTCTTGAATAAAATAAAAGGGTAAAAGCTAAACCTAATTTCAATCCTTTGCGTACCTGTCTGTCTTAAGACTCATCCCCTTTCTACATCCTCCCTAGCCACATGCACCATCTATACAGGAGTACCAACATCACTAACCAACAGGAGAGGGAGGTGGTACTGAAGACTAACAAAAGGTTCTAAATAATAGAGGGCCTGGTGGCATGAAAGGGCTGTGTAACATTTCCTAACTCAGACCCATCACCCATTTTGTGGACTAACTGTAGATTTGTACTAAATGATCAAAATGTTAAGAGTACAGGCAAAACCTAAAGAATTTTGCAAGTATAAAGATTTTTTTCCACAAGAACCATTTATATTTATTTCAAGGATGCTGAAAGTTTGGTTAGAACATGATGCAAGCAGTGCTTTCCCATCTTAAATTCCCAGGATGTGAAGAGGGTGTTTTGCAGAATAAGCACTTGGCATAATTTGTCACGGGAGAAAAGTATAGTAGGGGAAATTACTCTAGATGCTACCCTGGATGAACTAACGTACTTATAGTGACACAATGAAGTATTCTTTTGTATCATTTTAATGCTGTGGCTATCAAGTGGTATTTAGTGGAATTCAAGAATGGTGTCTGCCATAGGGTGAGGTTGGGGAACGAAGAAGAGAAACAACCACCAGAGGGCGCTCTAGCTCACTTCTCTGACTAGAGGAATTCTCTTCTGTTGTTCTATATATTGCTGGGGCTTAGAGGATTCCATCCAAACAGTCTATTTTTGAACATTAACCTATGATCCTACACATGTTGGGCAGTTTTAAGGTTATCTTTATAAGTAAAATATGAAGCTTTTCTGTACTTCATTTTTAAAATTGAGGCAAGAATATGAAGCAAAAATCAAATTTGATAAAACTTCAGGAACAAATAATAATGTAAAAGAGTTCAAAAATTAATAGCTTTAGAGTTTCTACATAGGCTCCAAGTGAGCCATGGAATGCCTGCATCATCAAAAGTTAGAATTTAAAGTGGGGATATATAAACTTAATCCCCCTTAAAGATGACCTTCGTGACAGTGACTCAGCAGGGCAGGTTTCTGAATCGTCATGCAGAAATATCTGGAGGAGTGTATGGGATGCACTGAGGTTTCAAATGAAGTGTGTGTGTGTGTGTGTGTGTGTGTGTGTGTGTGTTGTACTGAGGATTGAGCCCAGGGCCTTGAACATGCTAGACAAGCATTCTACCCCTGAGCTAAGTTCCTAGCTACATTGGGATTTTGAACTCTCAATTGCTAATTATTAATCTTTGGAAGTGCTCTGGGAGAAAAATCAAGATAGCTGTATCTTCTAGCATGTGGGGAAATTATTAGAATTAAAACACACTGAAAGAACAATTGTTACCACTCTGAAGTATTTTTCTGAAAAAATATATTGGCGAAGAAGTGTTATTTTCAGTGGATTAGAACACTTAGCCATTCAGTACCGATGCTCAATACAGGCCTTATTAGCCATTTGCTGTCAGCAAATGGTTTGTTGTACCTACCTGTAGTCCCAGGTAGGTACAACAAACCATAATTATGAACACAGACTACCTCCAACTTGGGGAAACAAAATTGCTTTGACAGGAGTCAGTCTCTCAAATAGTTCTAATGCCTAAGCTTCAGAAGTAACTCCTTACTTGGTCAACTTACCCCCTACTGATCTTATGGCTAAATAATCCACAACAGGAAATATACCTCCAGCTAGGCAGGCCTACCCACTGCTCCTTACCACTCCCAAACCTTTGCTCTCATTAAACCCACTGCTGAAATGCCTCCCTGCCTTTTACCTAGTAGTCACCATTCATCACGAACTTCATCCTGTGCCCCCTTCTCCTTAATCACTTCTGTTTACAGTAATTTCTCTCTTCTCCAAATTCACTTGTCCAATAAACAAACATTTATTGATCACCTACTATGTGCCAGACACTGTTATGGTTGCTGAGGATATGTTTTTGATCAAGACACACAAAGTCCCTGCTCTTGTTGAACTTAAAATATAAGTGGGGAGACTATAACAACAACAAATACACACACACACACACACAAATAGACATATTTATATAGCATGACTTCAGGAAATAGTGCTGAGGAAATATAAAGCTGAGGCAGGAGAATCTTTACTATTCACTGTCTGTGCCATTCACTTCCAATATAACACCTTGTATTCCATGTTAACTTTTGATCTGAGACTGTTTTGAAAGAGCCTTAAGGGAGAGATGCACTATCTTTGTATCATCCGCCATGTCTTAGCTCAAGTCTTACAACAGATGTTCAGTAAATGTTTGTTGGATTTCTTCAATTAAATGAGATCTATTTGCCAGCATCATGAAGAGGGATTTTGATCTGATGCTGACTAATGGGCTGGCTTAGAATCCACATAAAGATGAGAGGCTTTGGGGATGGTTTGCAGCTGTCATAATGTCAGATACTAATTTAAGTCACAGAAATTTTGTTTTGAAACATCCATAGATTCCATCAATGTAATGCTTACTGTAAGTGCACTGTGGTTCTTAAGATACAATGTGCATATTTTCTCCATTTTTCTGGAACACTCCTGAATCCACAGATTTTTGTTCATTTCAAAATAAAATGTGTTTTGATAACTTTCATTTTATATTGAAGAATTCTTCATATTAGTAAATTAACAAATCATGAGGGAAAAAAACAACTCCAAGTGAAATGGTGTCTGCAGGTAGTCTTTCTCTGGAAGGCCTCCAGCGTCTTCACATCACCAAAATCTGTGTGCCATTCTCAACTCGGCAGCCACATCAGCCTGTGAAACATGTTTGAGTGTCCTTAGTCAGGCCTATCCTGAATGAAGGATACAGAAATGCAAACAGCGATGGAATGGTGCCCTTGCCCTGGGGTGTGTGACCTGCTAGACACTCACTGCACTGACTTTATCAGCAGGTTTCACTGCCTTCCATCTCATCATACTTGAGGAATCAGAGCAGGGATGATCGACCACACATGTGTTTGCAGAGAGCAAAGAGTGTGTTCCTAGAGTCAGATAAATGGGGATTGAAATCCTAATTGTGCCACTCACTGACCGGGAAACCTTGGTCCAGATACTCTGTCTTTCTGAATGTGAATTTCCTTGTTGCAAAATGGAAATAATAAACACTATGTTTAAGGCGTGGTGAGCATTTTAACAAGATCAAATACACATGCCTCATCTTTATATAGGTAGCGCTCACATTGTATCTTATCTTGTTATATTTTTATCATTATTTCTCACTTATAATCACCTTGTAATTGCTAAGCACTAAAGTAGGAATTTGAATAAGACACCTTTCAAGACTAGATGAGGAAAGAGAAACATGAGGAGACAATTCCAACAAGGGAATAAGCAGAAAGTAATGAGAGCAATGATGGACAGGTGCCTGGTATATTCTGTGACCTTGGAGGACAAATATCTAGCTCATGGGCTGTGAGAAACTTCCCAGTGAATATCATGCAGGACGTCAGAAAGGGCAAATGAAAGGGGAGAGTGCAGGGGCAGTGCAGGTACAGAGAACAGCATGAGTAAAAGCATGAAAACAAGCCACAAAATGTCCATTCAGTGTTGCCGCCTACAAGTCCAAGGCACAGAGTGGTAAACATGAAGAGAGAAGCTGGAGAGATAAGCAGGAAGCAGCTCATGAGGTTGACTCATGGAGCCTTGTCATGGTAAAGATTTTTAAAACTGCCCTGAAGAAAACTGGTAGGAAATGCAATTAAAGAACTTAAAGAACAAACACGACTACATTTGAACAAAATGTATCACACTGGTGGCTAGGCAGAAGGAGGACTGGGAGGAATATATTAGGAAGTGGAGAGATAAAATTAAAATCAGATTTTGAACTGGGCATGAGTGGAAAGACAAATTCAAGAATCAATAGGCCATTAGGGAGGGCTCAATGTGGAGAGGAGAACATCCAGCAGAATCCACAAGCTTCTACCTAGAGGGATGAAGTAGAATGAGTAGAGAAAATCCAGTGAAATTGTGAAGTCCTAATAGGGGTCAAACATCTGTCCTCCAGGATTCTGAAATACCTGTAATTATGAAGAGTGGAAGCCAGGGATTTTGTGAATTAGAATGACATTGGGGCTCCGTAAGCAACAGTGTGCCAGGTACAGCCTAGTGGTATCAACCTCCCTGAAGGGTAGGATTTACACAAATCTGATGCATGCCTGTGTGCCATGGCAGCAGGGTCCCTGGGAATGAGAGCCCTCCCTTCCTTCCACCTGTGGTGTGCACGCTGTGGGAAGAAATAGCCTGCATGAAAAGGATGGGGGGGGGCAGTTTTGCACCAGGGGCAGAGAATGTTTTCGCCCAGATATAAGGAGGCAAGCAACATTCTATGAAGAGAGCTTAAAGACTCAGGGGTTTTGTTAATAGTGGCACAAGATCTTCCCTTACCCCTAGACCTGTCATTTCCCATCCCATCTTCAGTGATGTCAATATTAAGTGCTCTCTAATTTATTACCCTTTCCCCTCTTAGCAGAGCAGACTATTAACTGTTCTGACCTCCGCAGCCACGTGCTCCTCCTCACTGATGCAGTGATCAATGCCCAGAAAATATCTTTCTCCTGAGAAGTTTCAAGCACCTCGAAGCTCATCAAAGTGGATGAGCAGCTTAAACTGCTCCTGGAGCATTGTGTGGTTAAAATAGCGAGTGTTCAAGAGTCTGCGGTCAGGATTGATTCCTCGGATGGGGCCAGGAACAGCTGTGACCCAGACCCTCCGGGGCACATCTTACTGCTACTTAAGTCACTTGCAGAAGAGGTTACTTGAAGCATTTGACCTGCCCACACTAAGCAGCACTAAACCAGTTGGGTCTTTCTAAGGATTTCCATTACTTTGTAGCATTGCAATTGGACTCACTAATAGTTTTGAACTTCTGACTTTAAAAATCCATTCTTACTGAAGATATGTCTGAATGCTCTGATTTGGTTAATGAAATATTTAGAAGGAGAGATACTTGTAGAAGCCATTGAGAGGTCATGTAAATTGAGGGAGGAGTTCTATCTTCAGTTACACCTGATATATATATCAGGATATCTCTTTATCCCCTTAGATCTGGAAATGCTGCCTTTTCCTGATCTTCCAACAAACATGTCTACTGAAATGTGATACTCAAGGACAGAGGTTATTGAAAACATGAGCAGTACAGAAACCCAAACTAGACTCATTAGATTTACAATTCTGAGGAAGTGAATGTGTTTACAAGAATACTTTTAAGAAAATTCTTTTCAAATAACACATACAAGGACAAAGACAAATCCACAGTTTGGACTTCTGGCCTATGATTCTTGCAAAAGACCCCAACCACCGTGTTGGCTCCTTCTCCTCAATCTTCTGACTTCAGTGATGTCAATATTAAGTGCTCTCTAATTTATTACCCTTTCCCCTCTTAGCAGAGCAGACTATTAACTGTTCCGACCTCCACATGGCTGTGTTAGGGAGATAAAGAATTAATTCTTGGTTACAACTAACAGACATCCTGACATGTATGCAGGCACTGTGACTATCTTAGTTGGTAAAATTATTTTGGTGAACAGTGGCCCCACCAGCCTTGTAAAGGTGTCAGGGAGAAGTATCATACTATCAGCAGTGGGCTATTTATGGTATGGGAATGCAGAATCCCAGGGCAAAAAGATTTCTGGCATTTTAGAAAGGCTGGGTTGGGATGGAATATACTTTCCATGAGTATTGTTTTTTGGCTGCTTTTTGGAATAAATTTTAGGGCAAAAATGTTTGAGGCTAGAGGCAAGAAATGGAAAAAAATCTCATGGAATAGCAGTTTCAAGGATACAGTCACTTCTTGGTAGAAAATAGGAGAGAGGATACTGACAACTTCTTTAAACAGAATGACTCAAGTTGGATTCTGAGACTTGTCAGAACCTATGCTAAGCACATTCGCAAATAGAAGATATTGAAACCATTTTCATTTTTGCCTTTGTCTTTTAGAGTTGAGGTCTTGCTTTTCAAAAGAAAATGAGCTTGTGAATCCTCATACCCAATGGAGGAAATGCTGACAATTATATTCCAATAACATTTGTAAATTTAATTTTCCACTACTATATGCATTGCAAAAATAAAAAACTGTATATCAGCCCAGAGTAATGGTTTTTATAATCTATTTGTTATGACAAAAATCTACAAATTCAGGAATGATCTTACAGGGTTTAGGGTATATAGGTTGTTAGGCTCAGCAATGTACAACCTTTGGAGAAATTAAAAGTTTCATTCAGAACTAAGCATCCATGGTCTCTCAATTCTGGCATAGAATGAAAAGTAACAGGTGGCCAGTATTCCTCTGTTGACCAGCTCAACTTGGCTAAGTTGAAGACATTAACTAAACTGTACTAGCTATGGAATGAAGCACCAGTTTTCTATACCTTCTTAGAGTTTTATTTATGTATTGAGAATGAAAGTCTGCCTTTTTAAAAACATAAAGAACTGTGCTTTATTTTAATTAAACTCAAGATTCACTGGCTATTTTCTGTGTGCCAAGGAATAATATGTTTACTAATGGATTACACTAGAATAGCATACCAAGATGTTGATCCATACTGGTAGTGTATGACACAGGAACATTGCATATGGTGTTAAAAATAGAATGCCAAATAATATTTAAGTTATAAAAGCTATTTTTACCTGTATGTATAAGAAAAATACCAAATGCTGCCAGGGGCGGTGGCACACTCCTATAATGCTAGTGACTCAGAAGGCTTAGGCAGGAGGATCGCAAGTTCAAGGTCAACCTGGATGACTAAGTAAAACCCTGTCTCCAAGTAAAAAGGGCTGGGGGTGTAATTTAGTGCTAAAGCATCCCTGAGTTCAATCCTGTTAGCCCATCCACCACCAAAGAAAAATACTAAATGCAGTTTTATAATCACATTGTTTTATGGTAATCCGACTCTAAGAAATGGTATCCTGGCCCCTGAAAAACAGGAAATCCTGTAAAAGATTTCTTGTTGCTGAATGCAGGATCTCTGGATGCATAGGCAGCATTTACTATGTAAAAACTGAATTAGCTATTCCATACTGGCTACTTGCTGGTCTTTCTATGTCAGTTTTATTCAAACTTTCTTGCTCATATGTCCCCTAAAATAAATATAAAAACCTAGATTTGCCTCTATATAGTCACAGACTAGACTATTTCAATATCAACTTAAGTAGTTGCAAGAACACAATTTCCATATTGCAAATATTCACATTTATAAATAGCAAGTGTTTCACTGTATGTTTAGATAAATACAATGGAATCTAAATATCAAAATGATTTGATACCCACTGAGGTTGGATAGAATAAATTAAAAAATGATAGAGAGAAAGGAGACAAAAGGAAAGACGAGGAAAATATCACTTTAATCTGGAAGCCTTGTGCTAACGTTATTCATCCCATTGCTCTCAGAGCCAGTGTTCCTCCCACGCACGCCTGTCATTCCCCAAGCCAGCTCTCGCTTCCAGGCCTGTCACTCCCAAATTTCTTGGAAATCTAAATTTTTATTCACAATCTTAAAGTTACTGAAAATTGCCCTGTGCACTGTTAATTAGCCCACTAAAACATGCATTTTTAGAATAGACTGAGCAAGGGGAAATATAAAACTTATACTAGGGTACTTCCCCAGAAACTACAATATAGGGGGTACTTTTCAGTGTTGTCTATCACATAGAAACATCAACCTAAGGATCCTGAGAACTGCCAGACCACCATTAACCATCTTGTGATCACCAAACCAATGTCATCCCATATACTTTTCTGTGCCCACCCCTCACCAATTTTCCTTTGAAAGAAGAGCCTGGGTGGGCTGGGGTTGTAGCTCAGTGGTAGAGTGCTTACCTAGCACATGTAAGGAACTGAGTTTGACTCACAGCACCACATAAAAATAAATAAATAGTTGGGAAAGGTGGTGCACTGTGGTGAGCCGCTTCTGCCGTTTCTGCAGACTATGGTCGCCATTACAAGATGACGCTGGCTCCGCTGTGGTCTGTGACAAACAACTCCTTATCTGGGAAAGTTGGCACATGATTTTTCACCACCCTGTGAGAAAGCTCCACGCGGCAGCTTTGCATTGGGGCTTGGGATGCTTTATTAAGGCTGGGAGGGGCACCCGAGAGGGAGAAGAAGAAATATCAAGGGCCTGAATAAACTGCTGAAAGAAGATTCCCGAGTTGCGTCTTCCTTGCGGGCAAGGGGTCGCGACAAGTGGTGCCGAAACCCGGGAACCAGAACTTTCAGCAGTCAGGGGTGGTGCACCGGTTAGTCCCAGGTAAGTGGGATCCGCGACCAAAGCGGGGCAGCTCCTCTGTAAAGAAAGAGAGAGCCTTACATTTTATTGCAGCTGCACTGTGTACTTTCGCTTCTACTTTCGCTTTTGTTTTTTGTGCTTCTTTTGTTGTTGTTACGACAGGGACGCTCCCCTGTAAAAGGAAGAGAGCGGGGAATTCATAGAACGGAACGCTCCCCTGTAAAAGGAAGAGAGTGGGGACTTTTGTACTTTCACTTTCTTTATAGCTCTAAAAACATTATGGGCGTTGCTTCTTCAAGCCCAATTTTGTTGGCCCTAGATGGGTTGTTACATTAAAAAGGACTTAAGATAAAGCAGAGTACTTTGCAGATGTTTTTAAGAGAAGCTGATATAGCGGCTCCTTGGTTTGCTTTTTCAGGGAGTCTTACGGTTCCCAGCTGGGACAAATTAGGGAAAGATCTAGATTTCGCTCATGAGCAAGGTACCTTGCAGGGTGGCGTTATACCACTTTGGAAGTTAGTTAGAGGATGTATAACAGATGGTCAATGCCAAGAAGCTGTGAGTGAGGGTCAGGCCGTTCTTGAACAACTACACGAGGAAAAATCTGAAGGATCACGTAGTGAAGTGGCAGAGAGTATTAAAAGTAACAGTAGTGAGAAGGCAAAAGAGCCTGAAGATAAAAATAGGAGAAGGCTCTACCCAGACTTGACCGAATTAAAAACGCCTGAGAACACAAGCGACTCAGAGAGTTCTGAGGACCTTGATATATTGTTACAACAACTACATAAGATAAAAATGAAAAAGAAGAAAAAGGAGACACAGGGCACGCAGGCCTACTGTAAGAAGGGGAAGGGAGTTAACATTGGTCAACAAAACTCTGAGGAGGAGGAGGTAGAATATCTAGAAGAAGATATGGTGCCGATTGCCCCACCTCCATATGTGGGGGGGAGCCAAGGTTCCGGGAGATCTTTTCATGCACAAGTTTGGAGGACAGTCAATACAGATATGGGACTTGCATACCCTGTATTTCAGGACAATAACAGGGGAAGATATCATGAGCCTTTAGACTTTAAGATAATTAAAACCTTGGCAGAATCTGTCCGCACTTATGGCATAGATGCCGCTTTCACTCTCACTCAGGTGGAGGGACTTACTAGATTTTGCATGACTCCCTCAGATTGGGCTAGTCTATTCCGCGCTTGTGTTTCCCCAGGGAAATATTAGGAGTCCAAAGTTGGCTGTTTAATGTTTCTGGCAGTACCCAAGACTCGGAGCGAGGTAGGAGGCTTAAAATTTCTGCAAATAATTCACAATTATCTAATGCTACATTACCCTCCGCAGCAGTCCGTCTCCAATCTCCGTTCCTGTTTCTTTTGGCTAATGTTACATTACAGGGGATGCTTAATTGTTCTAATATTACCTGTTATTTGTCTGAGTGTTGGAATGGCTCCTGGACTACGGCAATGGTTATGAAATTTCCAACCTTTGTCCCGATCCCGGTTACTGCAGGTCCAGAGTCATTTCCTATTGTTGAACTGATTAGAGCCCGTAGAGATTTTGGAATTACGGCAGCCATAGTGACAGCTGTGGCGGTATCTGCTGCTGCAGCAGTTATAGCTGGAGTAGCCATAGCCAGCCAAATTCAAACTGCTGCCACTATTAATCAGGTTATTCAACAAACATCCACCATACTTGAATCTCAAAGTAGAATTAATCAACACATTTTATCTGGGATTCTGGCTGCTAATCAAAGGATAGATCTGCTTCAAGCTCAAGTTGAGGAACTGTCTGACCTAGTACATTTGGGTTGTGTTGATCAACGTGCACATTTATGTATAACCTCTGTCAGATTTAATAATTCCAGAAATGCCTCCCGCATCATCGGAGAGTATCTATCCAGAACCTGGTCCATGGCAGCGGAAGACATGATCCAGTCTCAACTAACCCAGATAGCTGTCTTGAACAGTACTCGTGTCGATCCTGTGACTTTGGGTCAATTCACCGATTGGATATCTTCTGCTTTTTCCTTCTTCAAAGAGTGGGTGGGGGTAGGCATTTTTGGTGCAATGTGTTGCTTCAGTATGTTCCTCTGTTTGTGGTTTCTCTGTCGCCTTAAGGCCCGCAGTGCTCACGATAAGGCTATGATCATACAAGCTCTTGCAGCTTTAGAAAATGGCAACTCACCTCAAGTCTGGCTTGCGCATCTTAAGCAGTAAACCTTTGTCATGGTCGTTACACCCCAAGTTATTATAACATTGCACTGGGATCGACATGACTTTCCTTGTTATTCTCTTAGTGTTGGAAAGCCCTTGCACTCTGCCGGTATTACTGCCATTGCACGCAGATGGGTTTCCACACTAGTGCTTTTCTATCGCCTTAAAGTCCGTGCCTTTCTTTCAGGGTGCTGTCAACTTGTTTGTCATTATAAACAGCCACAGTTCAGCCTCAGCTATCCCCCTTCGTCCACCATCGTCACGATACAGGATGCGAGGCAAGGCACTGCACTTGAGTGATCCTTGACGTGGACCTCAAGGAGAGCATGTCCTATTGCATGCGGGTTAGACGCGTCCACACCCCGCCCCACGAAAAAAGGCGTCGGCTGATATGGCTTCAGATCTGGGGAAGGCGCCTCCTTAGGACTGAGTCATACTATGCAGCCACTTCTGCACAGTGGGATAGGACCTCTACTCTCGCCTGTATTGTTTTAAGAAAACAGAAAAGGGGGAACTGTGGTGAGCCGCTTCTGCCGTTTCTGCAGACTATGGTCGCCATTACAAGATGACGCTGGCTCCGCTGTGGTCTGTGACAAACAACTCCTTATCTGGGAAAGTTGGCACATGATTTTTCACCACCCTGTGAGAAAGCTCCACGCGGCAGCTTTGCATTGGGGCTTGGGATGCTTTATTAAGGCTGGGAGGGACACCCGAGAGGGAGAAGAAGAAATATCAAGGGCCTGAATAAACTGCTGAAAGAAGATTCCCGAGTTGCGTCTTCCTTGCGGGCAAGGGGTCACGACAGTGCACGCCTGTAATCCCAGCGGCAGGGGAGGCTGAGGCAGAAGAATTGCGAGCTCAAAGCCAGCCTCAGCAAAAGTGAGGTGCTAAGTAACTCAGCGATACCTGCCTCTAAGTAAAATACAAAAGGGATGTGGCTCAGTGTTTGAGTGCCCCTGAGTTCAATCCCTGGTAGCCCCCCTCTAAATAAATAAATAAATAAATAAATAAATAAATGTACTAAGTCCATCTACAACTAACAACTAATGCATATATATATGCCTGAGTACCCCCCAAATGTCTTCTACTTGAGATGGTCTGCATTCTTTCTTGAATGTATATTCCTTAATTTCCTAAATAAATCTCAGTGCCTCAAGATCTGACACATCTAGAAATTCTTCTCTATAGCATTTGTCAAGGACCTCATTGTCCTAAGTTGAAGAAGTCTCCCCTCCAGAACCTCCCCAGACCTCGCTGGTGACACCCATCACTGCCTATTTCAAAGATACGTGAACATGCTCTTTGATGGCTGGATGTTTTACATAACTGTAAAGTTTTTCCACTCCATTTCCCTCACAAAATTTGACGCTAATGCAATACAGTATTATAACTGAAAACATTTTATTGATCGACTTATATTGCTCTGTTACAAATATATTTTGAAACTGTAAATTTTTAGGCCAAAAATTATTTTTTTCTAAGTATAAAACTTTGAGTATTAAATTATTTTTCTGTATTGTGTATTCTTAACGGTTATTAGTTGTACATGGTTCATTGGAAAAATAACTATGTTTCAAATTTTGAAATGTAATAATTAGACCAAAAAAAAAAAAGGTAAAATGCTACTGAGAAACCACCACTTAATGCAATAGATTTTTTTCCTTGGTTCACCTAAGTTTGAATGAATATTGTTTAATGCTAAATTAAACATCAGTTCAATCTGAATTATCTTTTAATATACATAAAGGCTGAGGATCATTCAGTAGAAACAGATGAAATTTATTTAAAATAATTACTTAGCTTTTTAAACTCCTAAGTTAGATGCTAAAAGTCACCAAAGATCTATCACTAACAATTATTTTTCATAACATTTCATCTAACAAATCAAAGAGTCTCTTCAATTTTGTTGCTAGCAAGGAAGTGAAGATTTTGACTTTTAAGAATGTATAGGGGCTGGGGATGTGGCTCAAGTGGTAGTGCGCTCGCCTCGCATGTGCGGGGCACTGGGTTTGATCCTTAGCACCACATAAAAATAAAAATAAAGATGTTGTGTCCACCAAGAACTAAAAAAAAAAAATTCTCTCTCTCTCTCTCTCTCTCTCTCTCTATATATATATATATATATATATAGATAGATAGATAGATAGATAAAATATAATCTCAAAAAAGAAAAAAAAAGTGTATATTATCAAGTCATTACAACGACTTACTTTTTAGTTTCTGGGAACAATAGCAAACCAAAAAAGCTTTTTAGAGATTTAGCTATTAATTAAACTCATTATAATCTTTCACTAGAGGCTCTTTATACATCCTTAAGGTTAGACAAAACTAGAACTTGTAAGTTTTAGGCTTCTCCTATTGCCTATAAACAAGGACCTTCACCTTCTTGTCAAACATCCACTTATTAGAACGTATTAAAACAAATTTAAAAGGTCATGACAAGCTGACATGACCTTTTCAATCTGTTTAAAATTTAAATAGACAGACACTTGATATTCATATAGATAGATAATTTTCATTTCATAGTTGAAGATTATTAAGTGTATGATAATGATTACGACAGAATTGGGACAGCAAAGACAATGATTCTATGTAAATGAAGTTGGTTTTCCAAAGTCCAGTGCATTATATGCCAGGTTGCATTTAGGGAAATTTTTAGCAATTAACATCAATAAGTGATAGGGAAGAACTTAAAAGGGAATATGGGTATATTAATAGGTGCATTAATCATTATTGTAAGTGCATTCTTTACTAGAGAATCCACACATATTCTGGTTAAATTAATCATGTAAGGAGATGACAGAAATAAAATGAGTTTGCAGAAAAGAGGTTGAAAAATGACAGCAAGCAGAACCCTGTTCCCAAGGCAAAAAAAAAAAAGTGGGGGGAGTATACATCTTTTTTTTGATAAAAGGTCAAGATATTGTTTCTTCTACAATCTAAACACATGTGTGTTATCATATGTTTCATTTTGCAAAAATGTAATGTTGATTTGTTGAAACATGGATATTTTTACTTCTGTCTCTTTGAAATCATGCAAAATATGACACTGAAACTATTCATTTGCTCTTCATTATTGAAAATGGCAAATATGTCAAGAGGATGTGCTTCATAACTAATTAATATTCCCAGCATCCTTGTTACTAATCTTAAATATCCTGAAATAAACTGGTGTGGTATGTGTATGTCAGGGTCTAGGAAGAAAACAAAAACTTCATGAGGCATTGAACATGAAATTTACCATAGGGCAATTGGTTTCCCAGATGGTGAATGTGGGCAAAAGGAATCACCAAGGTAACTTTAATATACAACAGAAGGGGCAGCTGCTATTTCAAGGAAGGGTTTGGAATTACCCACAGTTCAGAGTGTCCTAAAAAGCTGGGGCTCAGACCCTGAAGAGGAGCATGACTCAGTTACTGTTAGTACTTCTGAGAACATGCCAACTTGGGGTGAGGGTGGCTCTAAGACTTACAATGGAGATGAGCCCAGAATCAGCTGGTCTCCATGCAAGAATGCCACTGTGGGAATGATGCTAAGAACAATGAGAAAACAGAGAGGGGAAAGTCCCTTCTCCATCTCCCTATGAACCCTGCTAGCATCCCTGTTAGCGAACACTTATGGAATGCCAGCAGGCAATGGAGAGAGATTTTAGAGTTCCAGCCCAGCCCTATGGAGTTGTGCCTAGAAGGGCACATTTGCAGCTGAAAAGCTGTAATCTCAAAACCAGTTCAGCTATAAGGCTTAGTTTTGAGCCTCTCATTTGGATGATACTGGCTGCCATGGGGACTGGCAGGTAGGCACTAATGTTTGGTGTTTTCCACAGACAACCCAATGCCTGGGTCAGAGTAAACCACATATTAGGTAGTCAATGCTTATTGAGTCAATAAATGGATAGATGGAATTTGGTTATCAATCTCTCTGATTGCAAAATCTGTGAAGAAAACTTCTTTCACTATCACTACCATACTCACTACCTTTAAGAGGAAGTAAGCCAAAGAGAATCTCTTTCTACTTTATAAATTTGCCAGCAAGTGGCCTTGGCTCCCCATTTCATGAATGTCTCCAATGCTACTAGACTGAACCAAAATGAACTAATACAACACCACCATTCGCTAAGTACTTCCAGTTTGGACTCTTTCCACAACATAGAACCAAATTTCATCTGATGACCATGTCAACACAAAATCTTCAGGTTATATTTTGTGCTAACCTGGAACTACAAATACAGCAAAGTGATAACTGTTACAAGAATCTCAGGAATGCTTCAGACATACTTATTTCCCAAAGAGAACAACATGCATGCATTGTTCTTATTAAAACTTATAAAAGCTTTAATGACATCAGTGGCAAATAAGTTGTAAATGAGTCGTGACTTTCTTAAATTTGTGGATTTGCACTTTGCTCTTAAAAACGTCCCTCTGTCTACCTTTTATGCCTGACCTGAGCCTTGGATCACTGCACAGCAGGCTTCTCTCCTCTTGGAGCCCTGAGACACCAGTGCCATATTCATTTGCATTTTTAAAAAGAGAAAGAAGAGCAGGACATGTGCCAAATTAAAAAGAATAAACTAATTAATTCCATACAACCTGATGACAATCCATTGGGATTCACATGTTCTAGCTCAAAAAAATCTAGGCATTTAGATTTTTGACACTAGCCTGATAAGTTTAAATAACCCTTCTCAGTGGTATCAGATGTATGGCAGAATACCAAGAGCCATGCCAGCAAGAGGAGTAAGCAGGTCGCTGAAACTTTGGACCAGCACAAAAAGACTTTTATTTATGGACCACAGAAATTTCAAGCTCCTTCACCTTTACCAGCAGTTGACCATTTGTTCTATAATGCTGAGTAGAACCCAGGGGAACATCTTTGGAAACCTGTTCCTGGCCCCTTAAATCTATTTTGGAATGTCTTGTATCACCTTGAAGTTCAAGGCAATGAAACAGTGTTGTAGAATCCTGTGATTCCTTACAGCAAAAGTTGAACATTAATGTAGTTTTGATTTTTAAATGTTATTTAATGATCTGTTATATATTCTGGAAGGAAACACTGGTTTTGGCCTATGCTCTGATTGGAGGGGATGATGTTTTTCCCTCTTTCCTCACTCCTGAGGCTGTCTGATTATTCTCCCTGGATTTCTGATTCAAGCAAATGAGACACTGGGTTATTTTATTTTTGGTCACACTCACCTCCAGTGGATTTTTATGACAGTTATGGTATTAAAGTCAGAGTGTTTCACTTGGAGAAATGAAGTGTTGGCATTCGAGCTGGAAAAGCTTAGGCAGAGGTTATTTTTGTACCCTGTGAAGTAATGAATGTTACACCAACATATGGCTTTCGACATATGAGTGTCTCCTCCTTTGGGGCCCTTCTTTGGGGAAGGCCTCAGGGCACACCATTTGGAACTGTGCTGTCTAAGCAAAGTTGACCTGTTAGATCAGAATGGATAATGGATATCAGAGGCACTGAGCCATCCAAAGGCAATTTTTATCATTAGTCCCCAATTCCCATAATATATATCCTTTATCTTTTGTCATTTCATTTTTTCTCATTGGTCTATGATTGTTTCTTTTTCTTCTTTCTTTGTTCTCTATATCTTTGCTGTTTCATGCTTTACCCTGTTAACCTTATCTGAGGCTAAATAGTAAGGGGCTTCTAATTTAAAGTGATCTCTTAAATTGTCCTCTAGTTTTCTATAAATCTTCAATGTTGGTAACTATAAATAATAAAGGAAACCTATTAATGCTTTATCATTATAACTAACGGGATTGATGCTTACATCTCTCCTTTAGTTAGAGTTGAAATCTTGTCACCAAGATCACCTTTCCATTAAATCAGTAGTTCTCAAATCGCAGTCTAAGGAACCCTGTAGGTCATTGAAGTCCTTTCAGAGAGACAGTCTTTAAAATGTTGATATTCCATTACATTTTTTACCTTTTAACCCTTATTTTTCACTGTATTCAGTGAAGTTTTCCAGAATGTACATGAGATATGAGAATATAGTTATTTTAATTGATGCTAAAGAAATTTATAAAAATGTAAAGCAGTACCATTATTCTATTATTTTTGTTTTAGATAATATGGTTAGTTTCATAAAAATATGTTATTTTTATTTACATGTGATGAGTTTATGGTTTATTATTGTCCTTTAATAAATCAATCAATAAATTTTTAGAGTATTTTTTGATAGATCTAATTCATATAAACAAAAACCCTCTGGGTCCTCATAGTCTTTGGTCCTAAAAGTTTGAGAATCACTGTTAAATTACAGCCAAGAAGTCAAGTATTGGTCTTCCATTTAGAGTAACTTCCATAAAGTAAAACTTTACAAGAGAATATTTTAATAATTCCTGATGGGGCTGAGGTTGTGACTCAGTGGCAGAGTGCTCACCTAGCACATGTGAGGCACTGGGTTCAAACCTCAGCACCACATAAAAATGAAATAAAGATAATGTGTTCACCTACAACTAAAAAATAAATATTAAAAAATGAGTCCTGAACACTGGATATTCATATGCAATAGATTGAAATTGAACCCCTATATCTTACCTTGCACAAAACTCAACTCAAAGTGGATCAAGGACCCTAGCATTAGATCAGAGACCCTGCACATACTAGAAGAAAAAGTAGGCCCAAATCTCAACTATGTCAGCTCAACTATGTTATTCTCAGTTAAGACTCCTGAAGCACAAGAAGTAAAATCAAGAATCAATACATGGGATGAAATCAAACAAAAAAGCTTCTTCACAGCAAAGGAAACAATCAAGAACGTGAACAGAGAACTTACAGAATGGGATAAAATCATTACCACCTGCACCTCAGATAGAGCATTAATCTCTAGGATATACAAAGAACTCAAAACACTTAACTCCAATAAACAAATAACCCACTCAACAAATGGGCAGAGGAACTGAACAGGCACTTCACAGAAAAAGAAATATGAATGGTCAAAAAATATATGAAAAAATGTTCAACATCTCTAGCAAGTAGAGAAATGCAAATTAAAACTACACTGAGATTTTTCTCTCACTCCATTCAGAATGGCAATTATCAAGAATACAAGTAACAATAAATGTTGGCAAGGATATGGGGAAAAACGTTTACTCATACATTACTGTTGGGAATGCAAATTGGTATAATTACTATAGAAAGCCGTATGGATATTCTTTAGAAAACTTGGAATGGAACCACTATTGACCTGTTATCCCACTCTTTGGCTTAAACTGAAAGATTTAAAATCAGCATACTACATACAACATAGCCATATCAATGTTTATAGCAGTTCAATTCACAATGGCCAAGTTATATAACCAACGTGGGTGCCCTTCAATAGATGAATGAAAAAAAGAAAATATGGTATGTGTACACAGTGAAATATTACTCAACTATAAAGAAGAATGAAATTATGGCATTTGCCAGTAAATGGATGGAACTAGAGAATATCACACTAAGTGAAATAAGCCAGTCCCAAGAAACCAAAGGTCAAATGTTCTCTCTGGTATATGGATGCTAACCTATAACAAGAAGGGTATGGAAAGGAAGTATAGAAGTTTATTGTATTAGACAAAGATAAATGAAGAGAAAGGACATAGGATGGGAACAGAAAAGAAAGTAGAGTGAATCAGACATAACTTTCCTGTGCTTATATATGAATACATAACCAGTGTAACTCCACATCATGTTCAACAACAAGAGGGGATCAAAATTGTAATGGGTTGTACCCCATGTGTGTATAATATGTCAAAATACACTCTACTCGTGTATATCTAAAAACAACAAATAAATAAAATTTAAAAAGTCCTGATAGTTTGAACTCCACACTATGTGATGAATCTAACCACAGTTCACCATGCTTGTCACCTATACTCTAGTTCACTTCTGCAAAACACATTTTGCAATGTGTTTCCTTGCACCACTTATACCCTACTACAATCCCTCCTGGGATTCTGCATCCAAGATAATCTTTTAATATTCCATTAGCTTCTCAACATACTAAAAACAAATCTTTTAATAAAATTTAAAATTAGTGAGATATATATATATGCCGCAGTCTGGCTGGGCACAAATCACGAGCCACTGAAGCAGGAACAAACTTTATTTCTGAACTCCACCAGCACACTCCACACACGCTCCCCAGAAACTCTCCTGAACGCCACCCATGCCCCTCCTCCAGGAACCACCAACTGGAAATCCCTCCTCCAGCACTTCCCCAACCAATGGGAACTCTCCGGGAATCCCCATGAGAACTCCAAAGTAGCAGGCCGAGGTGGACAGCAGGGGTCTAATATACATAGCTTAACATAACCATTATCATCTCAATGGCTTTCTGGCACCACCTCTCAACCACTCCGTTCTGGCAAAAATGCCATGCATCATTCGGACTCGGCTATGGCTCTCAGCAATATATATATATATATATATATATATATATATATATATATATATATATATGTATGTATAAAGGTGAATTTTACTATGCTATATTCATATATGTACATAGGATAATTTGGTCAATTTCATTCCACCATTCCTCACTTTTTCCTTCCCTCCTCTCTTCCCTCAATCTCCTTCCACTGTTACACTGATCTTTCTCTCATTTTCATAGAATTAATCTCTCCCTTTTTTCTTATTTTTTCTAGCTTCCACATATGAAAGAATTTATTTGACCCTTGACTTTCTGGGTCTGGCTTATTTCACTTAGCATGATATTCTCCATTTCCATCAATTGACCAGCAAATGCCATAATTTCATTCTTCTTCATGGCTGATTAAAACACCATTTTGTGTGTGTGTGTGTGTGTGTGTATCACATTTTGTTAATCCATTCATCTATTGATGGGCATCTGGACTGGTTCCATAACTTGGGTATTATAAATAGTACTACTAAAAACATTGATGTGGCTGTATCACTCTAGCATGCTGATTTTAGTTCTTTTGGATATATACCAACGAATAGGATAGCTGGGTCATATAGTGGTTCCATTTCTAGCTTTCTGAGGAATCTCCATAGTGCTTTCCAGAGCAGTTGTACTAATTCTCAGTCCCACCAACAATGTATGAATGTACCTTTTCTCCCACATCCTCATCAGCATTTATTTTTTTATTCTTGATAATTACCATAAAAATGAATCTTTGCAAAAAAAAAAAAAAATGAATCTTTGCATGGATTATAATCCTCCATGAGTTGATTTTTCTCTCTGACCATTCTTGCTAGTCACATTGGCCTTTTGCTCTTCTCCATTCTTGTTATCCCCTCTGCTTGGAGCTCTTCCCTCAGATATCTTCATGGCTTCCTTTATCTCTTGTCATCTCTTATAAATTCTCCTAAAATAGTGTCCTATTCCCACCCATTTTTTCCTTTTAGCCTCCTTTCTTTCCTTGCAAACATTTCACTGATTGGCATCTATCTATACTATATGACAAAATATATATAGTATTTGTATACTTTCAGTCTTTCATACCACAGTGAAGCCTCCACAAGGACAGAGAATTTGACTACTCCACTCATCACAGTATATCCAGTGCCTAGAATGGTGCTTTGTACTGAGTATGTGGTCAGTAACGATTTACTTGTGTGAATGAGGTCTAACTGCCTCCATATTCTTGTAGACATGTATTAACTCCAAATGTACTATGAATTTAGCTCTATACCAGCTGCCAGGATACAGAGATGAATAAAGGACAACTCAAAATCTATATTGTAAATCAGAATAAAATCTTAGAATAGAGACACAGGTAAGGTGTGTAGGAGAGAACAAAGGATAAAATGATTGTCTATCACTGAGAGGTTCAAGAAAGGTTTGTGACAGAGAGAATACCTGAAAATGGTTAGCTATGTTGATTTTAAGGTTATCTTGTTTGGGTCTTGCCAAATATCTGTTCTTTTTGCTGTAGTTCTAGCTGGAGACCATCAATGATTTTTGTCCAGAAGTTTCCTTGGTTCATTCCTGATACCAGGAATCAGTTCTTTCAATAGGTAACAGAAGCAAAGCAAAGGGAGCCAATTTTAAGATGGAGACAAGGGGGTAGGGACCGGCAGAGAGAAAGAAAAAGCATGCACACACAAAGAGCATAACCTTTACTGAGACCTTTATAGCCTTTAAAAAAAAAAAACAACAGAAATTTTCCTAATAAATTGCCTCACATATCGTATAAATTCATGTCACCTCTAATATTAGATGACTTTCTGTTATCATTTGCCTGAAAACAGAGGTGCATTGAGTCTAGTGTTCCCATGGTATTCCACAATGCAATTGACAACCTCAATCAATATTTCCGAGCCCCTGTTTGAAAACTGTTAGAATGTTTTAAGACTAGTAATATCTCATCTGACTTTTGCTACTCTCTCCATAATTAATTCCATCTAGAAAGGTCTGGTTCCTGGACGACAAATCCTACCACATCAGAAATCAATTATACAAAATATTTCTTGTGACTGATGATATTTATACACTAACTGACTCACCCAAGTGTACTACTGTCCTCTTGGAAATCTCACGTTACAATTTTAAATACTTTGTGCGCTGAACAACCATCATAGTCTTTCATTGTTGACCTAGCCAGAGAGGTCAATTCTCTTGGTGTTTGCCTAAGTATCTGATTTTTTAAAAAGGCATATCAGGATGTTTTCTGCAGAAATATTAATTAGTTAAACTCATACTGGACATAAAGAAATGCATCAGCCCATGTAAAAAGAAGACTAGAATTAAGGCATGTATCTGCATTGGTTTATCAAGGACTCTAATGATGTCATCAAGGACCCAGGCTCTTTTTCCATGTCACCACTCTCCTGTTCACCTCCTAGGATACCTCCTAGGGCTGGTTTCCCTCACAGACATGGAAGGCTTCTGGTAGCAATCAGTATCACTCATTGCTTTGTTCATATACAGCAGGTGAAGGTGATTTCTAGAAGTTGTCTCAAGAGTGATGATATTCCTTCCCAGAAACCTCTAGCAATCCTTTCATTGAGTTTCATTGTCCTGATTTGTCTTTAGACTTCCTATTCCTAAAATCATAACTATGAGAGGAAAATGGGCTAAGACCTATTTGTCTCTGAAGGAGGAGGGTTTCGCTCTCTAACCTTCATGACTATAGAACAAAGGGAAGAGTGAAGTTGAGGTGATAACCATGTAACTATTATGGGGAGTCTGTTTCTCACACCGGTTCAGAGCAATACTAGAATTTTACAGTCCCATGTAACTGTTAATTGTGTCTACTTCTGCAAAGCAAAGCAACGTCTGATTGAAGATCACTCTTACCTGTAGATCTGTAAACCTCCTCCCAGCTTCTTTAATTGTTCTATTTATAGCAGTTTGTCATTTGTCTGGACTTACCCTTTCTCTCCACCAAGGCCCCCTTTACTAGGGGATAACCAAGTGATAGGATATTCTTCTCTTCTTGTCTTAGAAAAGACTAGAGAGGCTGCATCTTCATTCAACCCCCTGGCTGTGTGAAAGAAGGCATTAATTAATGCACTGAAATTGACCAGCTCCTGAAGTGACTCTGACAGGTGGGGTGTTCATTCATCACCCTTCACTGACCATGGAGCATCTGGAGGGGTCATGAAGTAACTCCAGGGAAGTAATACATTTTATCACTTTGATACTGAAACTGTGGTCATTTTCTTCCATTACAGGCATGATTTTAAAATGGCAATTTTAAATTCATGTTATCCTACTTGTATAGATGAGTACTTCAAGGGATATTTATTATGTGGATCTATTATGCTCATCAAGATGCTTGAAAACCTCTGAGAATGCCAAGGAAGAGCTGGGCATAAAACAATCTCCTGGAAGGTCTGATATGGCCTAGAAACCTTCCATAGAGAACCCTCCACTGAGTCGAGGCCTGCTTTAGAAGACCACCACTCCAGGCACACCTGAGCTCTGCCTGGGTACAAATGTCTGATACAGAAATAAACTAACAACTCCAAAGAATTTCCAGTGGGCTTCCAATTTGGTCGAGGCTTCCCCCATGTCTGCTGCAAGGTTTCTCTTAGGTCTTGCTGCTCTGTCTGTCCTTTGGGGAAGAAAGACAGTTCTTTCTAGTCAATGATACCCTTTTATGGACAGGGAATTTCACACAAGCTATTTGCTTCTCTTGCTGTTCTTTTTCTAATGGTATGGACAACTAATTTAAAATTCAATAAGATTTCTCTCTTGGCTTGCACTTTGCCAAGATTCTCTCTTACTCAGGAAAAAGGAGAAAATATTTACTTATATCCCTGGCTATGGCTTCATCATGAAATAAAGTTCTTCATGGACATTTTGTACTCTTAGGTGTCTGAACAATGCAGATTCTAGAAGATTTCTTTTTGGACTTTCTTTGCTTCAAATATTTGTTCAAGACTCTGTAAATATATCATCGACTGGATACCAGACCAGTTATTAAACTTCAGCTGAATCCACACTGTAAACAACTCTGAAATCTCACATATAGCAATTTTAAAGTACTGGCTTCTTAGGTGAACCACAATGCCACCCTGGGGCAGACTCTGAATGATGGCGCTGCACTCCACAAAGATATAAACTGAACAATATCCAGAAATGTTGTCACCTGAATCTCCACTAATAAAATTTAACAGGCCAAATGCTACAAAATGTAGCCACTTTCCTATTTCAAGTTGAAATTTCATTAATAAAAACAGGAGAAAACCTCCTCTGAACCTCCTTGAAGGCTACAGAGAGGTGTTTTTGTTGTTGTTGTTGTTTTTTAAGCCAATAGCATTACCAGAGATCATGGAAGTCATTCAAAATGAAAGCTCTTGGCAAGCAAACTTGTCGAAGATGAGATAACCAAAGTTAATGCAGCATCAGATGAAACTTATTACTTGCAAAACATAGCCAAAAGGGGGATTAAAAGACATATGCATAAAAGCTGGGGATGTTTTCCAAGAAGAGACATTAAATTCCAATGGGAAGTGTCACTTGTATCACTGCACATCATCAATTTGCCTATTGGTGATGAGTGTCTGAGTGGGCTTGAAACTGGACAAGCCAATAGTTTTCCAAACTGGTTTAGAAAAAAAAAAATCAAATACCTCTTTTTACTGTGCTTCAGCACAATCTTCCTTCTATCATTATCTATCTGAAATGCCTTTCAATAATTTTTTTTAATTGTGATTTTTAAGTTTGCCTCTGAGTTTGATATTGGAGCCAACTCACTATTATCCACTCACTTTAACATCAAAGAAAGAGAACCTCATCATTACCTCATTGCATCTTGCATCCTGAACAGAGATTCATTCTGGTACTTAGGAAGAATCAGGATCCTGATGATTTGTTGAAACATAAGAAAACAATAGTGATTTATTGTCAAAACCCACTTTTATTCCTGATTTAGTTAGAAAGGCCTCACCTGGAAGTGTCTCTACTCATTTGAATCTCTGTTGAACACCTACCAACCAGCCTGACATGGATGCAAAAGCCTGGAAGGAAGGCAGAGACTAACTTCTATTCTGAAAACAGAAGATGGAGGGGGAAAGGGTACCTTCTTATAGCTAGAAGTTCAAAAGAAATTCTAAGTACACTGTCAGAGTATCTTGTATCTGTGAAGTCCCTGCAGAGTTGACATACTGGTTAGTGGGCAGAGAATCTATAGCCAGTGGTGAGGTCAAGCTCCTCCACTCTGTAGCTATGAGATCAGGACAAATAATTTAGCTTTTTGTATCTCAGTTTTCTCACTTGTAAAATAGGAATACTACTACCCTCAGATATTATATATATATATATATATATATATATATATATATATATATATATATATAAATATATAAAGTGCTTAGGAAAGATCAACATATATAACATATTCAATAATTCATAAACACATATTAAGAGATATTCCAACTATATATATATATAAAGCCAAGCAAAATTAAATGTTATAATAAACATTATATGCAATAAAATACATGTAATAAGATATATATGGTTCATAACCCACTTGAATCAAAGTGTGAAATATGATATATCAAGAACTATGTAATGTTTTGAACAACCAACAATAAAAATTAAAAAAAAATAAAATAAAATCTATATCACTTCAAAAAAAAGATATATATGAAAATAGTCTAAAAGCTAAATAAAACTAGCATATTCTGTAAAATTACTTGACAAATGAAAATATGGTTCAATCCTACAAAACAGATAATAAAGAAATATACAGAGATAATAAAAGGTCTCCCAATGTGAAAAACACATACAACTGCATAAAAAGTCTGATGTGGAACTTACATGTTAATTTTACAAATTTATAAATAATATGGGAGTAAGATGGGAGTTTCTCAAGACCCAGATATATCCCAACAGAGAGTGAGCTGATACTTTCTTTTAAAAAAAAAAGTCTTGGTATCAAGTAGAGTCATAAAATAATTTTATTAACCTCATAGTTTAATGTAATAAGTATTCAATAAACATTTATCATTGGTAGTAATTATGATGGTGATAGGTCTCTCACAAACAAAATAATAAAGTTTCATTATTAACTGCTAACATTTGATTAGGTCTTTTCAAAGCACTTCCCCATATATTTTTTTGATAGAGTCTCACAACAATCCTATAAGAGTAGTATGCTTCTGTTTTTCTTAGATGGGAAATTAAAATCATGAGGTTGAATGACTTGCTAGAGGTTGCACAACTTTTAGTACTAGAGATGACCTTCATATTCAAATTTATTTTCCTATCCATCACACTTTATAAAGGTAGGTAGGCATGTGCCTGACTGACTAAAGTCAATTTGTTATAATTATTCAATGAATTTTTGATGATGTTGATTTGGCAAATGGTAGGTGGAGTTTCCCCTTAAGAGATGCTTCCTCACTACCCCTCCCCTCCTCTTCTCTCCTCTCTTATTTTCTTCTCTTGCCTCAGTGGTCTTTCAAAGTTTCCATTTCAGCTGTCTCAATATTAGATCAAAGCAATGTTTAGAAGAAATAAACCTGCAATTGTATTGGATTAAGTCTTTCTGGTCACTGCTAACTAAATCCATAAGAGTCTGTGGTTATTAAAAAGCAACAGTATTCAGCATGATTGCACTTTATTTTTCCCTTTTTGCTAAATTTCATTCAAAAGTACTTTAAGCTTCTTTTAAAAGAGTAAATTCACTTTGCTTAAAATCAGGGATATTCAATGTAGAAGGGAATTCTCAAAAAAAAGGGTTCCAGAAAATTTTGATCAAATGACCATCATAAAAATAAAAGCCATGTTCTGATTCTACCTGTTGCGTAAATAACTGGAAAACATGATGTCATCCTTATCTGAATAATGAGGACTAAGGCAGCAAAACAACACAATTACCCTAATTCCAAATAGAGGTAGGCCCCATCAAAGAGAGTAGGATTCACAGATTGGCATCCCTGCAGCAGAGCATGGATGAAAGAGGCACTAGCCACTGTGCAACTGGGCAAGAAAAATCAACTAAAATGTTAACAGGTTGCCAAAGGCAAAGTGTGAGCTAGCATGACAGGGATGAACCCCAAGAGCCCCAGACACAGGGGAGTTTATGCTCCTGGTAGACTCATGTCCCCAACTGCCACACATAAAAGTGAGGACAGATTAGAGAGGGCCTGCTAAATTAGTGCAAGTGTGCAGAAGGGGATTAATTCACTCTGAAGACACAAGAACCTAATCTGGATTCTTTCCTGGTTCCCTTATCCCATAAGAAGCAAAAGCTTTAAAACAATAAAGAAGGACAGCAGATCCTATTGCACTTACCCAACTCACATGTAAAGATCTATAGCTACCAGAGGAAGGATAGAAGAATAAACCCTCCATCCATGGAGAAGAAACAGGAAAAGTTCTAAGCCCACAATCCCATAGCTCCCTGTTGAGGTTTCATACCAGTAGGGGAGAGGAAGGGACTCTTCCACTCAAGACATACCATGAATAGAACACTGTTTCGCTGCCAAGAAGAGAGGGGTTAGAGACACTAAGAAAGTGCCAACACAAAGGCCTAGCCACACAGGGCCTATCTGGGACTGAGTCTGGGCAGGGCAAGAAAGTGGTGGAATCAGGAAGTTATTGCAGTAATCCAGGAGAGCAAGAAGTAGATTTTGGTCCGTTTTGAAGGCACAGTACAGCTTATATTTCCCTGGTTTATGACTAGGATAGTAGAACAGTCAAAATATGCTTTGCTCTAGACAATCTCACTCTAAGCCTGTTTTCCAGGGGTAATTGGTAATAACACTTATTTTCATTCTGAAAGTACTCTGGTTTGCACAATAAATTGTATAGACTCTCTAGTTTGGGAAACAGAGAGGAAATCAAGGCTTCCCCCAAGTGTTTGGGATGAGCAATTGAAAGGATGAAGTTCTGTAATGGGGAAGTCTTCACTTTGTAGGAGTTGGAAAAGCATGATCAGGAGCTCAATTTTGGTATGTTGAATTTAAGATATCAACAAGACATTCAAGCTGGGAATGACAAATAAGAGCTTTGCTCTTCAAGTCTACAGTTGGGGAGAAGAGTGGCCTGGAGATAAAATTTAGGAGTCATCAGCATATAGAATGTACTTAAAGCAATTAGATTGGTTGAGAGTGCAAGAGTGAATGAGCACAGAGAACACAACAGGATCAGGGACTGAGTCCCGAACTACTCCAACTCTATAAGAGACTAAGAAGGCTCAACTACCCAGGTAGGAGAAAAACCAACAGGATGCCATCTCCTGGATATTAAGGGAAGAATTTAAAAGTTCATTTTAAGAAATAACAAGTTTATACTATGTCATATTGACTTTTCCCTCAATTAAACTGTTAATGAGCTCTAAATATTGGTAAAGTCTGGAAAATATTCTCTTTGCTTCATAAGTTCAGAGATACACTAAGAGATAATATGATATGAGCAAATATAGGTACAATGTGTTTTTCTAAGACTTTTCTCAGTTTTCTCTCCTGACTAAGCAATGGTAAAATCTAGTTAAGAAACCACAGATGATAAGGCTTCCTCATACTTAGTAGCAAATTTTAAATATTTTAATAAATTGCATACTAGCAAGAAAAATTTCATTTCCCATCAACTTAGAATAGTTAAAGAAATTGAAACATTTTAAGAACCTCCTGGAAACAAGTTGATTTCCTGACAACAACTATTATCTTAAATGTTTCTTGACTGAAGGGTGAATTTTGTTCAGGCAAAACAATGCGAGAGGAAGTTGGAAATAAAATGACAAGAAAATTAAGGTATTAAAGCTCTAAAGACCAACATCCTAACAGCTATTTCCAGGAGCACTCATCCCTCTAAAATACCACCCAAAATACCACCTCTGAATTCTCTCAGGGATTCTCTAAAATTCTGCAGACCAGCACTTTGTAGTTTGACCCTCCTTAATAACAAACCAAATGTTTTGCAGATTTACAATTAAATTCCATCCAACTGACAATCTCAAGGATGAGAAAGCAAAGAATGAAAATACTCTGAGGGGGAAATTGCTTATTTTCATTGTTGTATTTATTAATAGTTACTTGGTTATTGACAAAGCAAGATCTCATTAAAATTAAAAGAAATTAAGTATTTGCCTTTCTAAGGGCAATAACAAAAAGGGAAGAAGCAAATTTTGAAGGAAGAATTCAAACAAAAAGATCCAAAATATAAAGAGATAATGAATTCAAAATGGATTCAACTGAATTTACAACCACAGGGGCTTTTTTTTTTTTTTTTCAATATCCAAGGTTTCACTCTCAGTCACTCACTATCTTGTTTTAAAAAGAGACATTCAGTCCTCTAGAACACAGAATTTGAATTTGCAACAATCACAGAGGGGTTAATTATGTTTATGACTATGTCCTTAAAGGCAAACCATTTGATTGGCTTATTTACATATTAATCTGTTTAGGAAGAAAGTTTTCCTGAGTAACAATTTTCTGTTGCAGTTTGTTAAATTGGTGGCTGCTCGGTTTTCACAGGTTTCTCTTTTAGATTCGAGATGTTGATTAAATATGAGTTTATTTATATTTCCTTTGAAACATTTAATACATGTCATATTCAAACAATGACACACTAACTTTATTTCTAAGACCAACCTATATAATTTTCAAATATGTGAATAGATGTCAAAGAATGAGATTGCTTTTGCTTACAGGCATGATTGCAGATGAGGTCTCCATTAAAGCCATTTTTCATCCTTTAGAAAATTTCAAATGACACCCTAATAATAGTTAATTTTCAAACATAAAAATTAGCATTGACCCTGACTAAATAAAATGTATACTTACTGTATAAAACTTTGTACTCCCATGGCCCCCTTTATCCAAACAATAATAAAAAAATTACAAAAGTAGGCAATCTTTATCTCTCATATCTAACATTAGTGCTATAATAGGCAATGTGACAAAAATGCATCAGAACCAAAATGCTCTGCTTGACTCGTAGCGCTTTAGCCATGGTTCATGATTCTGTGAAGTCTTCCAGGAAATATCTGCAATGCCAGGCCAGTGTGCATGGCCAATGTGACAAGGAGGAGGATGAAATTTTAGGGATGCCAGAACGACCATCTGCTGTGTCTCTCCTGCTAGCATCTTGCAGTACCAAAGATTCCTACCCACAGTGGCTCTGTTCAAAAGTTAAATATGAAAAACAGGAATAAATCAATAAGTTACTAGCACTGACTAGTATGTGACTAGGTAGTGGTATCCATCCCTTTGGAAAGAAAAAGACATACAATTCAGGGTTGTTGTGAGAATTTAAATAATGAAGACATGGAAATTGCTTGGAACACAGTACCTACAAATTTTTATGTAGGCAAAAATATATAAATAATATATGTATATTTAGCCAATATATTTTATATATCCAAACAATAATACAATTTATTATAAAAGTATATATAATGTTAATAATAGATTGAATAGGAGAATGTTCTATGGTCCATAAGATATGAGTTAGGAAGAAAACTAAAGCACTATAAAGCCTACTCTTCTATCCACTGATATTAGGGGAAAGGTTTAAATATGCAGTAGATTATGAAGAGTTTATAAAAGAATAAATTATATCCTTGTATTCTAAGTTGGCAATCATGAACAATTGTACTCTTAGTTCTATCTCTCCCACAGCTGTTAACATTTTCAGGTGTCACTTAAAGCTTTTATGTGCTGATTTCATTATAAATACCTTATCTAGATAGTGTTAAATCCTTTAGAGTAATATTTCTTTATGTTATTAGAGAGAGACGTATCAAAGGACTATCCCAGTGGCCTGTTCTCGATGATATCCACTTTCAGAGGCTGTTGCCTTGTGCACCATGTGAATAGAGGACACATCACACAAGCCTCTGTAGAAGTAGAAAGCAAGTAATCCAAGACTTTCCCAAATTGAAATAAAACAGGCATCAATTTTTTTAAAAGCCATTTCAATTTTTCTGCATTTTATAATTATTAAAATGTTTTAATGTATAAATATGAAATTTTTATCTATTGAGACAGGGTTGAATCTTCTGAATGAACATTAAAAATATCCAAAAATTAAATTTGTCAGTGAATAATCAGCTCCAAGCAGCTTTGTGCACATAAATTTTCTTTTCTTTTCTTTCTTTTTTTTTTTTTTTTTGGTGGTGTTGGGAATTGAACCCAGAGATTCATGCTTGTTAGGCAAGTGATCTACACTAAGGTACATACTCTCCCTTTATTTATTTATTTCTTATTTGTTCTAATTATTTATACATGACAGTAGAATGCATTTGGATATATCATAAGTAAATGGAGTATAACTTCTCATTCTTCTGGTTGTACATGATGCAGAATTACACTGGTTGTATAATCATATATGTACATAGGTTAATAATAACTGATTCATTCCACTGTCCTTCCTACCCCTGTACCCCCTCCCATCCCTTCACTACCTTGTCTAAGCCACAGTACTTCTATTCTTCCTTAGCCCCCCCCCCCTACACACACACACACATACTTATTGTGAATTAGGACCCAAATATCAGAGAAAATATTCAGCTTTGGGTTCTTTGGGATTGATTGATTTTACTTAGCATGATATTCTCCAGCTCCATCCATTTACTGGCAAATGCCATCATTTCATTGTTCTTTAAGGCTGAATAATATTTCATATGTACCATATTTTTTTTATCCATTCATCTATTGAAGGGCACCTAGGTCGGTTCCATAGTTTAACTATTGTGAATTGAGCTGCTATAAACATTGATGTGGCTACAACATGTAGTGTCCAGCCCTTTATTTTTATTTTGAAACAGGGTCTTTTTAAGTTACCCAGTCTGGCCTAAAACTTGTGACTCTCCTACCTCAGTCTCCTGAATAGCTGATGAGTATGCAGCAGAATATTTTAAATACATGTTAAAAACAAAAACATAACAAAGCACTAACCATTATCTCCCTAAATAAAACACTCAAGTGGCTATGTGACATGAAGTATGCTTCTGGTGAGGTTTTGTACTCTAGCATGAATGTACTTAAGACAAAGACCAATGCATAAAAGATTCATGACTTCATTTATCACAAGTGTTATTTCACTGTGGGCCTTTTTGTGGGAGCAAGCTAAAGATGATCTTTGCCATTTTGGTGAAATACACCACAAAGACTTTAGCAAGTCTGCATCCCCATCCTAACTGCACTGCCATACTGAAAAGCCAAGAAAGACCTGATACCTGACAGCTTGAACATGGTACATCTTGTCATGTTCCCCAAAGCATTAGCAAGTTGATGGGAACTACACCCCCTGATCTGGAATACACCCATTCCCTAACACTTTACCTTTTCCTGAGCCCTTTTTCATCTTGTACCAGAACATTTTCAGTGAAAGACCTTTGTTAATACAAGCTGATTAACAAAGAAAAATAATTGACACAAGCATCCTAGATGTTCTAAATAATAAAATATTATTTCCAAATGCCTGAGAAAGTTGTACATTTTTATATAATTATACTGATATTTCTTCTATATCTGGCTCTTAAGAAAAACTTGATGAAGACCCCAGCTCCAAGCCCCCAAACCAGAGACTTCAGAGATGAATAACAGTGAGCTAAAGCCACAAGAAACCAAATTTACTCATTACAAGATTCTAACTGATAATTGATAAAAGTGAATTTACAGTGGTCCCTGAATGTAGCATTCCCCTGGTTCTCTTCAGAGACATGACTTTGAAAGAAATTAAGAGCAAATAATTACTAAAAAGAATGAAATCAGTTTAGACAGTGTATCAGGCCAAGTGGAATAAGTAGAGATGTAAACTTTTGCCTATTTGTATCCCTAGTTCAATAAATAGGATAGATAGGAGAACGGAGTGACCTTCTCATTTTTAATCAAACTTTAAATCCAATCCCAACTCCCAAGCACATGCAGAACACACTGAACTCTTGCATTTTTAATTTACTCTCTAAATCTCCCTCCTCCCTGTCTGTCTCAGTTTCTCTCAATGTATGTTTTTCTCTTTTCTTCACTGCTTTCCTATTCTCAATCTCTCTTTTCAGAAATATGGTCTGAATTAGTCACAATTAACTTATTCAACAACTCCTAGGCAATCTGTATTAGTTTTGGTGAAATCATCTGAAAATTCAGTTTCAGCAACAATAAGTGTTGGCGAGGACGTGGGGAAAAAGGTACACACATACACTCATGGTGGGACTGCAAATTGGTGCAGCCAATATGGAAAGAAGTATAGAGATCCCTTGGAAAACTGTAAATGGAACCACCATTTGACCCAGCTATCCCTCTCCTCGGTCTATAACCAAAGGACTTAAAAACAGCATAGTACAGGGACACAGCCACATCAATGTTTATAGCAGCACAATTCACAATAGCTAAACTGTGGAACCAACCTAGATGCCCTTCAGTAGATGAATAGATTCAAAAAATGTGACATATATACACAATGGAATATTACTCAGCAATAAAAGAGAATAAAATCATGGCATTTGCAGGTAAATGGATGGAGTTGGAGGAGATATTGCTAAGTAAAGTTAGCCAATCCACCCCCCAAAAAAACAAATGCTGAGTGTTTTCTCTGATATAAGGAGACTGGTTCATAGTGGGGTAGTGAGGGGAAGCATGGGAGGTATAGACGAACTCTAGATAGGCAGAGGGGTGGGAGGGGATGGGAGGGGGCAGGGGGTTAGAAATTATGGTGGATTCACAATATCCTCAAAAAAAATAAAATACTTGGGAATCAACTTAACAAAAGAGGTGAAAGATCTATACAATGAAAACTAAAGAGAGAAATACAAGAAGACATTAGAAGATGGAAAGATCTACCTTGCTCATGGATAGGCAGAATTAATATTAATATTATTAAAATGACCATATTACCAAAAGCACTATACAGATTCAATGCAATTCTGATCAAAATACCAATGGCATTCCTCACAGAAATAAAAAAAGCAATTATGAAATTCGTCTGGAAAAATAAGAGACCCAGAATAGCTAAAGCAATTCTAAGCAGGAAGAGTGAAACAGGTGGTATCATTATATCAGATCTTAAACTATACTACAGAGCAATAGTAACAAAAACAGCATGCTACTTGCACCACAACAGGCTGGTGGACCAATGGTACAGGATAGAGGACACAGAGACTAACCAACAAAACTACAACTACCTTATATTAGACAAAGGTGCTAAAAGCATGCACTGGAGAAAGGATAGCATCTTCAACAAATGTTGCTGAGAAAACTGGAAATCTATCTGCAACAAAATAAAATTGAATCCGTTTCTCTCACCATGCACAAGAGTTGACTCAAAATGGATCAAGGATCTAGGAATTAAACCAGAGACTCTGCATCTAATAAAAGAAAAAGTAGGCCCTAATCTCCATCACGTGGGTTAGGCCCCAATTTCCTTAATAAGACACCTATAGCACAAGCATTAAAACCAAGAATCAACTAATGTGATGAATTCAAACTAAAAAGTTTTTTTCTCAGCAAGAGAAATAATATGAGAGGTGAATAGGGAGCCTACATCCTGGGAACAAATTTTTACCCCTCACACATCAGATACAGCTCTAATCTCTAGGGTATACAAAGAACTCAAAAAGCTATATACCAAAAAAAAAGAAAAAAACCCAAATAACCCAATCAACAAATGAGCCAAGGACTGAACAGACACTTCTCAGAAGAGTTTATATAATCAATCAACAAATATACGAAAAAAATGCTCATCATCTCTAGCAATCAGAGAAATACAAATTAAAACTACTCTAAGGTATCATCTCACTCCAGTAAGAATGGCAGCCATGATGAAGACAAACAACAAGTGCTGGTGAGGATGTGGGGGAAAAGGTACACTCATACACTGATGGTGGGACTGCAAATTGGTGCAGCCAATTTGGAAAGCAGTATGGCGATTCCTTGGAAATCTGGGAATGGAACCACCATTTGACCCAGCTATTCCTTTTCTCGGACTATACCAAAGGACCTAAAAACGGCATACTACAGAGACACAGCCACATCAATGTTTATAGAAGCCCAATTCACAATAGCTAGACTGTGGAGCTAACCTAGATGCCCTTCAATGGATGAATGGATAAAAAAAACGTGGCATATATACACAATGGAATATTACTCAGCACTGAAAAATAACAAGATCATGGCATTTGCAGGAAAATGGATGGCATTAGAGCAGATTATGCTAAGTGAAGTTAGCCAATCCCCCAAAAACAAATGCCAAATGTCTTCTCTGATATAAGGGAGGCAACTCAAAATGGGGAAGAGAGGAAGAGCATGGGAATAAGATTACTTCTACATAGGTAAGAGGAGTGGGAAGGAAAGGGAGGGAGAAAGGTGGAAGGAGACCCTCATTTTTATACAAAATACATGTATGAAGATGTGAGAAAAAAAAAGAATAGCGTTACCCTAGATTAGGTAGAGAGAAGTGATGGGAGAGGAGTGGAGGGGTTGGGAAGATAGGAAGGATAGTAGAATGAAACAGACATTATTATTGCTGTATGTATATATGTGACTGCATGACCAATGTGATTCTGCAACTTGTATACTCAGAAAAATGAGAAATTATATCCCATCTGATTCAAATGTATGATATGTCAAGATCATTGTACTGTCATGTGCAACTAAGTAAAACAAATTAAAAACAAAGAAGAAATTATGGTGGAATGTGATGAACATCATTATCCAAAGTACATGTACGAAGACACGAATCGGTGTGAATATACTTTATATACAACCAGAGATATGAAAATTGTGCTCTATATGTGTAATATGAATTGTAATGCATTCTGCTGTCATATATATTTTAAAAATCAATAAAAAAAGAAAAAAAAAAGAAAAAGAAAATTCAGGTTTCAGGAAGGGGGAATTGAAAGTTATGTGACTATTAATTTAAAGCACTACAATATCTCAGATAGCACCTAGGAACCCCTATCAGGAGTTAAATTTTTGTTTCGCCAACTCCCCCATCTCCTTCTATACAGCGCTTCTTCCAACTAAAACATGTAACTGGTAATCCGCAAGCAAGTTGTTGTCTGTTATGGTATGAGTATATGAAGTGTGATCATAAAATATCAGAATGAAATTTTCTTTTTTTTAATATTTTATTTTTTAGTTATAGTTGGACACAACACTTTTATTTTACTCATTTATTTTTATGTGGTGCTGAGGATCGAACCCAGGGTCTCACACGTGCTAGGTGAGTGTTCTACCACTGAGCCACAACCCCAGCCCCCAGAATGAACTTTTCATCAAAAATATACATCAGGCTTGTGTATGCTAGAGAGTGTCTAGAGAGTATTTCTTTCCCATCACTTGGGGAGGCTGTGTAATGGTGCCAATGTTCCAGATATTTTAGAAATTTTTAAATATTTGTCTTTGGGGATTGCAGCATAATAATATCTTTAATTTGAAATGAAATCTCTGGACGTTGCATTTTTGAAATCCATTCAAAGGCATGTAAAGTTAAATCTAGTGATTAAAATTGGTTAAATGTCTTTTGAGGTCAAAATGAAATATGATTATAAAGTTCTAGCCACGGATATATTGTTAATCTTTACCACTTTTAACGTCTAAGATTCTACCTAGCACATATTCAAAATGTTATGATTCAGATATTTGGTGTCCCACAAAAGCTCAAGTGTGAGACAATGCAGGAAAATCTAGAGGTAAAATTATATTGGAATTATAAGAGCCTTAACTAATCAGTCTATAATCCCATGATATGGATTAACTGGGTAGTAACCAGAGGCAGGTAGGTTGTGGCTAGAGGAGCTGGGTCAATGGGGACATGTCTTTGGGTTTATATTTTGTCTGTGGTGAGTGGAGCTCTTTCTTTGCTTCCTAGTAGGATGTTCCCATCTGCTTTCCTCCTCCACATATCTCTGCCCTGATGTCCTGCCTCACGTTAGACCCTGAGGAACGCAGTAAGCCATTTATGGACTAAGACTTCTCAAACCATGAGTCCCCAAATAAACTTTTCCTACTCTAAAATTGTTCTTGTTTGGTCACAGCAGTGAAAAAGCTGACTAAAATATAAGGCATTCTTGTCGGAATAGGTTTTTATTTCATAGTTTATAAACTAGTTCTAGAGATCATTCTGAGAATCTGAGTATACCCACAGAATTCATCCAGGTATGTACTTTGGGTGGAATAGCACTAATTTTATATGTGTTCATTCTAGTGTTGTTTTTTTAAAAACTCATTTCTGAATAGCCACATTCCTAATGGATATTCATTGATTGGATCTAACCATTTGCAGCAGTTAATTTATCCAATCTAACTTCTGCTCAGACTATTATCCTATTAATAATTGTTACAGATTAATCTGTAATTTTCATTTTGATCTGGAAGAGGGTAAACTTTTTCTATAAAGGATTATATAGTAAAATTTTTAGGTTTTGCAGGCCAAGCAGCAAATCTGAGACCATTATATAGATATCTATGTAAGAAAAGACAATCTCCAAAATGTATTATTGATGAAATTCAAAATATAACAATAATAGCTGAGTATGTCTTTTAATATAACAGATCTACTCATGACAAGAATTGGGTTTCTTTTAGGGGTGATAATATTTCACTTAGTTGGAGTCCTAAGTAAAGGTTTCTATATCAAGTTGATTGCAATGGTTCATCTGTAAAACCATGTTTTGGCTAGCCTCAAAAAGAAAAAAAGATAAATTCTTGAGAGGATGAAAAGAAAAGGAAATATTTACACACTGACAGTGGTAATGTAAATTAGTCCAGTTGTTTTGGAAAATAATATGGAGGTTCCCCAAAAAACTAAAAATGAACTACCACATAATCCAATAATCCCAATACTGTGTATCATCCAAAGGAAAGTAAATCAGTATGCCAAAGCGATAGCTATACAACCATGTTTACTGCAGCACTATTCACAATATGTAAGATATATAATCAATTTTGGTGTCCATTAGTGGAAAAATGGATAAAGAAAATGTGATATGTATATTCCATATATACATATATGGAATATTATTCAGTCTAAAAAGAATGAAATACTGTCATCTGCAGCAACATGCATGAATCTGAAGGTCATTTATGTTAAATGAAATAAGAAAAGAGAAAGATAAATGTTGCATATTCTCATTCATGTGGAAGTTAAAAGAATCGATTTCATAGGAGTAGAAAGTAGAATAGTGGTTACCAGAGACTGGAAAGGATAGGGAGAAGAGGAGAACAGGGAAGGATTGGCTAAACATGTAAAAAATACAGTTACAAGGATTAAGTTCTAGAGTTTTGTAGCACGATAGCATGACTATGATTGATAATAATTTCAAAATAGCTAGAAGAGGATTGTGAATATTTCCTGCACAAATAGATGGCTAGTGTTTTAAGCAACGGATATGCTAATAACCCTGACTTTATCATTGCAAGTTATATAAATGTGTTGGTATGTTATGCTGTACTCACATGAATATGGACAATTTTAAAAATTAAAAATTAAATATAAGAATACAGACCTTTCTTCTGCTTGGGATATACAAAACCAGGCATTGGACTGAATTTGACCCAAGGACCATAGTTCTTCAGTGCCTGTCTAGGGCTGTAGTGAATTGTCATGGACTACTGGGTCTGTTTACCTTTCCAGGGAGAAGTGGAAGTAAGTGAATTGCATTAATTTCACTGAATACAAGAATGTTCTCTTGACAGTTTAGTAGCCTTAAGAGTTTCCAAACTCACTCACACTTGTTCTAAAACATGGAATACAAGGAAGGCTAAGACAACTGGGAGACCACTGGTTCTGAATATTGTCCTCAGAGACACCATATTTCATTGATTCAAAGACAAAGTTTTACTCATATTTTGAAGTCAGGCTGGGTCTTACAATCAATGATTCAATTTAATTGTCAGGACTTTTTCTTTCTTAGTACAAGTAAAACAATGGGGAGGCATCTAAGCTTCTATGAAATGTGGCAATATTTCTCATTCAAGGCTGCAATTCAGTTCCCCCTGAGTCTCTTTATCCCTGGCTCAGTAACTACCTTTCTTGTTAGAGCTTATGTTCTACTTCCTTCTCCTGTTGCCACAGAAAAGGCTCCTTTTGAACAGTCTTTCCCAGTAAAGGCCTTGCATGAACATTAAAAACTATCAATTTTGTTTTAGTTGGTAGCAGGGTATATAATAGGACCTTGTTTAAAGATGGACTTTCTTGTAAAATTCGTTTCCCTTAAAAAAAAAAAAGAATTCCTTTCCCTCCCAAATGACAAGAGGGGAATTTTTGAAGGTTAGTGTGCCCTGCATGCAACTTCTCTGGTGTGGATTAGCATCCCTGGAGGAGAAAAGGCTGCCTGCCTCCTGAGTTGGCCCAAGGCCTGGTTCCCTTGACAACCGCCTCTCTAAATCTAATGCCGGGCGCCACCTGGTGTCCACATCAAATAGGTGCAACAAACAGGTGCCCGGCTGAAGGAAAGCCTTGAGGGGAAAAAGAGAGATTTATGGAGGGAAAGTTTAAGGATATGAAAAGGTTGGAATGCAATGAATAGAGCCAGGAAGGCAGGCTTTAACAAGATGAGGTGTTGCAACATGTGCATCTGCTTGACCACATGGGATTTTGCAGGCAATATGTGATTGATCATAGTGTAACATATCTGTTTTGTTTTTTTTAAAACAGGAGAGAGAGAGAGAGAGAGAGAGAGAGAGAGAGAGAGAGAGAGAGAGAGAGAGAGAGAGAGAGAGAGAATTTTTTAATATTTATTTTTCAGTTTTCGGTGGACACAACATCTTTATTTTATTTGTATGTGGTGCTGAGGATCGAACCCAGCGCCCCGCGCATGCCAGGCCAGCACGTTACCGCTTGAGCCACATCCCCAGCCCCTGTTTTATTTGTTTATTTATTTTTTTAAAGTTACTGTGGACAGAGCATTAGAATAGAAGTCAGATGCCCTTAGAATTATTTCTGGTTTTGCTATGAATCAGTGGTTTATTATGTGGCAAACACTATAGTAGGTATCTGAGTCTAACATTGTGCAAGATGCTCTGTGTAGATTATTTCATCCAAACCTCACAAGTGACACATTAAACCTATGAGTATAACTTATGACGGAGACATTAAAATTCCATTAGTAAATTATGCTGAAGGAGGTTAGATAATTTGCCCAAGGTCACATAGCTGGTGTGTGTCAGGGCTGAAATAGAAATTTTTTACTTGGCACCATACCTGCAGTATGATGGACAATCAATTACATTTGTTTATAGAAACCTCCTCTTTTCATGACACCAGACTCATCACTCATCACCACTACACAGTGCACTTGGTGGCACTACTCGTATATCCTGAAACAATTTAGGCCAGGCCTAGAGTGTCTGCCTCTCCTTTCTGTTACCTGTGCAGTATTCTGGAGGTGGAAGGAGATTTAATCCCCAAGGAACATCTCATCCTCCTAATCACAGGGCATAAAAGCAGAAGACAAGAGAACAGCAAGCACAGAAACCTTCACTGATGGCCTGATCAAGGACTAAAATTCTTGTTACTGCTTGTTACTGCTAGTAAAGATGTTCATTCATAGCAACGACTCTTCAGAGTTGTTAGAAAATTTCCTTCCAATCTTTTTCTTTTCTTTTCTTTCTTTCTTTTTTTTTTGTGTGTGATCTCCTGTTCTCATGTAAAATAGAAATGATTTCTCAGCAAAAGTCAGGGTTCCCAGAGTTATTTCCACCACCCGTGGCTGTCTGAACTCTCCATCCTTGTGCAAATGCCAAGAATTGCATCACATCACTACAACAACAGTCCACACTGTTCCTGCAGCCTTCCCAGCTATCAATCCCCCCAACAGCATGCATCTCTCAAGCCAGAGATGAATCACAAACATAAGGAAAGAAAAATGTATAAACATATGGAGGAAATAAAACTCTCCCGGAAAGTGGCAGAATTTATTTTCACTCTCCAGGAGCTGTCCTCCAGACTTGAAAACCTCCACTTTCTTGAAAAAGCATCTGGAAGTTCAGAATTAATTTCATATGGCAAATGTGTGAGCTATGACTCCTATATGTTGTATCTATTTTCTCACTTAAGGCTTTTGAGAGCACTACAGGAAGGGCATTTCCCTCATCTTTTACCATCTGCACTCTTGAGAAGCTTATGGCTTGTTTAGGGGGACTCATAAAGAAAAATAATAATAATTTGAATCCCAGGGAAGCTTTGGAATAAATGAGATCATGTCTATGAGAGTTGTGTTATAGACTAGAAATTACTGAGTGTGTCAGGGTTCCATTGTATTATAAGAATAAAGGATTTAGTATAGAAATGAGACTTCACACTAAACATGAGAATTGGTTGGGAAATGAAAGTTTGAAAAGGGAAAGAAGAGAATCTGAGTCATTAACTAATGTACCTGACTCCCTGGCACAGATGGATGAGTTGCACTACCTCTTCACACCTCAGTTTCCTCACCTAAAATGGTAAGGCACAGAGACTCCAGAACCTCCAGGGAGGCATCAAAGTCTGGCTTTGACGTGTACCAACTGAACAGCCCTGGGATATTTACTTTAGTTCTCTATACCTCATCTTCTCATCTATGAAATAAGGATTATAAGAGAACCTATCTTGCAGGGTTGCTGTGTGGATTAAACTAAATGATAGAATAGTGCCCAAATACACAAGGACATAGTAAATGCAACAATTTTTACCATCACAGGAGCGTGGTGATAACTAAATGGGATGTCCATCAAGCAACTGGATCATTATCTGGAAGAGAGCATATCACCAGTGAACACTTTCTATAAACTATGATGACTCCAGATTTTGAGCCAGAGACACTGTAAATATAATGTGGGAAGCTTAGCAGTTGAAAATACTAGGACAGGCTTTGAGGGGGACAGATGAGAACCATGACAGCACAGTCAAGTCTAGAGCACAGAGCATGTGACTATTGAACCAAGAAGAGCCACAGCATTCCCTTGAGACTGAGATGTGCTTTTAAAGGATTACCTGACACTGCTGAGAGCCATAGCTAAGTAAGAATGATGCATGGCAATTTCTTTGTCAGCCTACCCCATGTTGCTTAGAGGGAGGACTCTCCATTGTGGAAATGGGCTTGCCTTGGACCCAGGGCATTTGCAGTGACTTTGCATGAAAGGTGACCTTGCTCAAGGACCAGGGCGGATCCGGGTTTAGGACGGTTCCAGGTTTAAGGTGATTCCTGCTGGGAATAGGGCGTATCCTGCTGCCTCAGGCGGCCCGCTGAGTTCCCGTTGAGTTCTCACAGGATTCAGAGAGTATTTTGGGATTCAGAGCGCGGTGGAGAGTGTGGATTTTGCGCAGAACGTGCTTGTAGGGTGCCGGTGTGAGTTCGGGAATAAAGAATTGCTGTTTGAATCTACAAGGCTGTGAGTGGCTCGTGATTTTGTGCCCAGCCAGACTGCAGCATGACACAACTTGTAGAACAGAAAAGGAGAATGGGATAAGAAAGACTAGTTACAGAGCCCTTGCAATAATATTGGGAAGCATCAATGAGGACCTGGATTATGATAGTCCAGAGGGAAATGAAGAGATGGAGGGAGTCAAGATGTCACATGGCAGAGCTAATAGATCATGGAAATTGACAGAATATGAAATATATTAAAGAGGAGGGATCAAAGATGATTTTTTAAATTAAGGAAAAGAGAAAAAGCAACCAGTGGTGGAAGATGATTTCTTGAGCATATGCAAATGACTTGTTCAAGTGAAAATGTGTGGTCTGAAGATCAAGAGCAATCTCAAGACTGTAGATAATGATCTGAAGTTCATCTGAGAGAGCTATGACAGTAAAAGACAAAATACCACTATTTCCAAGCTCACTTCGGAAAAAGAAAAAGAAAACCTTAAATATAATATTAGCAGATATTATTTAGTAATGTATGTATGTATTTGTGCTGAGAGAAAGAGAGAGAGAGAGACAGAGAGAGAGAGAATATCAATTAAGATTTATTCCATGAGTTCAAGGGTGGATTAATAATAGAAAGTCTATTAGTATAATTTATTCTATTACCAATTAGAATGAGAACCAAAAAATGACCTTCTCGGCAGGAAAAAACATTCAATAAAATTCAACATCCATTCGTTATATTAAATGAAAACTTAGCAAACTGGAATAGACAAAAATAAAGATTGTCTACCAAAATATAAGCAAACCTTATACTCACTGGTATAACATTAGAAGCATTTCTTTTAAAATCAGAAACTAAACAAAAATACTCTTTATTATCATTTTTATTCAACATTGCATTGGGTCCAAGCTAAATAACAAAGAGAAAGTTAAAAAAAAACAAAAGTAAAATGACATTGTCTTTGGAGAAATTTAAAATTAATAAATCATTAATCATTTACAACAATTTTCCTGAAAATTTTCAGACTATAAGATTATTATATAAAAACTAATTACATTTCTAAACACCAATAGAGAACTATATTTTTTAAAAGATACCATTTATAAGACCAGCAAAAAATTATAAACATATTTATATATATAAACATATGATAATAAGGAATAAATCCAAACCAAGGATGCAGAAGACCTTTTACATATTATCAGTTATCATAGATATCCCAAATAGAGATAGGCACAATGCTTGTGAATAAAGCCTGAATATTATAAATTGCTGAGAGCCATAGCCTAGTAGGAATGATGCACTTGGCATTTTTGGTTGTAAGGTGACAGGTGATGCCAGCAAACCATTGAGATGATAATGATTATGTTAAGATGTGCATTCAATTGGATATTAGACCCCCTGGGGTCCGCCTGGGCCTGCTACTTTGGAGCCCTCAGGGGACTCCCAGAGAGTTCCCATTGGTTGGGGCAGTGCAGTAGGAGGGATTTCCGGAGGAGGGATTTCTGGTTGGTGTGCTGTGGCCCGGGAGAAGGCCGAGTGCGTGGCGTTCGCGGGAGTTTTGGAAATAAAGTTTGTTCCTGCTTGAGTGGCTCGTGATTTTGTGCCCAGCCAGACTGCAGCAATAAATATTATAAATCAATTTCCTTAAAACTCATTTATTAATTCATTGTAATTTCAATAAAGGATCCAAATGTTTTCATGGGTTTAACAATGTGATTTTCAAATACATATGGGAGAACAAAAGACCAAAAATTGAATGAAAATTTCAAAGGAGAAAAACAAGGTTAAAGGATTTGTCCTTTGTAATTGTGACATTTATCATCTAACTGTAGTAATTAAGACAGTGTGACACTGGCCAGAAATAGCAAAAGATCAGTGGAACAGAACAGAAATCCCAGAAACTGACCCATGCATATCTAGAAATTTAATATATGACATATGTAGCATCATAGGTCACTGGTTAGAGAAAAGCTATTCAAAATGTCATGCTGAAACAATGTTTTCTTCCTGGAAAAAAATTAAAGTATATCTGTACTTCATACTGTAAGTTCCAAGTGACTATAAACTTGAATGTGAAAAAACAAACTTTTAAAAATTAGAATATATTGATCATAGGTTTTGTGATTCTTACACAAAACACAAAAATCATTAACTATGAAGGCAAATGTTAATATGCTCAAGTGATTTAAAATTGGCAATTTCAGTTAATTACATACAATAAAATGTAAAGATACACACGGCAAATGTATTTGTAATTTGTGTAACTTTATAAGCATAGTACCCATAATATCATAATATTAAAAGATTCATACAAAATGATAAGAAAAAAGTCAACTCAAATGAAACATGAGCAAATGGTACAAATAGGCAATTCTTAGAAAAGAAAACTCAATAGCCAACAACAATACAAAAAGTAGCTCAGGCCAGGCACAGTGGTGCACACCTGTAATCCCAGCAATTTAGTAGTCTAAGGCAGGAGGATTACAAACTTGAGGCCAATCTCAGCAATTTAACAAGGCACTAAACAATTTAGTGAAACTCTGTCTTAAAATGATAAGACATGGGGATGTAGCTCAGTGGTAAAGAATCTCTGAGTTCAACCCCCAAGACCAAATAAATCAATAAATAAAGCAACTCAAGAATAAACTGAGAATCCACTGTGGGTGGGTCTGTAAGTAAGCAGGGCCACTTGGAGAGACACAGCTGCCTATAATAGAACTGAAGGTGAGCTCATGAGTCAACTCAGCAATTTCATTTATAGGTTTGGATCTCAAAGGGTACAATATTGACCCTGGGGCATTTGAAAATTTGTCAGCTGTCACTTGACTCCAAATTGCAGTCTATTTCCAGTTGTAAAGATATGAGAAAATTAGAAATTTTATCTTGAAAATATGAAAAGTAATGGATTGAATTCGCCTAACTATATAAAAGGGTGAGATTTATTTCTGTCTTTGCAATCTCTCAGTAGATTTCCTGTGACACCTATCACATTCTGGTTTAATGCTTTTTCAATAATAAAACTGTGTTCTTTTTCTTAAGGAAAAAAAATGCTCAAACTCACTAGTAATTACGGAAATGCAAATTTAAACAATGAGATACTATTATGAATCCATTAAAAATTTAAAAATAAGAAAACCTGACAATAACAAGTTTGTGAGAGGACATGGAGCAGCTGTAAATTTATACACTGCTGGCATGCAAATTGGTAAATCTACTTTAGAAAACAGTTTGGCACTGTCTAGTAAATTTGAATAAATACATAGCCTATGCTCTAGCAACTTTCTCCCCATTGAGACTCTCACATATGTGCAACAAGATACATGTATTCATATGTTTATAGCAGCACTATTTTTAACAGCCAAAACCCAGAAATCACCCAATATTTTAAGAGTGAAACAAAACAACTTCAGAAACCTGAAGTTTGCTGATGAATAAATGTCCCAAACATAATTGTGCAGTGAAGAATTACCCTTTTCCGCTGGGCTCAATGGCACACACCTGGAATCCCAGTAGCTCAGGAGGCTGAGACAGGAGGATCATGAGTTCAAAGCCAGACTCAGCAAAAGCAAGGTGCTAAGCAACTCAGCGAGACTTGTCTCTAAATAAAATACAAAATTGGGCTGGGAATGTGACTCAGTGGTCGAATGCCCCTAAATTCAATCCCTGGTAACCACCCCCCACGCCCAAAGAATTAACCTTTCCCAAAGAGATGTGTGGCTTTGGCTCTTGGGTAGAAGGAATAGAACTCTAGGACTTTAGAATATCATGCTGAGGAAAGGTGTCCTTATTTGCCACTGATAGTCTAATAATGTGATTTATGAGGGGAGTTTTGGGCGCCCCAGTATCCCCTCTACCTCCAGATGGGCTGAGACTAGGATTCAGCTACATGGGCAGTCAACCCTGGAGACCCAATACAAACTCTGGACACCAAGGTTTGAATGAACTTCCCAGGTGGGTTAAACTCCTTGAATATTGTTATATCTGGTTGCTAGAGAGTAAAACTGTCATCATATAAGGTTGCTGATAAAGAAACACTGGCCATAATAACAGGGGAAGAAGATGATGTGAAGTTCCATGTTTGGTAGTTTCCTGAACTCTACCATATATACCTCTTCCCTTGACTGATCCTATCTTTTCCTATAACATACCTTAAATGTGACTATGACAGCTTTCAATGAAATAAGTGAATTTATTAGCAAATTAGCATATATGGGGGTGTTGAGAACCCCCTGAACTTGAAATTGGTGTCAGAAGACAGACTGGTCTTGTATGTTTTCCTCAAGCTTTACAATAATATTCAGGGAAAAAAGCAAGTTATATGCATACATATGCACATATGATATGAAACCATTTATAAAAATTCAAAGCCAGGCAAAACAATGAATGTCCTGCATTTTTTTTGTGTGTAGGTTGAACATGGCACTATTTTAGGGAATATTTTCCCTATCATCGCCTTTGTAAACAGTGCCTCCCAGACTCATGCAAATACCAGCTGCTCAAGTGCACCATGAAATGATATGATATGAAATATCATAATGAACATTCTTAGTAACACTATGAAGACATATACGAGAATGATAGCCTCCAAGTTGAGGACACTGGTTACCTCTTTGAGGGAAATGAGATAAAACAATCAAGAAAGGACACAGGGGACTTCAGTGGTAGTATAGGTGAAGCTGTAATAAAGCTATGATATTTTATAGGTTTGATGTAGATGGCTAGTTCTTCATTCTTTTTTCATGTGTATGAAATAGAATCACTTTTTTAAACCCTCTATTCAAGGGACCAAAAGATGAAAATAACTCAGAGAGAAAGAGAAGTTCAGAAAGAAAGATATAAGAGGAAAACTAGCAGAACACAACATCAAGGAAAATTTTTAAAAAGTTTTTAATAGGACAGCATTCAATAGTGCTTCAAGGAAGGTGAGGATAACGAGGTGATCTATGGGTTTGGCAATTAGATCATTTTGATCTTTCAAAGAACAGTTGTGATTGAACAGTGAGAGTGAAGTCAGATTGCAAGAGGTTGAGGAGGGAGCAGGAAATGATGAAGTGGAAACGATGAGTGTTGACGCCACTGTCTGGATGTTGGGTAGTAAAGCAAAGGAGGTGGGCAAAAAACTACAGCTGCAAGGAATGTTATGGTTAAAGATGAGTCTTTTTTATTTTGTTTTGTTCAGAAGGAAGGAGACATACAAGCTGATGATGCAAAGGGAAATACTAAAGATCAGAAAGAAAAAAAATATGACTTTGTTCTTATTCTTTGGGAATAATTACTCTCTTTTCTCATGTACTTCCTGAGAAGATGATACAGTCATTGCAAGTGACAAAGTTTCCTTAGTGATACCAGCAAGATGGCAGAACAGGAAGTCTTTGGCTCTACTGTCCCCCGCAGAAAGTTCAATGAGCAACAATCCACAGACAAGAACATCTTTCAGAAAGCCTTAATACTTCAAAACAAGCCCGAAACACCTACATGGTCCATAGAACTGAACGAAAATATAAAAGGGTAAGAACAGCATCACTCTGACCATGTCATCCTGCTGTTCCCAAAAGTTGGCACAATACCAGAAAGACTGCATTTCCCTGGGCCCATGGTTTCTACAAGGGGGAAAGAAAATACAAGGCAGTCTTTAGCATTCTCAGAACTTAAAGACAGGTCTCAGGAAGAACACTGGTCCTACCTTATGGAGGACACTGTGGTAATAGCTTGGTTAGACTGCCTAGGGTCTGGTAGAAATGAAGAAATGAAGAAAGGGGATGTGGGCTCAATGGTGGAGCACCTGCCTAGCACACAAGCCCACAGGGAGTTTGGTGATACCTCTGTGATCCTGCCAGCTGGGGCATCTGATTTGGAGATACCACCAAACTCCATAGCCCATTTGCAAAGCTGAGCTGTTTGCCTTCAGAAGGATGGTGGAGAAGTTCAACTAGGCCTGAGCCCCTAGCCAACTAATCTTTTCATGCTCAGCCTCAAAGTTCACTCCAATGACCCCTCTCAAGAAGGAAGATGGCAACCTCCACATATTTTAGAGAAATATAGGAACCAGACCTGTGCTGTTTAGCCTAGGAAGTCATATAGATGCTCAGCTCAGGCAGAATCCCACCCTACATCTCACCCTGACAGGGAAGCAATCCTCAATCACACATTTCTAGAGTACATAATACCTTACCAATTCTAAGTGGTGATTCTGCCTAATATCAGAGTCCAGCCTCCAGCCCTAATCAACTTCAGACCCCCCCCAAATAGAATTGCCTGGTCAGAAAATATATTCTGTGACCAACCTAACCAGAAGCCATCACAGTACCCACCCAGCAGCTCCACCTGATAGCAGAACCCAGCCAGTGCTCTCAACAGAAAGCAGCAACTAGACAGCAGCCTCACCCAACATCAGAAGTAATGCAGCAACCTGGCCAACTAGAGAAGCCACAAGAAGCTCTGCCTGTCCAGGATCATCATCCACTGACCTTTCCAGAATCACAGGATTGACTAAATGAAGAAATAAAAAAAAGCCCCAACTATATGCTGCCTACAAGAAACTTACTTCACTGGTAACAATATACATAAACTAATCATAAAGGGTTAGAAAAAGATATGCAAATGGAAACCCAATTTGAACAGGAGTAGCTATACTCATATCAAATAAAATAGAATTTAAATCAAAAACTAAAAAGAGAGAGTAAACATCATTACATATTGATAAAAGTATCAATTCATCAAGAATATATAACAATTGTAAATATGTACGTACCTAATATAGACCACCCAAATATATAAAGCAAATATTATTAGATCTAAATGGAGAAATAGACTATGATTTAATAATAGTAAGGAATTTTAACACCCCACTTTCCTCAATAGACAGATTACCCAGAAACAAAAGCATTGAAGAAATATCTGAGTTGAATTATACTACAAAACAAATGGACCTAACAGATATTTACAAAACATTTCCTCTAACAGTAACAGAACATACATTCTTCTCATCAGCATGTGAAATATTCTCCAGGATACATGGTATGTTGGGCCACAAATACAATGAATAAATTTTTAAGAATTGAAATCATATCATATGTCTTCTCAGACAATAATGTAGTAAAATTACAATTAAACAATAAGAATAGAAAGTGCACAAATACACCCAAATTAAATAGCATGTTCCTAAATCATTAACAGGTAATTAAAGAAACTAAAATGAAATTCTACCTGGTCTTTCTCAAGATATTTTGTCTCTGTTTCGTATATCCTTGTACAAAACTTGTGTCCTGATACAGCTGGATGGAGTCATCCTTCCATTGGTCGTGTCTTGGCCTCCTACTGACTTCATAACTTCCCATGTTGATAGATCACTGTGGCTGATCCACAACCTGCCTGGGAATGATAAGCTTCCATGGCTCAAATGCAACTAAGTTGACAATTGCACCCTAATGCTCCAAATACCTGCCCACGGTAGGAAATAGGGGAAATCCCTATTCCCCAAAAGAGGTGAGAACTAGGGTCAGCTGCCTTACACTGAAGTGAGAACTCCAGACTCTGAAGCTCCAACTCCTAGGAGACTCAAGGGACTGCTATTCTCATTGAATGAATAAAAACAGAGAAAGGAGCCACAGAATGTATAGGGTTCTAAAGTCTAGCAAGAGGAAAAAAAAAAAAGCTAGATATCTGTCAGAGAAAGGGATAGGGAACAACAAGAGGGAAAATGGAAGATGAGTGAGGAGCGAGAAGGTGAATGTTGGCAGGTGGAGGAAAAGGAAGACAAGAGGGGAGTAAAGGGCTGGGACTGGGGCTCAGTGGTAGAGCCCTGGCCTTCCACATGTGAGGCACTGGGTTTGATCCTCAGCACCACATAAAAATAAATAAAGATACTGTGTCTATCTACAACTAAAAAATAATAATAAAAAAATTTTTAAAAAGAGAGGGGAGTAAGAGAGAAGGGAGGCAGAGGGAGTTGCAAATAGCCTAATCAAGGCAGGCATTGTTTTTCAGGAACATTCAGAAGTCTAATATGAAAGACAAGACTATTCACAGTGACTCCTATCACAGAATATGGTGGATCCACTCCTTCATAGATAATAAGCTCTGAGGCATTTATAAGCTTTTGTAGAAAGCAAGACTACCCAACATCATGCATTTTACAGATTCCTACCTAATGCATGACTTGAAACTCCTCATGTTTGTGAGAGGTATAGAGCTGAACAGAAACAGGAAAAGAGCAGCAAGTTTCCTACTGAGTTCATGAATTCATGTGTGGCTATTGGGAGTGGGCTGATTTCATCCATTATCCCCTGGACTTGGTCTAGAATAGTTACCAACAACACGTTAAGTGATTTTTAAATTTTAATCGTTCCAATGCTTATACTATCTATAAAAATAGTACGTTGATTTGGTCATTAACAGTTCACATATTAGTATTTTAGACTGGGATAGAACAAAATACTACTTGAACAAACTTGTTTTTAATCAGAAGCTTTTCTATTTATCAGCTGTATGAGTTCCCCCACAGTGTCAGCACCCTTATGCTCTTAGAAATCACAGGCAGAGTCTGACACACAGGGATATAAGACCAATGTTGGGAACCCCTGACCACCAGAGCCAAGTATGCATTTTTCCAAGCCCATTTCCCCATACTCTAGTATCCTGGAACACATCCTTTGATTCATCTCCTGAACTCTCTGACTTATTTTTCAGCTGCCTCATATTTACCAATTTTTTTTTTTTACCATGAACCTTCCTTGCTAAGTCCCATTGGAGGGCTCCTCTGTCCCACCCTTCCCACAGCCATTTTCCTTCAACATCTGTTGCTTGATAGTCTTCTTCCCTGATGGACACCAATGATCTTGGCCACACTCCACACTTGCTGATGAATAAAAGTCATATCAGTCAATTACAATACCTATTTTGTCCCCCAAATTAATTTTGACCATTTTCTTTCATACCTGTTAGAAGTCTCCTGAGTGCCCCCCCATAGATACTAATCAAATATCAAACTCTTATGCATATAGGCATCAACAAGTAATATAAATGATTGAAGCAATTGGGGAGAGAGGCACTGGTGGGTACTGAGGCAAATCAGAGACCAGACTCCATTTTAAGAAGACCTAAATAAAACTCACCTTGAACCAATCATCACCATATGAATACAAATCAGGGCCTACCTGTTTCAGATTGTCATTTTTTGTTTTTTGTTTTTTTTTTTTTTTTCACAAATCTCTCAATATTTTTCTGCTTAAAACTAAAACTAATTTAACATTAATTTATATACATACATAACATATATATCTATATCTACATATAGATATAGATATTAACTAACACTATGAGGGCCAAACAACAAAATACAAATGTAATGCCAGTTTGTGATGCCAGATGTGTTGCTTAATAACTGAAGTATCAACAGGACAATGACTTGAGAAGCCATGGACAGCAACAATCTGGTAATAACCACTATCCATAGCATGGCTCTCCAGTTTTTGATGTATTGTAATGAACAAAATAGATGAAAACTACTCCATTTTATTGGTTTTTCTCCCCATAGATAGGTAAAAAACAGGAAAGAGAAGAGGAATTCAAAACTACACTTTAGAAATACCTCAATCAGGCTAGATAATCATGAGCCGAATTCTGGTTCCAAAGTAGTAGGCAGTCTCTTGACCAGGGTGATTCATGGATCTCAAATCCTTTGTTGTGGGTGGGGTTGGGAGGTGGGTCCAAAAGGAAGATATTATGATTTGGAGCTTAGTCAAAGAGTGAGGCTTACACAAATGTGACAAGAGGAATTATGATCCTATAGGCCAGTGACTGAGTGCTTTTCCCAAATGATTCCTATATCTTTGCATCCACCAAAACCTTCCCTTTAAGGATCAGGGGGAGAAGAGGGAAAGGGGAAATATTGGGAAATGATATTGGCTAAATTATAGTGTTATATTATGTGCATGTACAAATATGAAACAATAAATCTTACCATTATGTACAACTATAATGCAACAATTTTTAAAAATACGGGGAAAAAAGACTTTCCCTTTAAGACCTTAATTCAGCATCTCCCAAGTCTGTGCTTAGACTCAGGTTATATGAATGGACTTGCTAAAACCTTGATTCTCTGAGCCCTCAGAGTTGTCTGGTTTGGGGGTTGTGTGGCAGCCAGAGCCCCTGAGTCTGCTGTCTCTGACCATAGTAGTGAGGCCAGGGGACAAAAAGACAGTCAGTGTAAATAACAAATAATTGGGTTGGATTGGAAAAATGGAAGCTGATTTGGGTCTGGGAAGATGGAGGTTTCCCTCTGAGGGGATTGAAATGCTAATACCTCCAGAGCCCTTCCCCTGCCTCCCCTTAAGCTGTTGCCTACAGGGAACTGTTCCTCCAAAAATAGTGTTAATGAAGCACCTCCCGACCCTGAGAGGTACCTCTAGAAGGCTTTCTTCTCACCTTTTGGCTCATCTAACTTTTGGACCCTGGTCACACAGGCAAGATAAGGGGAGGGAGAGAGCATGAGAACAAAGAAAATCTAAAGTGTAGAAAAGAGGCAGAGCACCCCCACTCTTTTGGATACCCATCTCTGGGACCCCTTCTCTGCCGAGAAGTTTGTCTTTGTTCTACCCTTTAAATAAAACTTGCTTTCTACACCTGCCTTGGCATTTCTCAGGGGTTCAATTGTCACATCTGGGGAAACGAGCTCTGATTGATTCTCATCACCAGCGGTATCAGTAGTCTAATGTGTTTTCCCCAATGCACTACCCAGAATGTTATTATTTTAAACCTGGCACAATGAGGAAAAGATTAAAAAGTCCTGCTAACTCATCTGTCTGCAGGATTCTCTATGGCTGGGCTTGCCTTGGAGGTGGTCTTCACCCCTGCCGAGGATGTACAGCTCTCGTGACTCCCCCTCCAAGAATGAAGCACTTGTTTCCAAGCTGTGGGGACAGCTGGCAGCTCAGTTCCTCTATAAGGCTTACCCTCTGTTAAAGAGACCCATCTCACTCAAGGTCACTTTCTTTCTCAAGGACAGCCTGCATGCATTAACTGTTCAGCCTGGTCTCCTCTTTACAATTCTAGTCAAGCTGAAAGGGCCACCCCAGCTCCAAAGCTCCTGTAAGTCTGGCTGAGGCTTCTGTTTCAGTACATCACAGTTGAATTCCCTTTCTGTTCAATCCTGCTTTCTTTGCCTCCCACAGATGTTGATCCCAGGAGCACATCCTACCATCCTCCTGCATGCAAATCTCCATCTCAGAGTCAGTCTCTTGGAACTGACCTGTGACAACCTCCTGATTCAATCTCTTGCCTATAAAACTCATCCCCTCTGGAAACATGGAGAAACATAACTAAGCATGGCCTTGCCATCTCAGATGAATCTCATTTCAACGTCCATTTCCCACAGAGGTTATTAAGGTCTTAATTCCTTCCCTTTTCGCATGTAGGTCATGAGGTCCACTTTTCACCAATACTAGACTTCTTCAGTGAGGTTTAGTGAACAAGTTTTACACAGTAGGGGAGAGAGATAAATCCCTGAGAAGTAAAATAAAACTTCTAGTTCTAACACCCTCCCTCCATCTCAGGGCACCCAGGATCATCAGATGCTGCTGTCCAGGAGTAGACTCAGTATCAGATTGTCCACTCTATTATCACTACTACGATAATAACTGCAACAATAATACTCATTACTACCATCAATTGTATTCTTGCTATATTGTAGGAGGCACACTAAAAGTTTTTTGAAATGTATTATCTTTAACTTTTCCAACAAACCCAATGAAGAAAGCACTGCTAACCTTTTCTATAGAGGAATAAGGTGAGAAGAATCAAAGCACCTAAGGCCACCTCACTGTGGAGCTGGGACTAAATGCAATGTCTTTCTCCCTTCAAATCCTGATCTTGTTCCTCTACATCACATTCTTGTGTCCTCTATTATTCCTACTTCTTCAGCTCAGAGTTCCTTTTAGAATCAAAGCTCCATAAAGGGAGTTTAGCCTGTTTTGTTCTCCTTTGTATTCCAGTGCCCACAATAGGGGCTGGTGTGTGGCAGATATACAGTTAGTTATTTGTTTGAATGACTAGTGAGTGAATGAATGAATAAGGTCAGGTGACAGGATCCTGACATAGTGGACACAGCATCAAAGACTGCCAAGCAATATGCCCAAACTTATTATTTCTTAGAAGCCAGGGCTGCCTCTAGCCCAAATGGTGCTTTTGTGCAAATCAGAAAAGTAGCCCTTTTCTCAAGATATTTTCATCCATCTATTAGAAATTTGTCCTAGCACATGGATTTGTTAGGACAAGACACTTTGCTGCCATCTGCCAGATAATAATAAATGTTCACGTCTATGATGCCTATGATGTAAATGATATCCTCTTAAAGGTGGCACATGAGGTGTAGATGCTCTGCCTAGGACCACTTTTGTCTAATGAGGTAATGGAGTCTGATTTGTCTTATTTTCTGACAGTTGAATTTTAACCCATATTCATTTTGAATTCCTTACTTAGTCCACTTTTTTCAACTTTGAGATAATGGCCAAAGTCTCAAAGAGTTTGCTAGATGACAGTCTTGGTATCACCCCGGCTCTCCACTCCACAAAGTTCATGCTTTCAGAGAGCACTCCTTGATGGAGAGCTATTTTCAAGAGCTGTACAATTTCCTGACATTCTTTTTTGCCTGTTGAAGATAGATTCTCTTGAGAGAACAATAACTTAAGTACTTTAGAAACACTGTGAATGCCATTGCCTCCCTTCTGAATCAAGCTTTGTTTCTCATCAGTAATCTTCCCTTCTGACCTGCTTTTTACAGCCTGTGTTACTTCCTTTGTCCCAGACAGACAAAACAACTGGTCTGGAAAAGGTCAAATTCAGCATGTCAAAATAATATATATTTCCACATTTCCAAGGAAAAGAAAGGTAAGACAGTAGATAACATTAATCAATGCATCTCTAAGTTTCCCAAGGAAGAGACTAGAAATGTAAATCATGAATAGTCTTTCAATAGGGACACCCAGATACCAATATATAAAGTAACTGAGAGTCTTATTTTATACAGAGATATTTATGGACAAGAAAGAATGTAACAGGATGCCTTGCTGTTATAAAATATATTAAGGACAAGGCAAATCAGACAGTTGGTTTAATTCCTACAATACTAAAATGAAGATGATTTGGCTGCATACAAAGGTCACAGTAAACAAACATCAACTCCACTTTGATGATCAAGACAGTTCTCTACAGTAAATCTTAACACACAGGCATAACTAAGTTATGCTCTTGTTGGAGAACCCATTGTATTTTGTTTATTCTTCTGCTGGAATATTTTGTATATTGTATGTGTAAGCAAAAATAACCAATACGGTTTGGGCAGCATTAGGAAAACACAAATAACCGGGGTGGAAACAGACCTCAAATGGATCAGCAAGTTTTCCTTTATTCCTCAGTAGAGTCCATCAGTCAGGCACTGGAAGGGCTCATTTTCTGGCTACAAAAATGGCTGGCAGTTACAGAAAGGGTTTGAATTTTACAGTTTACAATGAAGGTGGTTTAATCATTGGAAACTGTGAACATGTTGGTTTGGACAGTAAGGAAAGAAGTTGTAAAAAGCCTAGAAAAGCTCAGAACTGGGTATTCATTGCTTATCTTCTTCCTCTGGGAACCACTGTTACCCAGACCTTCACTATTTGCCTTTCTCCTCCCAGGACTCAAAGGCAATGGGAAAGGGTAAAAGTTGAGGGCCCAGTATTCTGGTATCTGCCTCCTCCCATCAGGACCCATTGTGGTTGAGAAGGGATGAATGTTGGCATTTGGTGGAGATGCTGGGAATGATTCAGGGAAAGGAAGAAAGTTTGCTTTTTTCCCTTGGGGCCCATTGTTACTGGGAAAGGATTTTCTGAGAGAAGTTTGATGTTTGGCTAATTTTCCTCCTTCCTCCTGAGCCACGTGTCTCTCTGTTTTTCCCTGGGGCTGTCTTGGCATATTATTTTTCCATAACCCTTCTGTATGGAATTTTCATCTTTTCCCATTGGATTGGGAAGTCCTAAAGGGCAAGAACCACATCTTGTATGTTTTTGTATTCCAAGTGGTAAGTATAATGCCTATACCTCACAAACTTCTAAGCTGATTTATGAGAGTCATCTGGATCTCATTTGTGCAGAGGAATTATAAACCATCCTTGATTATAAAATCTTGTTTCCGAATAGTAAAGAAGGGAAAGTCAGTAGCAACATCCAGAAGACTCAAAGGACAACATCTTTCACAAAATGCTTCATCACTCACAGTGTTATTAATCTCTTAAGTTCCTAAAATTTCTATTGAATTTGCTAAAATTCACCCATTTATTACAAATCCTGTGTATTATCCTTCTGTGTATAATGACTCAAGCAATGAAATACAGGTGTTTATAGGGAATCTGTGCCCTTTGCTATGGTAGACATGAATTAAATGGACAACATTTCCCTAAATACTATGCCAGGAAGATGTTTAATGAGATGCATAGCAAATATCATGGTGCCACACAAGTGGGGACTCTCCAAAAGAGGACCTGCCCAACAAAGGACTTTAAAAATCCTTTTCCATCATCCTACCACACCCAATAATAATCCAGTGAAAGGACTGCAGCTTCCCACAACAGAGAATACCTATTCTGTGAAAAAAAAAAAAAAAAAAAAAAAAAAAAAAAAAACGTTGCTACCTGAATATTCCAATAGAGAACAATGTGGTCAGGAAGGTCACAAACACAGTTAACATTTCACAGTACTTACTATTAGAACTTTGCTAGGTACTTTACATGCATTCATCCTCAAAGCACCTGGGTGGGGGGAGGGATATATTCTTATCAACTCTATTTGATAGGGAAGAAAACTTAGATCTACTAAACATACTAATAATTTCCTAAGATCTCAGGGAAAGCAAATAGCAAATAGCAACACCAGTCTTGAACCTTAGTTTCTCTGTGGGAACTCCATACTGTGAGCAAGCATGTAAGCAGAAACTAAGAGTTGAAACAACACTACAGTTCTCCAATGTATTTAGACTCTTCTGTTCTGGGAGGATTATGTGACTCTTCCCACTGAAGTATTACTTTGGTCAGTGGAATGCCATAATATACTTTATTGCAGAAGTATTTAAGAGTCAATGTGACATTCATTCTCCACTTCTGTTACCACAAAAATACCAAAAGCCCCATGTTGAGATGGCAGCATCAACCAATGCCCACTTCAAATATAGGGTCAAGGATAATAACAGAAGGAAGGACCTTTGAGAGAGCCAATTCAAAGGCTGTGAAGATTGACGGACTGGGAAATTTTCCTAGGGAAATGGGAAGTTTTCAGAATTGATTCATACTAGTTAAATGCTGTGTCTCCCATTCTTCCTCCTACCAAATGTGAAGTTATTGAAGTTACCCTATCTCTATTCTATTGAGAGAGCAACATGAGAGATACAGATAACTTTTTTTTTTAAGTTCACATTGTCTCATGGGGCATTTGGTCTTCTCACTCTTGAGGGTGCTGGGAGATGTATATTCTGAAGGTAGGGGAAAATAAATCTTAAATATGGTTATCAGATTATGGTAGGTATTTCAAGAAGGCCCTAATATTTCTCTTCTATCCACTTAGGAATATTGGTAAATTTCACTTCCTTGTTCTCTCAAAATTTGGCATAGCCAAGGCCTTTTTTGGTCAACTGAATGTAAGAATAAATAATGTGTAACTTCTGGCAGATGTATTTAAGATTCAAGCAATCTTATTTCCCCTTTCACAGAAAATCCTGAAACCTCATGTTGAAATAGCAATATTATGAAATGATAAAGCTTCCACCAGTCTGGTTCTGTGTAGGAACATTATAAACATTGTCCCCTGCCACTACAATTAAAACATATGGTAAAAAAAAAAAAAAAAAACCTTTTTATTTTTTCAAACACAGAAAATTTGGGATTTATTTGTTACCACAGTATAACCACCTAGCCTATACTGATAACACCCTTAATCTTAGCATTAAGAGAATCCCCAAATCAAAACATCAGACTGGATTTCATGGGATAGGGGCAGTGAGAGATACCTAAAAGACATCCTGAAAGAGAACGAACCTAAATCTTTCCCTAGTCAAACTAATTGTCACTTGCTCCTTAATGAAGAAGAAACAAAATGTATTATCAGGCATACAAAAATGATGGTAGTGTCTCTCAAGGAAATTTATAGGCAAACAAATAAATAAATATAGACAATTCTTGTTATTTTTTATCTTTTATTGATTTTACTTTTTTAAAAAATACACGACATCAGTGGAATGCATTACAATTCTTATTACACATATAGAGCACAATTTTTCATATCTCTCTATATAAAGGATGTTCATGACAATTCATGCCTTTATACATGTACTTTTTGCATTATAACTCTTAATACACATATATACCACAATTTTTCATATCTCTGTATATAAAGTATGTTGACACTCAATTCAAGTCTTCATACATGTACTTTGTATAATGATGTCCATCACATTCCACCATCCATGCTAATCTCCTGCCCCCTCGCTTTCCCTCCCACCCCTCTTCCCTATCTAGAATCCATCTAATCCTCCCATGCTCTCCCTCCCTACCCACTATGAGTCAGCCTCCTTATATCAGAGAAAATAATCAGCATTTGTTTTTTGGGGATTGGCTAACTTCATTTAGCATTATCTTCTGCAATGCCATCAATTTAACTGCAAATGCCATGATTTTTGTTCTTTTTTAATGCTGAGTAAAATTCCATTGTGTATATATGCCACATTTTTTTTATCCATTCATCCACTGAAAGACATCTAGGTTGGCTCCACAGTTTAGCTATTGTGAATTTTGCTGCTATAAACATTGATGTGGCTGTGTCCCTGTAGTATCCTGTTTTTAAGTCCTTTGGGTATAGTCCGAGGAGAGGAATAGCTGGGTCAAACGGTGGTTCCATTCCCAGATTTCCAAGGAATTTCCATACTGCTTTCCATATTGGCTGCACCAATTTGCAGTCCCACCAGCAATGTATGAGTTATCCTTTTCCCCACATCCTCGCCAACACTTATTGTTGTTTGTCTTCATAATATCTACCATTCTGACTGGAGTGAGATGATACCTTAGAGTAGTTTTGATTTGCGTTTCTCTGACTGCTAGAGATGATGAGCATTTTTTCATATATTTGTTGATTGATTGTATATCCTCTTCTGAGAAGTGTCTGTTTAGGTCCTTGGCCCATTTGTTGATGGGTTATTTGGTTTTTTTTTTTTTTTTTTTTTTTTTGGTGTTTAGCTTTTTGAGTTCTTTATATACCCTAGAGATTAGTGCTCTATCTGATGTGTTAGGGGTAAAAATTTGCTCCTAGGATGTAGGCTCTCTGTTCACCTCACAGATTGTTTCTTTTGCTGAGAAGAAACTTTTTAGTTTGATTCCATACCATTTATTGATTCTTGGTTCTAATTCTTGCACTATAGGAGTCTCATTAAAGAAATTGGGGCCTAATAAAGTACCCAGCCATGGGTATTTTACTACAGCAAAACAAAATGAACCAAGACAGCATCCATAATGGGTGACTGCTGTAATAGAAGCAAAACAAGGTACAGTGGAAATGCAGAGAAAGGAAATTTAATAATTCAGTGAGTGGGGATTCAGAGGAGGCAGAAAAATCTTTCAGAGAGGAAATTATGCTTAAGCAAAGTTTTGTAGAATAAACAGAATTTGACCCACAGGCAACAAGCAGAAGATATTTTAGAAAGAGGTAAATGTGCATGGGAAGAATTTAAAACTGAGAGGACTGGGAGGGAAAGACCCTATATATTATTCTAAGGAGGCTAGAATTTATTCTCTGTAAATAGAAGTGAATGATATCCTATCCTGCTTAACTGAATATACTATAGACTTCTCAATTGCACTTCCCTTCTATTTGCCACATTGCTACTCTGGTGCCAGAGTAGCAATCATTTGTGGCCATATTCACAATGGAAAAAATTTGTCACCCAGATTTGTCATATCAGGTGAATATAAATGATTATTTCCGAAGAGCAATTATTTGCCTGTCTCATTTGTAATTTCTTCTACTTAAATTTCATTTTCTAAATATGGCTATCCTGAAAGGTTCACATTAAAATTTATTCACTAAGCAATTTCGCAATTGGGAGACAATGTTTTGGCAAAGTGTTTGACTTGAGGAGAATTCAAGACATGGAATGTGTTTAATCCTCAGATAACTACCACTCAATCTAGTCAGAGTGGCTATGATGTCTGCTACATATCAGTAGAGTGTTTTTGACTAAGCTGGTAAAAATACCATCCAGGAGGGAGTTTCTGTGTATCTGGATATCCATTGGGCATATGACCACAAATGATTTTGAAAGTGCTACAATTACTGATTTTTGCAATGACAAATTTTAGCAAGTAGGCAAAGACAAACCAATTCAAAGATAAATCATATTAACTGACTGGCCAGCTGGGCAGAATTGGTTCTATTGGTATCCCCATGGCTGTTGATGGGTTGTTTTAAGTGCTTGGTGTCCTGTTATTACATTGTTTGCCTTACATGGTGTTCAGGCAGGCCTACCTTTTGTTCACTGAATGGAAATGCCACACACTTTGGTGACCAAATTTGGTCACTAAACATCAGTTCAGGCCACTGTCATCCACTACCTTTTTTAATTTCCAGGCCTTTCATATGCTAGTCTCATTTTCTCTCCCTTTCATTCTCTATGCTCCTATCAGAGTGCAATTTTGAAAGTCATGTTATGGATTGATTCATGTCCCTCAAATTCATAGTACTGAAGCCCTAATGTGACCACATTTAGGATGTGGCCACTAAGGAGGTATTAAAGTTAAATGATATCATAAGGGTTGGGCCTTAATCAGATAGGATTAGGGTCTTTAAAACCTTATAATAAAAAGAAAAGATATCAGCTCTCTGTACACATACACACACACAGGAAATGTAATATGAGGACACAGCAAGAAGGTGACTAGCTACCCACAAGTCAGAAAGAGGTCTCACCAGATACCCACCCTACTGACATTTTGATCTTAGACTTCAATGCCTCCAAAATTGTGAGAAAATAAGTCTCTATTGTTTAAGCCACTGAGACTGTGGTGTTTTCATTTCAGCGTGAGCAGACAAATACCAGTAGTAAAGCCAATGCATCACTCTCCAGATTAAAAATCACTCCTTAGCATGGTCTCAAGGCTCAGCTTGCTCAGTTTTCCCCAACTCTTTCCTGACTCACATCCTCATTCAGTGACTGAGCCATGCTGGCCTGTTTAACACCAGGTCTTTCTTTGCCTTTTGCATGCCTACCTCTCAGTCTAGAAAGTTGCTTCCCATTCCTCACCACAAATTCTATTTACTTATCCTGTCTCATCTTAAATATTGCCTCTTCCAGCTAGTACCATCCATTACTTCCTCTGTCCTCCTGGGTGAAGTGCCACTTTCAGGATCCCATTAGTCCTTTATTTTCTCTAACAGCATGGACCATCCTGTGTTACCATTTCCTCTTTACTTGACTGTCTTTCCCCGTTACATTGTAAACTTTACCAAAGCAAGACTGAGTCCCATCGTTTCTTTTCTTTCAAAAGACAGCACATTGCCAGCACTGCATGCATTAATGTTTGTTGAGTGCTTGAATAAATGAACAGTGAGCAAACCCATACTCCTTCTTCCTCTGAAGAGACAACATACAGGATTTAGTATCTGAAAAAAAAATAATGTAAGTTCCAGTTCCACCAGCTATTTATTGGTTTCTGCTCTGGATAAGTTACTTTTTTTGTGACCCAATTTTTATCTGCAAAATATGGAAGAAAATAACACCTACTTCAAAGAATTGCAGTAATTGTGGTTAAAATATGCATAAAGAGGCACTGTAAACTAGCAACAATCTGTTAAACACATGTTATTACATATATTGAAGATATACATGTTTATTATTCAAGAGCTTAATTTTTAACTACTGATTTCATTTAAAAAGGTAGTTAAATTTGGTACTGTGGTTGCAGTTTCATCCTACAAATGAAAATCATTGTACTGAGACTAGATTAGGATATTAGGACTCTCATGAAATGCAGCAGGAAATTTCAATTTTTTTAAAGTGGCTAAACAGAAGCTGTTCAATTCTGATTTTCCAGCATTTACTGAAAAAAAAAAAAAACTAAAAATACACTATGCAAAAATATTTTTTAAAAAATGAAAACTCTGTCCAGTATATTACAAAAATGTAGTCTATGATAACTTTATTTGCTGACACTAAAACAATAGTTTATAACCAAAACCATTTTCTGTGTGGTCAGGTGGAAAATTGGACATTGCAGATGATCCTGAGATGTGTAGAGGATGGACATTCTACTCTTCAGCTCACTCAACCATACAGAGCTTTCTCCATAGACCCTGAACAGAAAGCTTCATGGGCAATAGCTCAGTTTCACTAAATGACCAGGGGAGCTAATGGACAGTCATGCTTATCTGAAAACTGACACAAAGTATTTCTCACTGTTGGCTTTAAGATCATTTCCAAATCTACTTATTTTTCAATTTCTAAATCAGTAATCATTTGTAAGGTTTGGAGAATTGGCTGATTTATCAGCGTATGACCTACCAGTGAACTCTAATATGGAGCTACCCCATTGTTCAAGTAAAACAGGGACCTATGCAAGCCAATTCTTGCACCCAGACATCAACCATTAATGGAGGTCTTATGAATGGGGATTTTCCAAATTTTTAATTTACTAAATTATAAAGAAGTCTGAAAATCTAGAAAACATTCCCCTAATTATTTCCTCTGAGCCCCGATAAGGAGGTGAGTACTCCTGGCCAACCTGCCTTAATTTATTAAAAGGGATAGATCACTTTCACCAATGGTTAACAAGGATGAAGGGAAAAGGATACCACAAAGTACTGGTGGGAATGTAAGTTGGCAAAATCTTTAGAGTAGGCAGTTAGGTAATCATGGCTATGCACATAGGAAAGCTATTTAAATACAGTGGCATTCATAAAGAATGTATTTTCTGGTTCAGACAAATAATTTGAATGCAGTTATATTTTCCCATTTATGTCTACCTTGCTTAAGAGATTTGGCAGAAGGCTAGTCTACTAATTCCTTATTCAGCCACTTACTGTCTCAGTTCCTATGTCAGCCAATACCAAAATACATATTGAAAAAGGTTCAGTTTTCCCTGTTGAAAACAAGAGGTCCTTCTTCATTTTCTTTTGGAATCCTTGGGCCTTTTTCAAGTAGAAATCTATCCAATGCCAATAATCTTTGGGTCAATTTCAACATATATTTCCATAGTCAAATCTTTGTAATCTAATAATTCCCAACCATTAGAATATTCACTAGGATAATGTATGAGTCACTTAAAGCTTGTCCAGGAGACTAGAACTCTCTTTGTAGCTTTGTAGCTAAAATGCTAGTAAATGTAATATCCAAAGAAGGATATTTATGTACACAGAAGGGATAAGTGCCAAACAATAACATAGAAAAATCAAACTCAAGATGTTGGGTTTAAGATATACTGCGAATGTGCCAGTGTACCAACAACAGGGCAAGGGAAGCTCAGGCCACTCTCTTCTGCTAAACCCAAATGAGTCACATAGAGATGCCGTCTATCAATTCTGCAAAGGACCCTTATATTCTTTCCTGGGTAGGTTTCCTTATTCATGCATCAAGCTTCTCCTTTCTGTTAAGACAGAGCAGAAATAGACTAGGGGTTTATTCATGAGGCCAAGATCCTACCCATTTCTTTCCCTCCGTTAATACTTACTCCAAGAGATTGTATAAAGGGATGGAACATTACACTCAAAATGACCACCACCACCCCCTGTTTACATTATTCTGACCTACTTGAAAAAATAAAGACAAATTATTACATCACTTTTTACTGGTAGTTAGTTATTTGAGAAGTAAACATTAGAAATACACATGAACATACAATATTTACCTTTTATTGTACTGACACATTCAACTTTTACTGAGTATGCTACAGTCATCTGATTCTTGATAAAGGTGCCAAAAACATACACTAGAGAAAAGACAGCTTTTTTAACAACTGGGGCTGGGAAAATTTGACATCCATGTGTAGAAGAATGACATCCATGTATAGATCACTGTCTTTCACCCTGTACAAAAGTCAACTCAAAATGGATCAGAGACCTAAATGTAAGACCAGAAACTTTGCAATTTTTAGAAGAAAAAAAGAGGGAAAACAATTCAACATACAGGCTCATACAAAAACATCTTTAATAGGATCCCAATAGTTCAGGAAGTAAGAGCAAGAATCAATAAATGTAACAGTATCAAATTATAAAGCTTCATCACAGGAAAGAAAATGATCAACAAAGTGAAAAGACAACCTACATAAAGGAAAACAATCTTTGCCAGCTACTTTTTCTAACAAAGGATTAATATCCAGACTATATAAAGAACTTGAAAAACTTAACATTAAAAAAATAAATTACCCAACCAATGAATGGGCAAATGACCTGAACAGACACTGCTCAAATGAAGAAGTACAAATGGCCAACAACTATATGAAAAAAATGTTCAACATCTTAATCCATCAGAGAAATACAAATAAAAACTACATTGAGATTCCATTTCACTGCAGTTAGAATGGCAATAATCAAGAATACAAATAACAATAAATGCTGGCAAGAATGGGGGTGGAGATCTGATATACTATTGGTGGGAAAGTAAATTAATACAGATACTATGAAAATCAATCTGTAGTTTCCTCAAAAAGCTAAAAATATAACTACTATATGATTCAACTAATTTCATTGGTATTTATCCAAAAAGAATGAAAGTCAGCATGCTTTAGAGATACATATTTACTGCAGCACAATTCACAATTGCTAAGTTATGGAACCAGCTTAGGTATCCATCCATCAACAGATGAGTGGATAAAGACAATGTGGTATATAGTCATAATAAGTTTTATTCAGCCATAAAGAGTAATGAAATTATGTCATTTGCAGGAAGATGAATGGAACTAGAGAACATAATTTTGAGTAAAATAAGTCATACTCAGAAGAAAAAAGTATCATATATTTTCTCTCATATTTGGAAGCTCAAAGGAAGAAGAAGGAACACCATAAAAGGGAAGGGAAACTATTAAGAGAGGAAGGGGATAAACAGGAAAGAGATAGGAAAGGTGGGGGAGGTATTCAGGAGTGAAACTTATCAAATTACATTTTTATGTACATATGAATAAACCACAATAAACCCCACTAGTCTGTATAATTAATATGCACAAATAAATACTTAGCATGAGAATATACTGGTCTTGCTGATTGATATCTGCAGATTTTTTGAAATGTAAGATAAATGGATGTGATAGTGAAGAAAATGGACTGTAGAAGCTAGGTGGTGGTAAAATATAAAAATTTTCATAATATGGCAGATGCAGTGGTATGCAAGTAATCACGACAGAGATGGGAAGATATATGTAAAACTTTGGGTCACAATAAAATGAAATACTTGCCCAGAACTGAATGAAACAAGACTGGTTTGTCAGGCTTGGAATTCCTTTACTGCTGATGGATTCCCTCTCCTCTGTCTATTTATGTATATCTGCTTCATCTCTCTGTGTGTATTTGCTCCTGTGGTTTTAAAGAAGATCTATCCAAGTTTTTCTAAAGGCAACTTTTCCTATGGGCTCTGTCCTACTTTATCTCAATATATAGTAGGCAGAAGAATATATATTTAATATATAGTCAATAAATTTGTTGATTATTAACCTTGAAACCATGATAATTTCTTCAGCTCTAGCATCTTCAATACCTATATTAATCCTTGCTTGATTCTTTGAAATATGCTCAAGGCTTCTCTAACTTTAAACAAATAATTTTAACAAATACATAGACCTTCGGAGAACTATGATGGAACCCTGAAGAACACAAGAGAAATCAATCCTCTTCTCCACAGGAATGTCTGGTCTGGCCCAGAACATGGAACACAGACACAGTCAGATGCTGGCTCAAAACGCCTGGTTTCTGGTTAAACAGATCTGCAGACTGTGTAAGTCATATATTCCACTTCCACAGTTTCCTTATCTGTAAAACAGAGGAAATAAGCCTCTGAAGATTATTGTGGGCCTAAACACATTAATAAATATAAAACACTTAGCAAGGTGTTGTTCAGAATAGGAACCTGACAAGTGTATTTTTAAATAATAAACAAAATCCCCCCCCACACACACACACCATGGCAGAAAATCTCTTTTCCTTAGACTTACCTTACTTGCCAAATTAAATAGATGCTCTTTAATCCTTTGGGAAAAAACTTATTGAATGCCATGAGGAGACATTTAAGTGTTTATTTCCTGCTTCTTTTTATTTTTATTGGTGCATTATAATTACACATAATAGTGAGATTCATTGTGCCTTATTCATACATGTACATAACATAATTTGCTCCATCTCTTTCCCTGACACCTTCCATTTAAGTGGGAAATGTAGTCACTATCTCTTCAGCCAGGTGGCCAGTTAAATAGCAATCTGACATGATACAATTTAAACTAAAACATAAAAACAGAAGCTAAAAAGTAATGAGTATCTTGTTTTTCATAAAATATTAAACAATCCCTTTATCTCTATTTGTTTTTTTTTACTTTTGTAATTTTTTTTATTAGTTGTTCAAAACATTACAAAGCTCTTGACATATCATATTTCATACATTTGATTCAAGTGGGTTATGAACTCCCATTTTTACCCCGTATACAGATTGCAGAATCACATTGGTTCCACATCCATGTTTTTACATACTGCCATACTAGTGTCTGTTGTATTCTGCTGCCTTTCTTTATCTGTATTTGTAAAAATCCATGTCAACAAGGAGATTGGTGAGGAAAAAAATATATATAGTTGTGTGTGTGTGTGTATGTGTGTGTGTGTTAGAGAGAGAGAGACAGAGAGACAGAGAGAGAGACAGAGATCTGTGCCTTTTGCACCTTCTTGTCATATCCCTTTCTTTATCATGCTACCTCAGGAGGCTTTGGGTCATTAGTGAGATGACTAGATTTGTCCTTATGCACACTGGACTATTTTGCTTCATCTGATGAAAAAAAAAATTACTGTTTTAATTTGAAAAATATCAAATGGAAAAAATGGTTTTTAAAAAATCACTCAGTCCAAACTGTAAAGAATTAGGTAGTAAGGTTGGAAACTGAGAGAATAGGTCAGGGATGTTAGCAACAAGGGAAGAGATGTTGATTGTTAGGACAAAGTTTAGAGGCAGCAGTGATGGAGGGAAGTGAGCAGGGATGTGTTATATTTTTTACATTTTGGAGCTAGAGCTATTGCATTGAAGATAATGGGTATGGGAGGAGTAGTGAAGGCAACAGTAGAAAGAAATGACTCCAAGGTTTTTGATTTGAGAATTTAAGCAGGCAATGGTACCATTTTATAAGAGGTAAGACTAGAGGAGGAAAAGATTTGGGGAGGTGTGCCAATAGATGCAAGTGCTGTGCTTTGAAAATGTTAGGTTTGAAATAATTTTTTGTTATCCATATGGATATGGAGAAATATTGCCTTCTAGACTTTTGTTTAATATGTGAATTGGGAGAGAATCTCCTCTTTATGAACTTCAGCATTACAAAAGAAAAACACAGAAAGGAAGCCATTCTACAACACTGCCTACTTTGACAAAATTCCTTTCTATAGACCAAAGTTGCTCTTATCCTGGGGACATAGATCAGAGGTAGCTAGTTTTCTATCCCAGTATCCGTCTCTCTTCCTGTGTCATGGAAACTCTGATTTTTAACTGGCCACGTGGCTGAAGGGATAGTGACTACATTTCCCATCATTCTTTGTATCTAGATGTGGCAAATCAACTATATTCTCACCAGTGATCTATAAACAGTTCTGTCTAGAAAATTTGGGGAATTTACAATATTGTTGGTATGTGCCTTTTGCACCTTCTTGCTATATCCCTTTCCCTATCCTGCTGATAACAATGGATGCAAGTGTTGGAGCTCCAATATTCATCCACATTGTACTATAAGAATGAGGCTTCTGAAGATGACAGGAGAGAGCTGGAAGAAACCTGGGTACCTGATGACATAAGGAGTCATCATCCGCTTCACGGTTTTATAGATGATATAGAGAATATATGTATATGTCTTATATATTATATATTTATATTATATTATATATTTATATTCTTATTAGGAGCACAGAATATATATCAAATATATGTCAATATGTATTTTTGCTCCTACAAATAACATAAATTCTTTGAGGGATAGAAGGATGAATCTTTCACCAGTCCATGCACAAATGCTCGTGGGTACATATGACTTTATACTTTTCCATAGGTGTTTCTTGGGAGGATGGTTCATTGCCTCAATTAAACCACATGCCTCAGAGGGATGAGAATGCTAATTAATCTGAGCATGTATTGCCCAAGAGGAGAGTGGAAGGCATTCTATGTGGAGATAATAGTTCTGACATAAGGTACAGAGATGGGATAAAAAAAGGCACTAGTACATATAACATGAAGATGATTTGTATTGTGAATCAGTCCCTGGAATTGAGAACCTGTATGAGATTGAAAAGGAGAAATGAACAAACTTGTCTTTGATGTCTGGGAAGAGGAGAGAGAAAGCCTGGTTTTTATATGTTGTGATTTTTAGCAACTCTAGGAAGTTCTTTCTGATTGCAGCAAATGTCTCCTCAATCCATTGATGCCTAAAGTTAAAGTTTTTTCAAACTATACAGCTTGTTAAATTATGAGGGGGGTTGGTAGAAAGAGAAAAAATAATTCTTATAAGTCATTGTATCTCAATGCTACAAGTTTAGCACACCCTTTGCTAAGAACAAAAAATGTGGAAATAAAAGAAAACAAGATTTTGGTTCTTGAGAAGGAAAGATAGGATCCCTGTGTTTGTCAGCTTTCTGTTGCCATAGCAAATATCAGAAATAAATGAACTTAAAAAGATGAAGAGTTTATTTTGACTTACAGTATCAGAGGTTTCAGTCTATGATTGCTTGACCCCATTGCTTTTGGACTTGTGGCAAGGCAGAATATCATGGTGAAAAACACATGGTAGAGGCAGATACTCTCGTGGAAGCTGGGATGCAAAATGAGAGAAAGGGACTAGAGTCCTAATAGCCCCTTCTGAAGCAGGCCCTCAATTACTTAACTTCCTTCTCCTAGGCCCCATCTCCTAAGGGTTCCACCAACCCCCATTAGCACCAGAAGTTGAGGTCTTCAACACATGGGCCTTTGGGGGATACTCATCCAAATCGTAACAAAATCCAATGATAGAAGAAGGAGGAGGAAGAGGATGAGGAGGAGGAGGAGGAGGAAGAGGAGGAGGAGAAAGAGAAGAAGGAGGAGGAGGAGGAGAAGGAGGAGGAAAAGGAGGAGGAAGAGGAGGAGGAGGAGGAGAAGGAGAAGGAGAAGGAGAAGGAGGAGAAGGAGAAGGAGGAGGAGGAGAAGGAGAAGGAGGAGGAGGAAAGGGGGAGGAGAAAATATATATAACTAAGTTTCACAGTTTTTTTTGAAGTCTTACTTTAGATATGAGACTAGGGCTCTGGGAGGACATTTATTCTCTATAAGACTATTTTATTTATACATTGGAACATATGGAGACATATGGCTTATTAATTTATTAAAACTCCCTTTATCATCCTTTTCCAACATGCTAGGGAATAAAGCAATACTCCAGTGCCCAAGTCATTGAAAGTAAATAAGCATTTTATTTTTATCACAGAGAATAGAGGAATGAAGTATACTTAAGTGATTTCTATTTTTTCACAACTGCTTTTGATCTTACATTAGATTTGCTAGGAGGCTTATTTTAAAGGCACTTCAAGGACAAACAAGTTCAGATCTGATTATTATTTCTTTTGACAATACTTATTAAAAACTGAAAAGACAGAGATGCTGTCAATTTCTCATTTTGGTTGACCTTGTCATTTTCTAATCACATCAGCAGAAATAAAGTATATCTCTGCCAGAGGTAATATTATCTTTGCAAAAGGATATATTGGAGTAATTAATTGTCTAGTGACTTACAATTTTTAATCTTCATACCACAAAACCAAGGAAAAGAACAGAAATTTATATCAGTCAAATATAGTTTCATTTAAAGTCCACCTTGACATCCCAAGTATCAAGTATACTAAAGAAGAGACAGGTTCATACTAACAAACTAATAATAATAATGCTTTTAATTCCAATACCATTAATGATAATATCACCTGTAGTCTATGTGCCAAGACAATGGTATTTATGTTTTATATATTTTTTAAATTAATTCTCATAAAAATACCAGGACTCTTTAAAATTTTAAACCTTGATATTATTTTTAAACAAGTTCTGGGTTGGAGCAGATTATGTGCCATTTACCAGTTGTGTATGATAAGAAAAATACAGCAACTTTTTTATTTTCACCATCTAACAATTAGGGGTGGTCATGGAACTGACAACATAGGTGTGATGATGGTTCCCTGCATGTGTCAAATTTTCTGGGTAAGAGGGTGCCCAGAAATTTGGTCAAACATTATTCTGGATGTTTCTGTTAGAGTGTATTTAGATGAAATTAACATTTAAATTGGTAAATGGAGTAAAACGGATTGCTCTTCCTAATGTGGGTGGGCTATATCAATCAAATGAAAGCGTGAATAGAATAAAGTGGAAAGATATCCAAGTGAGAGAATTCATCTTACCTGACTGCCTTTGAACTGGGAGGTCAGCTTTTCCCCTGCTATTGGACTTAAATGGAAACTGGCTTTTCTTGGGTCTCAAGATTGCTACCTTTAAACTGGAACTAAACCACTGGCTATCTTGGATTTCCAGCCTCCTGACTCCTTGGGACTTGTCAACCTCTATGTTAGATAGATAGACAGACAGATAGATAGAAAGAAAGAATTGGTTTCATTCCCCTAGGTAAGCCAAATACAATAAGGTAGTATGGTCTAAATGAGGCAAATAAATAGAGTATTTATTGAGTATGGTACCTGGCACATAGTTGCACAAACCACTCTGCAATTGCCTTTCTCATCATAGTCATAAAACATAAATTGTTTCAACTTCCTCTTGAAATGAAAATATCCTAGCATTGTTCTCTTGGACCCAAGACACAGAAGGAATATCAGTATTGATCACCCTTGCTTAATCATTCATTTCATGTGCCTTTGTTGTCTGAATTATTTGTTTTAAAGAAGCTAAAGATTGGAAAATTTTAAGATCTATCTTGGGTTAGTTATTAAATCAATGCTATCAAAGTTGGCTTATTACAGTGTCAGGAATTTAGATGTCGACTACTTCTTTTCTTATGTATAGATATTTTAGGTCCTTCATCTTTTAAAGCCATATTTTTTTCTAAAAGAAAGGGTATATGAGAAGAACAGCAGCTCAATAAATAAGCTATTCAATCAATACAGTGATTCTGACCTACATCATAAGAGTGACAAGAGAATTACTTTCTATAAAATATTCTTGTGAAAGGTATGCAATTGGAGCATGCAGAGAGAACATGATGTAAGTTGTTTTAAATGACCTGTTCTCAAAATGAATCTTCCAACTAAATATAGAAGAGTAGAGATATAGGTATACTTACAAGAGCTATAAACAGGTTGGATACAGTATATAACCTTCAGAACTGTGACTCATACAGACTTACTTGGTGTCAGGCATTGTGCTTGTGCTAGATTTATTAATTGAGTAAAACATGCTCTCTGACTTCCAGAAGATCAGTCCATCTTCCATTAAGGGTAGAGTCCAGAGTTTAATGAGGATATCAGAAAGAAGAGGTCAATTCAACCTGGTATATAAGAATAGAGTGGAGAAAAACACAGAGTGATGAAGAGAAGTCGAGGGGGAAGGAAGAGTGGTCTTGGAGCAGGAAAGCATAGGAAAGTATCAAAGCATAGTAAGAAAATTATGTGCTGGGAGTAGACTGTGGCTTCTTATGACTGAAGCAGGGAATAGGTGGAGAAGAGTACAAAAGTTGTAGGTGGTATTCAGATAATGAGCATCTTCAATGATATGCAAGGAAATTTAGGTGGGTCATATAAATCATTTATATTAATCCAATATGATGGTGCCAAATACTGTGATAACGTCTCATTGCTGACTAAAGAACATTTCTGTCACTTTTCAAAGTTCGTTAGTTACAGGTTCTAGACTTTTCAACACATATTTTGCTATATTGTAGTCTTCCCGCAGAATCCATTTGATAACACTACTTACTTTATCATCTGCATAAGGAATGCTAAAAATGAACACAGAAAGAAAAATTGGGGATGGTGTCATAGTCTCACACTTGTTCTTTTATCCATTTCACCATTTCCCTGATGGTGGAGGAAGATATGGGAAAGCCACATGCTTCCTTTTCTTCCCCTGAGAAAGATGGAAAGTTCAGGAGAATCATAAATCAGAATTTGAGGAACACTCTGGAAGGTAGGGCAAAGGACTGTTTCTTGCCTGTAGTTGCTGAGAGTTGGCTCATTACAAAGCTAATACAAATGAAGACTGGTATTTAGTGGCTCCAAGAAGGGAGAAACAGAAGTTTCTAGACCCCTTGATGCTGAGAATTTGGAGGTGACCAGGGAGCAGTATTAGGCTTCTTGGTATAGTCACACACTCAAGAGAATACATGGTACATTCTCTTGAATGGGGGCAAAGTGACATGGGAGTATCTTTCTCCTGGGTTTCCCTCCCCTGAGGGTAGGTGAGAGCAGAAGTGCTGAAAGTGTGCACACATCACCTATAATAAGATCAGTCAGGTGATGTGGAGCCTGCTTTCTGCTGCATCCAGGTGGAGGAATGATCTGCAGATAGGCGCTATTGTACATGTCACCAGCATCAGATGGAGAAGCAATATTAGACAAAAGAGGCTTGCTTTCTCCCTTTCAAAGTGTAGGCAATCACCAATGAAGTCTTCTTTCTCTCCTTGCTGCACTCCTGTTTATGACCTCATGGGCCCAAGCACATGAGATAGCAAGAAAAATAATGAGGAAAGAGACTATGTACTTTTGTGTCCTTCTGTGTCCTTCTGTGTCCTCCTGTGTCCTATGCAGAAAATAAAGATAGAAATTGTATTTGAAATGAGTCTAAAATCTTAACAGTGAGATTAGACTCACAACCATTGGATTGGGCTAACTTCTTCTAGAACTATAATATCCTTAACTGGCAACTTTGTTTTCTTCCCTTTATTTTTTAATACCTAGTTCATTGGCATAGAGGGTGTGGTCCTAGAATTTAAACTGATGCTGAAATGGATGAGGCTTTTTGAGGAGGACTGAGTGTATGCTGCATGTAGGAAGCCCATAATAATTTTTAGCTAGATGGTAGATTTTGATGGTTTTAGATATGGTAGAAATTCTTTAGTGCTCTTCCTTACAAAATGTAGAGTCTAAATCACCTTCATTTGTATGTAGGCTGAACTAAGTGACTTACTTCTAATCAACAGAATATTGCAGAAGACAAAGATTTTCACCACAATATTGGGGTAATTTATTACACAGCAATCAATCATGAATTCCCTTCCCAAATAGTGTCATAATACTATTCCTAAAGCAATTGATATAATTGAAAGCATTTACATCTTACAATGAATGATTTCTCCCTTCATTTGAAGTAACTTACAAATGAATCCATCTCTATATCCACAATTTCTCCTCTCCATAGCCTCAGTTTTATTAAGATCTTTTCTATGTTTGTCTCCTAATCTAATATGAAGACATTTTGGATATTTTGAGTATATGAACTATTTTTATGTGACAATGCATAGAGCAAATGAAATCTAGGATAGGTATTTTACATTTCAAAATTTTACATTGATGACAGAAAAATGGCTTTTATATAGCAGATATGCCATAAATATTATGTAATTGATTGATTGAACATAATTTACAGCAAAATGTTAAGAAAAAATATAACTGAGTAAAGCTAGCCCTAAAACCAGATGGATCACTATAAAAGAAATTAGCAAGATGTTATTGAAGATTAAAAAATAAAAAGCCCACAAATGCCATAATATATAAGGAAATCATGAAGATAAAAGAAGAAAATGAAATATGTGGCTTAAAAAGAATTTAGATAAAAATGAATTATTTTTTCTCTTTATTTTTAATCTGATTGTTTTACCAAAAAAGCAATGAATTAAGTCTATTTTTCTAGTTAATAAAAAAACAGAAAAATATGCAATTTTGAAATAGAAAAAATATTCCCAAATGAGACTATTACTTTCCTTATAAGTTGAAAAAAAAATCTCTTAAACCGGATAGTGTTTTATAAATCACAGATTTTTCCCACACTACAAATTTGTGTCTTGCAATGATACTATGCACTAGTTGTGGAAGAAATTTTCTTGTTGTTGTTTTTGCAGATTAGGTAAATTTATAAGAGGTTAAAGAATTTGCTCAAGGTTACCTTTAAGGTAAGTGGAAGAATCAATATTTAAACCCAGGTCTTTGGACTCCAAATCCAGTTTTCTCTCTATATATCACACTAAAAAACTTGAGTTAAGTACATGAGAAAGTCAATTCAGTTTATCAGTGAATGAATGATCTGCAAACACAGCAGTATTTCCTAGCAAATCTTAGCCATAAAAGCTCCATCTGGAACAAACTGCCCAATTCCAGAAATATAGGCCACATAAAAATCACACCTAAGCTGAAATTAGGAAGGAAAACTCACAAGGCTGCTGAATGATCACCTAGGCTCTCAAGGTGGCTTCCTTGACTTTATAAAGAGGGAGTATTCTTGTTCATTACCATTATGCTGACATATATGCTCCCTGAGCTGATGGCAGCCATGGATATAAAAAGAAAAAAGTTTTTAAAACAATTTTATCATACATTTGAAACTTATTTCAACTTTTTCAATAACTATAACTTTGAATCAATGTAATTCCTATATTGAAAGGCTATTACTTCCAGTTGAAAGAAACATCATGCTGAAAATTATAAAAGTATATGCTATAAATTGAATGTGGGAATCACTAAAAAAAACTGAAACACAGGATAATAGTAGTGGTATGAGATCTAACATAAATAGATGGTAAGCATAAGCCAAGGGTAATTATAAGAGAGATTCTAGAGGAAAGAGAGGATATTGAAGGCAGAGGGTAGGCATGGCAAAGCATGTTTGGAAGACAAAAATCAAATTAATTTAGTGGGAAACCATGAAATATTAAGTGCTGTAGGACTGTCACAACAGGTTGAGAATTTTAGATACTAAAAGGCACCTGATTAGAAAACTTGTTTGGCAGCTACCAATATGATGAATGTATATTTGGGAAATTCAAGAGTATAGCATTGAAAGTCAAAGATATATAAAATGTAAGAACTGGAAGATCCCAGTGGCTTGAGAGGCTAAGGCAGGAGGATTGCGAATGCAAAGTCAGCCTCAGCAAAAGAGAGGCACTAAACAACTCAGTGAGATCCTTTCTCTAAATAAAATACAAAACAGGGCTTGGGATGTGGCTCAGTGGTCAAGTGCTCCCAAGTTCAATCCCCTCCCCCCCAAAAAAGAACTGGAAGGGGAAAAAATGGAGTGATCTGGAAGTTACTACCTTAATCAAGAATCAAAGTTTTTATCATTCAAAGTTGGACAATCTGACATTATGCACTTTCTAGTAAGATACAAAAGATACTTCAATATCACCTATGAGAAAACTTTGTAAGAAAAATGTTTATGATGAATCTAATGAGATTATATTGTAGAAAATACAAAAGGTAAAGAACTTAAAACTTAGTATGAAGAAACAATTAGAATGCCAGATATTCCATAATCACCATGGAGTCATCATCAAAACAGAAGGAATTGAGACCTGTTCCAAAGTCCAAAAGGACAAAAAACTAAATGTAATGTGTGTGTTTCATGTTTTTTAAAACTCTAAAGAAATATCTTAGGACACATGGGGAAATTTGAGTATGGAGTAGATATTACATGATTTGAAGAGGATCTTGAGACCTTAGAAATTATGTGATATAACAAACATATTCACTTTGCATAAGAGAACTAAGGTCCATGAAGTTTCCAAGTGATCTGCCCAAATCACACTTTTAATTAACCATAGTGTTATGTTTAAAACCAGATTTTCTCATTTCTAATACAAATCTCATTTTACTACTAGAAACAGATGGTATTTGTATAAATCATGCCTAAATATGAGAAAATTAAAATATATAAAACATAAGGAAGAAAATGTTGCTTCGTGGTTATCTTTTACCTGTTAAGTTTGTTTGTTCCTTGGATGTGTGAGGGTTAACTAAGTTTTCCTTCTAGGTGAGCAGCATCTCCAGTCCTGATCTTTTGCATCAGCCCATCTATTGCTCAGCCCATCCCAATCCTTTATTATTAAAAGTCTTCTTTTTCCCTACTTGGCCAACAATTAAAAGCACAACTGAGCAACTACCACAAATACCACAAAGGATTCTACCTTGTTCTTCATTATAAAATTGAATGCTGCTTCCCAGGAAAATAGAAATGTAACAAAATGCTGGAGGAGAACAAAGATGTAAGATATCCATGGGCTTAAATTTTGTGTGGTTTGGGCCTATTGTTATCTTTATATCTCCTTTTCCAGCTCATATTTGATTGTTTTTATTACCAAAAGATAGTCATTACACATAAATAATTATTTACAATATGATAGACTTACCCAAACAAACATAGATTAAAAAGCCTTCCACAATTAATAAAGCTCTCTTTTTCATCTTATTTAGAGTTGTCTATAATTGCGGACAGCCTTTTTGGTAGTTAATGGCTTACAGTTTTGTTTGTTTAATTGCTTACTTTGAAAGGAAAAAAAAAAGCTTTTGTTCTTCTATTTGTTTTTAAAAAATTGTTAGAAATACATACGATTGATTCTTTTTTAAGCAGTGAAATAACAAGAATTGACAAAATCCAGTGATATTCCACAACAAAATAATCCTTTCATTTCTATATGCCTTTTGACCAATTATTTTATCTTTAAAACAAAATTTAAGAAAGTGTCTAAACATACTGATTTTAGTTTATATTCTCTGCCAGATAGTCAGTAAATATTGGTATTTCTAAAAGGTGATCTGAAGAGATGGAAACATGAAAAACAAAAAGCCTAAACAAAATGACAGCTTTATATCCAACTCCCTGAAGGGTATTCACAGATCTGCAAACACTCAAAATTTCCTGTTTTTAAGAAAGCTGTTCTTTGGTATAGGCTATCATATTGTGACTTTGAATCCCAGGTAGATGTCATGCCAAAATAGATCCTAGTTGTTTTTAGCATTGTTATATTGTTACGGGTGGGTGGGTGGGGGGATATATGTGTGTGTGCGTGAGTGTGTGTATGTGTGTGTGTGTGTGTGTATGCTTGTTTTGCTCATTTCATTCCTAAAGCATAGTAATCTTCAAACTAGTCTGACAAATAGATAGATAGATATGTGGATATAGATGTAGATATGTAATATATATTAAATGATATGAAATAAAGGAAACACTTGAGAAGATGCTTAAAAAATTATAGAAAAGTGAGATATATGATAAGGACATCATTAAGAGACTAGAAATAAATTCAAAGAGAAGTAATTAGAAACTAATTTTTTTAGACTCAAGTCTGAAGATCTTAAGAGGTTTACCAGGCCCAGATAACATTGAAAAAAGACTACCATCTAGACATGATTTGATGATATTAAAACACTTCAAGGATAAATAAAGTATCAGTAAATAAAATAAGGTTCGTTGACAACTAAAAAAAAATATTTAAAAGAAAAAGAAAAGAGGACCTTGGAGTACTATAAAATACCATGATCAGGTACCAAGATTCATGGAAAACAACTTCTAATAAGCAGGTCTGAGTCCTATGTGGAAATAGAAACATATGCCCAGCTTAATTTTAGAATTTTTATGGTCCAGGGACTTCCCTGTGCATTCTTTTTCCCTTTTTCATCTATATGGGATTATCCTATGCTTTTCTTGCCATTGTATGTTGAGTGGGGTAGGGGATGGGAGGCATAGGGGAGTTAAGAAGTCTGTTTAATTTACAGGTCTTCAGAGAGAAAGGAACAGTACTCAAGAAGCTACAGCCAAAGAGCCTCCTCTGTACTGAAATAGGTGGTGAAATACATCATTTTTAGCTGATGCTATAATAAGACTTGGGGTGGGGGGTATATTCAGGGAGAGGAGTGTTGCATGTGAAAGGGATATATGCAATAACCAGGAGGTGTCTTGAGGGCGGATCTAGTGTTTCTGAAGGATGAAATCACTTATAAATAAATGGGAAATTTACAATTCAATTGCTCAAATTTTTTCTTAATATATCAATTGTCTTAGAACAAATTCATACTTTCGGGCTAAGCATTGTAACAGAATTCACTCCTTTAAAAGAGAATTTGATAGTTTAAAGATTGATCAATTAAGCATAGAATTAGAACAAATAAATGACTTATGTATGGAATATAGTCTGATGAAATCTGATAAAAAGTTGGTGCTTTATAATGGTGAAAGACTCCAGTAGCCTCAAAGCTCATGTTTCTCAGACCCAACAAAATCCTTTAGCATATGATGGATGAGCATTGTTAAGATGTGTTTCTACTAAGGTCTACTTTATAATATGCTGGCTATAGCCTTTAGTTAAATAATTTAAAATATGAATTAATTTCAGAGATTAAAAAACAGTCAAGTAGGGCTGGGGTTATGGCTCAGTGGTAGAATGCTCATCTAGCATGCATGAGGCACTGGGTTCAATCCTCAGCACCACATAAAAATAAAATAAGATATTGTGTCCACCTAAATTAAAAAATAAATATTAAAAAAATAGTCAAGTAAAGTTAATTGTTCTCTAAGGGTCTAAGATATTTTGTAGTACTCACAATGTGTTTGTTTGATTAGATTAGCCTTTTTTAAGTACTATTTTTATTAAGACTTGGTGTCAAGAACAATCTTTATCTACACTTTATATTTTATGAATTGATATGTAAATGACACACATTAATAAAATTATATTTACTAATTTTGTATAATAATATATAAAATGACAATTCAGTGACTCTGTTAAAGAGAGAAAACAAAATCTGTTAAAGAGAGCGAGGGAGAGAGAATTCACTCATCTAAAACTCAAGCCATTTCCCTATAGTACTCTTTAGTCCTCTTCATTGCTATCATACATAGACCTCCTTACTCTAGCCTTTATGAATAAAGATTTTGGAATTTTATTCATATTCTTTATTTGCCCTGAGTTCATCTATCTTCATACCAATATCAATATACACAACTCATATTATGACTTAATCATAAAATTTGCATTTTAATTGCAATAATCTTGACTCTTGGCTTGTAGCATAAAACTAATCTTCAACTTTTCCACCTCAAATATATTAGACTTTAAGAGTGCACTCCCTGGCCATAACTTCCTATCCTCCCAATTTCTCATATACCATTCACTTCTGCTTCACCTAGTCTTTAGCCATGGGGAATTTTAGTATCATTTTCTTTCATTCTGACCCTTCCTATCCTCTCTGCCTTCCAAATCTGGCCTAGACATCACTGTTGATAACTTCAAATAACTCTGTATATCATAATATGACCAGAAAATTAATACTGACTTCAAAATTAAAATTGATTTAATATGCATCCTTAATTACAAAAGAATCACAGGTATATTGACAACATTTGAAACACTTTCAGAAAACAAAAGTAAAAGTAAAGTCACTATTAATCATGTTAGAAAGAAAGAAATAGCATTAGCATATTATATATATATATATATATATATATATATATATATATATATATATACCTATATACACACACACATATATATATATCCATTTATTTCTATTAATATATACACATACACATTTAAAAATATATTGTACCATATACTGATTTCTTAAAATCACATGGCAAGTTTGCTTTTAAATTCAAATGGTACTCTGTAAATAATCTTTTCAGAAAATAATATCATTTTTTAAAAATGTACTATTATAAATGCCTTTATTATAGAGCTTTAAGTTACTACTATGGTATAATTTATGTAGACTAAATGCTTTTGCAAATGTAATAACCCAAACAATTTTAATCTCACATTTGTTTCTGTCATCCTATGAAATTCTAATTGTGATTATATTTCTCTTTTGATTAAATATTCTATACATAGAACTCATTGCTTATTTTAAGCTTTATGTGGAATCAGAATTTGACAGAATTTTTAAACAGAAGTCTGTTTTTTTCTAAGTATTACCATTTTCCAGAATATAATATCACCATTAGTCTTGTATACTAATGTTCCTGGGTACATATTATCTTTTTATTATTACTACACTCCAATTTTTAAAATGCACATTAATAACTTAAAAGGAAAAGTCTCCTCCCCACAAAACCTACTTCACAGCCCTCCCAACTCACCTCATTTAGCTAGATACAATCATAAAAATTAATTCAGATTTAGGAGAGGGAGTAAGGATCCAAGAAACCTCATTTTATTTATAAGAAGGGTTCAAGGTTTAAATTGTAGAATATTTTTAGATACTTATTCATTTACTCCTAAGTATAAGAGAACATATATGATCAGTAGTCTTAAAATATTTTTAGTAGCTTTATTTTGTAGAAGACAGTGCTTGTACAATAACAGCCCATAAAATACATGAAGTGAGGTATTGCACATTAAGCTTAAGGGATTCAGTCCTAGATGCATCCTGGTTGCCATCTACCTCACCTTGTATTGATTGAAGTGCAACTACAAACTCTTAGGGCTCTGGGGAGCTTGGTTACTGAGCAAAAATTTATGATTAAACACAACCATGACATGATATCACAAACAGGTAAGTCTCAGAAACTATGAAAGAATGTAACAATATATTATTCTTTATTTTTAATGATCAGATTATATAAAGCCTTTTTATAATGCAATTTTGTTTTATGTACATGTGTAATTTCTATATTTTTAGAAATAACTTTTGAAAAGTGCTTTTAGATAGGACCATGTCCACCAGCAATTACCTTAAATTTTATGTAATTTATATATATTTAAAACTACCTTTCACTCTTAACTATATCCTGTTTGAATAATGCATTTTTGTTTTGTGATCAAAAAATTTGAAGTGTTGACAACTTCAGTCAGTTTTTATATAAGCCAAAATATTGTGACACTCTAAAGATACTGAAGTACCTGAGAAACTCAATCAGAAGAAAATTTTACTAAATGGAGAATATTGTCAATTCTATTTTATAAAATAAAATGCTGTGTTAATCCCACTTCTCTGAGAAGCAATTACCAATAAGTGTTTAAATATGGAAGGATTTTATTGAAGAAATATCTGTGAGAAATAGCAGGGAGATATTCTGAGAAGGGAGAGTTATAAAACCGTGATGCAAGTGTAACACTGTTATGGTTTAGGTATGAGGTGTCCCCAGAGAGCTCATACTCCAAGAGCTATAATCTAATCAGCAAATCAATACATTTGATGAATTAATTTGAAAGAACTACCATGCCTGATGATAACTGTAGGCAGGTAGTGTAGCTGGAGGAGGTAGGTTCCTGGGGATGGACCCTGCAAAGTTTATCTTCCCTTTGGCACCTTCCCCTTGCTCTCTGCTTCCTAGTCACTATGAGGTGAGCAACTTTCCTCCCACAATGCCCTTCTGCCATCATGTTCTGCCTCACTGTACCCCAGAGTGATGGAGTCAGCTGACCATAGACTAAACCTCAGAATAGTGAGTCCAAAATAAACTTTTCCTTTTCTAAGTTGTTCTTGTCAGGTACTATGGTCACAGTGACAAAAAACTGACTAATGTAAACACCAAGTGGAAAACCAAGGAAAGAAGTTTGGGTAGACAGGTTCTAGGCTGAGACTGGCATGCTGCCAGGCACATTTGAAGGCCACGGCAAAAATATTATAGACATTTCAGCCCAGACATTTGCATAGCATTATCTTTATGTCATTCAAAGTACCTTTCTACTACAATCACCAAATATGCTACTTTTGATTCTTTTCAATGTTTTGCCAAATTTAGGTGCAGCAAAACTTTAGAATTTCAAATTTTATTCATTTCAGACAGAATGTAACTATCCAACTAAAGGTTCCTGTAATCTGAGAATTTTTAAAGTGGCATTAGAGAAGTTAGAAACCAAATTCCTATGATGATCTCTTTGTTTAATTTGTTTAGTACTTTCCTTTTCTCTAAGGATACACTTTTACATTACTCATTGTGAAGTTTTTGTTTTTATAACAATCATTTTCCAAAAGAAGGGGGTTGGTGTTTCATTCATTGAATACTTTTAAAGATTTCAAACTGAGTTTGAACAAATGCACCAAAAATATGTAGAAACTGTTGAAAAAAAATGAAGTCCAATGTCATTATGCAAAGCTTAGGATGATTTACAAAATAATTCTCAAAGACTCAAGCATCTCTAAAGTCTGTTTGGTGATGGATAGCAGAAAGTGCATAATTTCTGAAGTGTGTTTTTTTATTTCAACATTTATTCAGTTCAGTGCCGTCCTAGGAAAAATTTTATGACCAAGTATGATCACTTGCTCTTGGTTCTCCTCCTATTCTTTGACCACCTTTTGGTTTCCATTATAAAATTTCTTCCTAAATCTATCTCTTCAGTGTTTGTCCTTGTAGCCTTTTATGTCTAATCCTTGCTATCTTTTATTATTAAATATTAAAGTCAATCTCATCCATATCCATAGATTTACTCACTCAAAAATCTTTATAGAATAGACTTTCTGTGAGAAACACGACTAATTTCTTTTTTAAAGAATTATTTTTATTTTTATTTATTTTTTAGTTATAGGTGGACACAATGTCTTTATTTTACTTTATGTGGTGCTGAGGATCAAGCCCAGTGCCTCACACATGCTAGGCAAGGGCTCGACCTCTGAGCCACAAACCCAGCCCACAAATACCACTAATTTCTAGGAATAAGAAAAAATAGTTCAGGTCTTCAAGTAGCTTATCATTCAGTGGAAAACACAGACAGTTAATAAGGTTTCATCTCATCTGTATTGGTGCAGTAGAGGTAAATGCATGATTCTATTGGAGTATGTGAAAGATTTATCACAAGGTATAAAATCTAAATCAGATAAAAGGGTTTAAGGTAAGGGGAGACATTCTGCCAAAGACACATGGAAGAAAAGTAAGAATTAATGGATGAAGAGTAGGAAGTTTTTCTGGATAGAAGAAGTAATCTGGAACATTCAAATAGATGTGACTATTTCATCATGGATGAGAGTTAGAGATGAACTAGTGAGAGATATGATAAGTGACAGAGAAGTTTAGACCTTTATCCTTAAAGCTATGATGAAACTTAAAAAGATTTTCAATTAAATATCATCAAGAGATTGCATTTTGGAAAATCAGGTTAGCAACAATGTGGATAATGGTTTGTATTGGATAAAATGCAATAATTGAAGCATGCAAGAAGAAAATACAGAGGACTAAACTAAATCATTTCAGGTCGTGTTGGAGACTAGATAACCAATTTGGGAGATATTAGAAATAAATGTAATATACAGGAAAACTTAAAACAAAGGTGAGGAAAATGGAGGAGCCATGGGTGACTCCATAATGTTTTCCACTTGGGTAATAAGTTCAATAGGATTGGAGTTGAGAAGAAAAATGGGGGCTGAAGACATGAAAGGAAACAAAACTAATCAAAAAACATCTTCAGAGTGAGAAGAGTAAGATAAATTAATCCTGGAGGGACAGGAACATTTAAGGAATGAACAAAGCAAGAAAAGTCTTCCAAGATGATTAAACATTCAGAGACACAGAAAACTTCTGGAATGTGAAATACCTTGGAAATCAAAGGAGGAAATGATTTGAAGATGATGATAGTAGTTCAAAAAAATTCATCAGTCCTTACGTCATATAATAGAATTAAGAAGTGTCTACTGATTCAGCAATGAAAAGAGCATGAGTAACCTTAACAAGAGTAATCTGATGAGCAGAAGCCAGATTGCATTTGATTGAGGAGCATGTCAAAGAAGACACAGTGCAAACATGAATATAAGATATAGTTTTAGAGAAACAGAAGGTGAAGGATAAGAGATAAAATAGAAATATAGGACTACATAGGACTTAAATACTTTTAAGAAAGAAACTTGAATATGTTTACATGCTGAGAAATAGCCAGAAAAAAGATAAGTTTGAAAACACAAGAGAGGAAAATGATACTTGCAGCAAAGTCACTAAAAAGAAAGAAGAGAACAAATTTGAGAGGCATATCCTTATGCAGGAAAAAGGTTTTCTAGTGGGAGGTTAAAATATATATATAAAGCTGGATGCTCTTATGGGTTGAGTTGTGTATTTCCAAAATATATGTTGAAGACCCAACCCTTTGTATCTATGAATGCGTCCTCATTTGGAAATTGGATCTTTGTAGATGTGATCTCCTTTAGCTGAGTTTATACTGGACTGGAATGGGCCCTAATCCAATGATATCTGTGTATGAAGAGGAAGATTTAGACATAGATACACATACACAAAGGGAGAAGTTGATGTGAATACAAGGCAGAGAATGGAGCAATGGTCTACAAACACAGGAAAGCCAAGGATGGTAAGCAACCACCCTAGAACTAGGACAGAAGCATTAAAGTCTGCCTCAGATCCTCCCAAAGGAAACAAGCCTGCTGCAGCTTGATTTCAAACTTTTGACTTCCCTAATTGTAAGAGAATAAATATTATTTGTTTATAGCATCCAGACTGGTAATTTGTTATGTCTGCCCTAGGAGATTTATACAGGTGAAGCATGGGGGAGTTTCCAGTTGAGGGAATTTCATCACCATTGCCTCTATTTCCATTCTGAAGTAAAGGATGAAAGGCTGTGGAAGAGGATGAAGTAGATTATAGAGTGGAGGTTAGAGAAAGTGAAGGTTGTTTGAAATACTTGTACAGATACTACAAAGGATGATTAGGAATATGTAGGAAGTTTTCCAGACTCATCTATTACATATACTTTCTCCCAAATCAATATCCCAAATCTAAATCTCTCAGATTTCTCTTGTGAATATCAGATATATTTAGCCCTCAGGGTGACCAATATTTTACTTTCTTTGTTCTGTCACAAAGTATTATGGGTGAAGTTTGCATGTGATACACTTGCATGGGTATTTCCAGGGTTTTGTTCAATTTTCAGTTGTTTAATTCAACCCTACTTCTTTCCTACTCAGGAAAGCATAACAATATTATGAAGTGAGAGCATACATTAACTAATTTTTATAAAAGTAAATTATTCTTGAATGTAGTTATTTTACCACTAGCAATGAAATACTTGGGGAAAATCTTCACAACTGATCAAATTATCTGTGTTTCTCAAAATGTAAGAAAGGCTGGTAAAGAAATATAATGAGTTCTGTTTTAAACATTTGAGTTCGTGGTTATATAGGAACTTTCAAGGATAAATGAGGCTGGAACAAAAGGATAATCAGTGTAGATAATAAATGATTGGGTCAGGAAAATGGGGGCTGATTCAAAGGAAATAAAATGTTAATACCTCCAGAGTACTTCCCCCTCCTCCAACCTGGTGCCAAGGTTACCTAACTCCAGGGAATTATTCCTCCCAGCAAGGAGTTGTTAATGAATGCCGCCTGGGTGGCTGGCTCCCTTCCTGCTATACTCCTTGGCATCTCCTCTCTGGCTCTTGGATCACTCCATCTTTTGGTCATATAAGCAGGATGGAAGGAGAGGGCATGAGAACAAATTAAATCTGAAATCTATAAAAGGGACAAGACAACTCTACTTCCTTGGGCACCAGGTTTGGACCTCCTATTCTGCAGAGGAGTCAAATTTGTTTCTCTCTCTCTCTCTCTCTCTCTCTGTGTGTGTGTGTGTGTGTGTGTTCTATAAAACTTTTTGCTCTTGCCTCAGCATTTCTTGGGTGTTCAATCTTCAACACCAGGGGAATGGGGACCAGGATCCTGATTCTCAACACTGGATTATTTCTGGTCTAATAAATATCTATCATGTAGACCATATATTTGGGTCTGAAATTCCACTGTATTTAAAGTGCTTGGAAACAAAAAAAAAAATGATGTTTGAGTAGATACATTTAATCTGATTTATAGATTATATAATATATAAACATCATGACATTCTATTTAAATAATCTACATTTAAATATTATATATGTACATATGCATTTGTGTACCTCAAAAATATGTGTAATTTTGTTTTATGTATCAGTTAAAAACATAAATTTAAATTTACAAAAAGATAAATTTAAATTAAAAAAATAAATAGCAAGCCTTGGGAGATAAAAGTTTTAATGTGGGATAATTGAATTGAACCAATCATCTGCTTAAACTTGGTAAGTGAATTATGAAGATAAAGGAAACAATTATCTTGGCAAGTTCAAAGTTGAAGAAAGTGGGAAACTGATGGATCAGTCAGTCTACTAATCTTTCTACTTCCTTAAGACTAGTTGATATGAACCTAGAAACTCAGAGTTGTAGGGTGGAGGGGAGATGGTAAGAAAGCTCTAATTGGGGGTCTATTCTCAGTGTAGTTGAAGGGTTATGAAAAATAATATTCCTACAAGGCAGCCCCCCAAGAAAAACAGAGGGACAGTGTGGCTTAGAAGGAGGGAGAAAAATTAGCCAAACATAAACCTCTTCTAGTACATCCTTTCCCAGTATAAATGGTCCCTAAGGGAAAAAGCAAACTTTTATCCCTTCCCAGGTTCATCCCCAGCATCTCCACCAAAAGCAAACATTTATCTCTTCCAAATGTTGTAGTATGAACTGAACAATATAATCAGTAAGTCATAGACATAGGTTATAGATTATAGGAACAAGGTAAAATAACATAGATAGGCAACAGTAAGACATAAGTTCATAGATAAGTTAATCAGGAGTAAGCCTAAGTAATAGTAATAAAATCATGTAACTGTAAGATATAGGATTAAGCCACAGGAAAAAGATATGGAACAGTGAAAAGTGATAAGTCAGTATGCCAATATAGTTATAGATAAATATAGGCTGATAGGTTAATATAGATATAGACAAGGTTAAATCAATATAGTTGTGAACAACTGTATTAGCTTCTCATTTAGACATAAGGCTTATAGATATCAGTAATAAAATGATGAGTAAATAAGATAACTGCAAGCATCAAATAAGTTATTAGTACTGGGATAGCAGGAATGGAGTTATTGTAGCTATACGAACAAAACATGTGACCATAGGGACTCCATCTTAGCTGTTCTAGACTCCATCTTAGTTTTTCTGTTACTGTTCTTATGAAGAGGGAACTGTGTGACCCATTTCTGAGAAACAGAAATGAAAATTGTCTTTTTTTAATATTTATTTTTTTAGTTTTAGGTGGATACAAAATCTTTATTTTATTTTAATGTGGTGCTGAGAATCGAACTTAGTGCCTCACATGTGCTAGGTGAGCACTCTACCACTTGAGCCACAACCCCAGCCCCAAAACTGTCTTCTTTCAAAAAATTGTTTTTCTGCACTTTGTACCCCACAGAATATACCCAACTCAGGATATGATGGTGGTCATGGTGAGCTACATCCTGAGTTTGAGTACATTTATGGATCTAAATGACTTTGAAATAGATTTATGCCCCGGCTCGGCTGAAACTCAGGATACAGTTGTCTAACTCTTGCTCAGACCTGAGATGCGGTTAACTAAGTTGTAAGCTAACTGCTTTTTTTTTTTTTTAGCTTCTGTAACTTGCTTGCTTGCATCATGCTGAGAAAAGCCCCTGAATTGTGGTTTTCGTGCTTAAATCCCCAAGACACAGGCCAGGAAATTACTGTTCTCCCACAGAGCATCAGTCTCTGTGAGTGGGTGACAGTCCCTGGCAAGATAAATAAAGCTCTCTTTTGTTTGAATTCAGACTTGAAGTGTTTTCTGAGGTGGCTCCCCATAACACCAACCCCAATAAGTTCTGAAGAAAGGAGGCAAATACTGAAATGCTAGGCCCTAGACTTTTACCCTTTCCCATTGCAGATGAATCCTAGAAGGAGAAAAACAAGTATTGAAGATCTAGGTAACAATGGGTCCCAGAGGAAGGAAGATAAGCAATGAGCACTGAGTTGTGAGCTTTTCCCAATGACAAGGAGTTTCAAACTTTTCACAATAGCCTTCCTGAGTCAAAATTTTAATCTGCACAACTAAGTCCAATGATTAATTCACCCTCAATAAACCATGAAACCTAAACTCCTTCTGTAACCCAGGGCTTGCTAAAGAAAAGCTTGCTAATCTGAGGTTTGCTTCCCATATCCTGCCTCCATCATGTGTGGGCCATGCACTTACAGTAATCAATAGGATATTAGTAATAGAAGGGACCTTATTGGTCATTAGCATCTAATACTCTGATTTGCCAATGGCCAGAAGTTAAGGAGGGGATTTCTGGGTTAGGTAATGAAAAAGGTCTTAAATTGCTAATCCAACATTGTACAACCTTTTAGAGTGAGCACATTGGGGCTCATTTTTTCTAACTTTCTTTTCAGAGTTGTTTTTTTTTTTTTCCCAGATTCCACAGTTCCACAGGCAAATACTCCAAATTTCCAATTTTGTTTTATTATAAGATAGGAAAAGAAAAGCACAAAGTTCAAATATGAACTGGTTCATTAGAGATTATTTTAACAAAATACAATAGTTTAATTTGGAACAAATTTTAGCTAAAAAACTTTTACATTTTGTTGATGTAGGGATAAAACATAATATTTGGTTCCAAGTCTAGTCAACCAGTGATTCTAACAGTGAGACTGCTTGACCAAAAAGATAGACTCACTAGCCTCACTTCTTTACCTCTGGCCTAGAAAACAGGAGGAAGTTATCATTCATAATGTGATTTGTGCATCATGTAACTGGCATTCTTAGGTACTGATAATCATTAAAAAGGTTGTTTTAGCAAACAGTTTCATCTCTCTCATGAACTCTTACTGATTTTCACTGCAAATTATTTTGTCCAATGACTTTAATTCCCTGTCTAGATGACCAAATATCCAAAAATAAGAGTTCAGATTAATAATGTTTTACTCTATTCTTCAATATCTTTTAGTCAGTTCTCTCTTTTCCCTTAAATGATTTGTAATGCAAATGAAGAATCTGAGAAGTCACAAGTTAGATTCTGACCTCTTAAATTGACTTCATTTAAATAGCTCTTACTACAGGAAAGAGCAGACCTTCTTGCTTTTGGGGTGAAAGAAATCACAATTTGAAATGTCAGTTGCCTCAGGCAGGCACATCACATTGAGTTGTATTTAAAGATAGCTTAAAGCTAGCTTCACACTGAATTATAATAGAAAAGTCACTGAAGTCATCTCTTTTCATCTACAGCCGAAAAAGGAGAATTTTAATATTACTTTATATTGGAAAAAATGGTTCATGAATATATAACAGTCCAATAATTTTACCACATACAATAATAGTTTTTCTTTGGAAAATAAAAAAAGAAAACTATAAAGCTATCCAATAACTGATATAATTTGGTATCATATCAGTGTAAATACGAATTAATATGATGAAAATATAGAGATAAAAATTAATTCAGTAATTATTTTGATTTGGTAATGAGGACGATTTCTACTTAATGATTATCTAAGGGGTACAAGACAAAAAAAATTTTAAATCTAAAGGTACAATTTGTGAAAACAAGTAAAACCATCTCATAAAAATGTTTTTAAAAGATCTCTCCTATTTTATGTAGACCCAATTAACATTCCCAGTAACACTGCCGGTAACACTGCTTGTCAGCTTTTCATCACTGTGACAAAATTCTGAGAAAAACAATTTAAAGGAGGAAAGATTTTATTTCAGCTCATGGTTTTAGCTCATGATCAGCTGGCTTCACCACTATGGGCCTATGCTGAGGCAGAGCATCAGGATGGAGAGGGTGTGGTAAAACAGCTGCTTACTTCATGACAAATGGGAGGCAGAGAGACAGAGAATGAAGAAGAGGCCAAAGACAAGAAATACCCCTCTAAAGCATTCCCCCACTGACCTACTTTCTCCAACTAGGCCTCGTCTCCTACAGTTTCTATCACCTCCCATTAATGCATCAATTATAAAACCATCAGTGGATTAATCATCGATGGGGTCGGAGCCCTCATGATCCAATCAATTTCCATGAGCCCCACCTCTGAACATTGCTGCATTGGAAACAGATTTCAACACTATAAGCCTTTGGGGGACATTACAGATTTAACCCATAACAAACTATGTTAAGAGGTGGGACTCTTGGGAAGTGATTGGATCATGAGGGCTCTGACTACGTGCTCTCCTCTCATCATAAGTTTTTTTAAAACATTGATGAGGTTTAGGACATGCCAATCCAAAATATGGCACCAAAATGCCTTATGTTCTCTCATCTTCTTTTTTTCCTTTATTAAATTATATGTTTATTCTCATTTGTTATACATGATGGCAGAATGCAATTTATTTCATATTACACATAAAGAGCACAATTTTTCAAGTCACTAGATGTACACAAAGTATTTTCACACCATTCGTGTCTTCATACATGTACTTAGGGTTATGATGTCTAACTCATTCCACCATCATTCCTACCCCTTTGACCCCTCCCTTTTGCTCCCTCCCCTTTGCCCTATCTAAAGTTCCTCCATTCCTACCATGCTCCCCCTCCACCCATCACTATTATGAGTCAGCATCCTCAAATCAAAGAAAACATTTGGCCTTTGGTTTTTGGGGATTGGCTTACTTCACTTAGCATTATATTCTCTAACTCCATCAATTTACCTGAAAATGCCATCTTCCTTTCACATTTCTTTTCTGAAGAAGACCATAAAACCTAGGAAGGACACTCTGACCTTCTTCTCTCTTTCCTAAAAACCCAAGAATGACAAGTGTCCTGCTATATGCATACTTAGAAGGAATGAATGTCACATAAGGACCCATGAAGAATCTGAACATAGACCTTGCTAAGTTCCCCCCAATTTATTACTATCACATCATACCTTTTTGTTTTCCAATCATACTTATGTTTTTGTGACTATCTGTTGAGAGCCACAGCCCAGTCAGAATGATGCCTGGCATTTGCCAGAGGGAATGGTTGAAAGGTTGTTATGCTCGAATTCGGGACCTCCAAAGACCACCAGAGACCCAGGATCGATGTAAGCAGCAAAGAGGTGTTTATTACAAGCTAGCTCGGTCCTCCACGCGCACACACAGCAACTGGTGACCCTGAGAGGCCCTGAGCCCAGGGTTTGCAGCATTGTTATGGAGAGGACAGGGACTTCACATACATCATAGCCTCTTTTAGCAAATCATCACACACCGCGGGAAAATCAAATAACAACTCTAAAACATGATTAGCACATTCACTGACGGGAACAAGTTGGGTAGCGGTGATTGGTCAGTACAAAAGAGGTATTCGTTTGAACTGATTGGTTTAAGCCAAGAGGGGTGTACGTGCTGAACTACATGGTTTCCCAACATGTTATCGACCATAAACTACTGGGAAGAAAAGAAAACACTGTAGCAGAAAACACTGCTTCCCTAATCTTGCTTAACAAAGGGGAGTAAAGTTTATCAAAGTTCTTTAAAACACAGCTAAAAGGGGTGTGAAAGGTGAGAACAGAAAAGCTGGCGGTTCTATTGACTTTTGGTCCTTACAGGAGAAGCATACTAGGGACAATTTAGGCTAAAATTTAGCTAAAGTTACCTCCACACATTGTAAGGGTCCGGCGAACAAATCATAGAAAGAGGATAAAGTTGAACTGCTAATTATTAGAAGATATAAAATTAGAAAACTCTTGTGAATACTGACACAGAAAGACACAAAATAGTTACATCTAATGAGTACAAAAACTTAGAAATGTTCATTCAAAAAATTTATATATAGGGGCTAAGTTGTAACTCAGTGGTAGAGTGCTTGCCTAGCACATGTGAGGCATTGGGTTCAATCCTCAGCACCAAATCAATCAATCAATCAATCAAATGTATTATGTCCCTCTACAACTAAAAAATATTTTTTAAAAATTTATATATATATATATATAGTATGTGATATAGGGAGTATTTTAGTGATCAAAGGATGACAAAGAGCAATGTTTGGTAAATAAAATTACATCTCTATTTCATGCAAAAACCAAAATTTAATCCAAAAGCTCTAAAAAGAACTAATTATACAATAATAAAAACATCAAATCTAGGTAGCAACACTACACAATCATATCACTCACCTATGGTTTACTTATAAATGCTTCTCTGGTAGAACTCAGCTGTCCACTTATCCTTGACACTACTCCTTAGGTAGGTGATGACCTCTACTTTTTGTAGTGTTGTTGTGCTGCACCAGTTCTACATCTTAACAAAATGTAGCTGCACTAGGTCAGTCAGGTTATAGATTTAACTATCTGGTAAAAATTAATTACCTCAAGGATTAATGAGTGATAATGGTTTCAAATATGTCTTCTAATACCTAGGCCTGAAATGCCTTAACCCGGAGGAAAACTGATTAGAAATATCAAGTGGCATTTATAATCTATGTAACTTTTTTTTAATTTGTATTTTTAATTGTTTTTATCAAAATTACTCATGAGAATTCCTTAACACAAGACTTCTGAAACTTTTTTTTATTATGAATCATATAGGGATATAATTAACATTGCAGATTCTAAACCAAGAATCTAGATATGGCTTCATGTTCTAAATTTTTCAAAATCCCAGATTGTGTTTCTGCGGCTGCTTCAAAAATTATATTTTAGGAGGAAATTTTAAACAACATGCAGACATAGCTCTAAGGGCAGGGAAACCAGTAGTTATCCATGTAATGGATTCTGATCAAAGGGGTTTTTTTTTGTTGTTGTTTTTTAAATTTTTTTATTTGTTCTAATTAGTCATACATGATAGCAGGATGCATTTCTTTTTTTTATGGCATAACTTTTTTATTTTTTATTTTTTTTAATTTTTATTGTTGGTTGTTCAAAACATTACATAGTTCTTGATATATCATATTTCACACTTTGATTCAAGTGGATTATGAACTTCCATTTTTACCCCGTATACAGATTGCAGAATCACATCGGTTACACATCCACTGATTTACATATTGCCATACTAGTGTCTGTTGTATTCTGCTGCCTTTCCTATCCTCTGCTATCCCCCCTCCCCTCCCCTCCCCTCCCCTCTTCTCTCTCTACCCCATCTACTGTAATTCATTTCTCCCCCTTGTTTTTTTTCCCTTACCCCTCACTTCCTCTTGTATGTAATTTTGTGTAACCTGAGTGTCTCCTTACATTTCCATGCAATTTCCCATCTCTCTCCCTTTTCCTCCCACCTCTCATCCCTGTTTAATGTTAATCTTCTTCTCATGCTCTTCCTCCCTACTCTGTTCTTAGTTACTCTCCTTATATCAAAGAAGACATTTGACATTTGGGATTGGCTAGCTTCACTTAGCATAATCTGCTCTAATGCCAAGCAGGATGCATTTCAATTCATTGTACACAAATGGAGCACAACTTTTCATTTCTCTGGTTGTACAAGATGTTGAGGTGTACCACATGTACAATCATACATGTACCTACCATAATGATGTTCACCTCATTCCACCATCTTTCCTGCCCCCATTCCCCCTCCCCTTCACCCAATTAAAGTTCTTCCATTCTCCCCTCACTGATGGATCAGCATCCACGTATCAGATAGAAGTGGTTTTAACCTAATCACAACACACAGAAACCAACATAAAATTCATGCCTAGGTTTTCAATCTTAAGTATCTTTTTTTTAAAAAAAAGTATTTGTTAAAACTTGCTACTTCTTGGCCTGAGGTTGTAGCTCAGTGGTAGAGCACTTGCCTAGCATGTGTGAGGCACTGGGTTCGATTCTCAGCACTGCATATAAATAAATAAAGGTAAATTGACAACTAAAAATTTTTTTAAAAGAAAAACAACCTCACAACTTCTCAATCATTAATATAAAATGTATGAAACTGATATGTAACATTTTTAAGCAAAGACATTTATTAAAGCTGTCAAATATATTTGTAGTACCATTAAACTTCTGTCGATTTTACTGAGGGCTTTCCATAAACATGAGACGAATAAGCCACACACTATGGACAAATAGTATAGATACACTAAAGTATTAGGGCAGCTGAGCACAAACTGTGTATACAGTCTTGGTTCAAATCATTGCTACTTACTAGCTATATGACCTCTGGCAAGTGGCTTAACCCATGTAAACGTCAGGTTCCTCAACTACAAAATGGGGGTAACAATAGAAAATTATTAGAACTAAATGAAAAAGGGCATACAAAGCACTTGCCTACTACAGTCAAAGAACAAGAGGAATCAATATATGTTAACTAGTAGATTGTCTACTAAATGTGTTTTGATAATTACCATTAGTAATGGCTATAATTTAAAAAATTAAAGAATTAATACAGTACCAATTTTAGCTTACTTTGTTCAAATTTTTATATTCAAAGTGAACATAACTTGTTTTTTTCTGATTACAAAAAATACATACTCACTAACATTCAAATTATGCAGAAAATTATAAAGGAAAAAGGGAAAATCATTCTTATTTATATATCCAGAGATTTATATTTCTATTACTTTAATATATATTCTCAAACACTTTTTTCCAAAACCAAGATTAATCTATCATATGTTTATCTCAGTTTTATTTATATATAATCATAGAGCTCTTGTTTCATGACCTATATTCATAAACTATCCATAAAAATGAAAATGTAGTTTTCTCTTTTTGGAGAAGCACTAGGGTAGAGGTGAAGATTCTAGCCCCATCCTGCCTGCATTCAAACCCTAGCTTTACAAATTATTAGACATCATCTTGGACAAGACATTCTTGCTCAAAAAGCACTATATCTTAGCTTCCTTACCTGTATAGTTATTTTAAATATTAAAGGAGTTAATATCTAAAGTACAATAAACAGTGCCTCGTATATAAAAGTTATCTTTTATTACACATAGTCATACAAAGTGCCCATAACATATTGGTATATAAATTAAAAGCAGCTCATTGAACTATGGTAATTTTATCCAATTTGTATGAAATTAACAAAATATAGAATAATACACCTACATATTATTTTGTACACACATACATTAGCATAAAAGTATTTAGAAGGCTATACATAATTACTAACATGAATATCTCAAGAGATTTTCATTGGCTTTATAATGTTGCAATTTTTACAACTTTTATGCATATTACTAAGAAATCAATAAAATAGTTCAATTTAGAAATGTATTTTTGAGAAAATGAAGAAAGAAAGAATAGAGAAAAACAACTAAACCCTTGGTTTTCAGAAAGATGACAATCGTTATTAGGTTGTCATGGTGAGAAAAAGACTTCAGAATTTACAAAATTAAATGTAATATTGGTAGAACTATATTATAGTAAATCCAAAGTTATCATTTCCTCTTACTAAAAAGACATCAATTGTGTGATTTAAGTAAAAATGAGGGAAAAGGAAAAAGAGAACACATAAGTGCCTTTTAAAAATGCTAATACATATATGCATGGAATACATAAAACCAGGGTTGTCACATTTATTACTGACAACTCTGTGAATGGCATAGAAAGGTGGCTGAAACATAAGCTACTAAACAATAATAAAACAACCATAACATATTTCCTTTTTTAAAAAATTGAGACAAGGATGCCATACCAAGATTGAAGAACTTTTAATATATATTCTCCTTGTTTATAGAAGAATAATATCTATAAAATATAGAATCCAAGACAAAATTTTTGAATTTTATTTAATATTTTACTCCATTCTTGTCTCTCTGGGAATGAATATACACAAGTTAGCAAGTTACTTTAGCTAACAAATCAGTCTCAACTCTAAAATAGGGAAAATAACCTATGAGGATTAAGTGAGAATAAATGGTATTCATGCAGAACATGAAGACAATAGTACTTGATTGTCTATTGTTTACATAATAAGCTTAAATATAATCAATCTGTTTATTAATATTATTTAGTGTAATGTAAGAATGTGCTTTTACTCTATTTTCTATTTGTTTACATGTTAGACTAAAAAGAATAATGAGTTTGATTAATATTGTTTAATGTAATATATAAACCGTGCTTTCAGCACTTGAGAAACATACAAAATAGCTTGTGGTGAGTTTTGGGGAAGTTGAAAATATTGTATCTTAGCTCCTTCCCCCACGCCATTTCTGTCCGTGTCTCTCTCAAATGCCATCAGTTACATAGAGAGTCCAAAATTTCTTACCTATGCTGATGACAGATCTGCATCTATTGTGATGTCATCAGTACTTTATGGTAACATTTCATTTGACATTTTTACCCTGGTTACAGTTTAAAGGACACTGTTTGTGGAGTAAAGCCTATCACATTATCAAAATATGTAACTAAAGGATTACAGTATGACTACCTGTGATTTTATTTCTATACTGCTGCCTTAAGAAGCAATGAGTAAATCTAAATTATGTCGTAAGACTTCTTTTCCAAGAAGCAATATATTCTGCAATCTTATTGACAAAATTGTTAAGAGACCCTCCTTGCAGTTTTTGGGTCAATGGGGATATCACTGTTATGAACCTAGGATTTACAGAACACTGGCAAAAATTCTGAGGTATGTCGACTTGGATGGGTTTGACATACTACTCACAGATTATATTGCATTTGTGGAAAAATCAGGATACCGTTTTGAACTAAATTTTAACCTTGAATTTACTGAAATATGTGTGAATACAATTCTGTACTGGGTTTTTGCCAGAAAAGGTAATCCTGATTTTGTGGAATTGCTTCTTAAGAAGACAAAAGACTATGTTCAAGACCGAAGTTGTAACCTGGCACTGATATGGAGGTAATAATCTTATGTTTTTACCATTGAAATTTTTACCTTTAGGAGATTATAATTCTTCTTTTCTCTTCAATTAATAAGTATAGTTGCTGTATACAGATGTGCATTTATTCACACCTGAGTCATAAATCCTGACTCAACTGCTCATTGTTCACTCCTTTATTTCTTATGTAGTTGATAAACTTTTACCTACTTGAACGTAGTTATGTACTAATAAAATATTAGTGGTTCTGCTTTATATAGTTTACATATTAGGGATCAATGTAATGCAATGTTACAGAATACAGGTTTCTCTAATAAGACAAAACATTGTTTTGTGTGATACTCTGATCTTTTTGAGAATATCAAATAGTATATTTATAATTCTTGTATTAGTTGACTTTCAGAGTACAATACAGAATATACAAACATATTCACTTAGTATTATTTATTAAACATCATAGTTCCCTATTTGTATGTTAAATGTTGATAAATTTGACTGCAAATTTTCCACACATGAGCACAAAGAAAATCAAGTTCCAACTGCAATCTGTTATAGGGCCAAATTTTTACATAGTCTGAACTTGTCAATTTACCTAATGACTACCTGAGGATCTCATAAAATAAAAGTGACCTCCTTGTAGAGTCTGTAACATAGTTTTTGAAGTTATCTAATTTGTATTAACTCCAACCTATTCTTTGCTTTTAGGTATTAGTCTTATTAGAATAGATGTGCATTTATTCATTTGTTCAATGAAGTATTGATCATCATACTATATATGCAACATTGTGCTAGGCACAATGACAGGAGCAGGTGTACAAAGAAAAAACAGATCAATTAAAGACTAATTCAATTTAGGTTCTACCTGAAGCAGAGATTTTTTTTTTTTTGGAATATGTATCACTGTGCTATTGAAAAACTCCTGGACTGTGTTTCTTAATGATTACCCAAGTACATGGACTGATAGCTATGGTTTGGAAATATCAATTTAAAAACCCCAAATAGCACTTTTTGTTGTCTTAAGTAACCAGTATATTTGTTAATACAGGAGACAGCAGCACTTCTAAAGCTGTGTGTCACAAACTTGACTAAGTAATGCCTACGTAAAACAGAAGTGAATAAAGAAAAAGAAATAAATATACAGAAGGGAGAGAAGAAAATTGGAAAGAAAAAAAATGAAATAAAGAGAAACACACAGTAGAACACTATAGAGGGCCATGAACAACATTTTCTTTTCTTTTTGGTGCTGAGGATCAAACCCAGGGCCTTGTAAATGCTAAGCAAGTGCTCTACAACTAAGCTATTTACATCCCAGTCCCCATTATCAATTACTTTAAAATACAGTTTTGAAATAAATTTTGACTTAGAATCATATATAAGATAAAAACTCATTACAGGTCAATTCTATTTACTACAGCATCACTTGAATTTTTCAGAATCTTAGAATTTTAGATATGAATGAAGAATGAGAATTTTTTGGTAAACTCTAACTGTAGGCAGCAGCCTCTTGCATAGTATCCCTGGCCAATGCTCCCTGGTCTCTGAACAACTCTAATAATAGAGAGTTAACTATTTCCAGGGATATATCAGTTCCTTGTCTGGAATCCTTTTGTTTCCCACAAAGCTTTACCCATTCCCATAATTTTAAATATTATGTATATACCAAAGTCTCCAAAAGCTTTATCTCTAGCTCTGACCTCTCTTTTCAGCTCCAGACTCCCTCTACTATCTACTTAACTTTGCCACTTGGTATGTCAAACTTAGTAAAAACAAAACAGAATATTGATCTAACTTATCCTTTTCCTTATCTGTTCCTCTCTGTGAGTTCTCCCACATGATTCACAGCTCCTTTTGTTCTACCCTATTGCTCAAGGCAGAAATCTGGGATTTATTCTTGATTATTTTCTTTACTTTAACAACAAATGAGCAAGTCCTTTTGCCTATATCTGTAAAACATAGCCAATCAGTTCCATTTATTTTCATTTCCTTCTTTCTAACCTAAGTGAAGCTACCCTCTTCTCCTGCCTAGATATGGCAATAGACTCTTAGACTTCCAGGTTTCATTCTTCCCTTCCCACCCCTATAATCTATTCTTTTTTTTTTTTAATTTTTTATTGTTGGTTGTTCAAAACATTACAAATTTCTTGACATATCATATTCCACACTTTGATTCAAGTGGGTTATGAACTCCCACCTTCACCCCATACACAGATTGCAGAATCACATCAGTTACACATCCATTGATTTACATATTGCCATACTAGTGTCTGTTGTGCTCCGCTGCCTTTCCCAGCCTCCACCATCCCCCCTCCCCACCTCTCCCCTCCCCTCCCCTCCTCTCTCTCTACCCCCTCCACTGTATAACCCTGAGGGTCTCCTTCCATTTCCATGCAATTTCCCTTCTCTCTCCCTTTCCCTCCCACCTCTCATCCCTGTTAAATGTTAATCTTCTTCTCCTGCTCTTCGTCCCTACTCTGATCTTAGTTACTCTCCTTATATCAAAGAAGACATTTGGCATTTGTTTTTTAGGGATTGGCTAGCTTCACTTAGCATAATCTGCTCTAATGCCATCCATTTCCCTGCAAATTCTATGATTTTGTCATTTTTTAATGCAGAGTAATACTCCATTGTGTATAAATGCCACATTTTTTTTATCCATTCGTCTATTGAAGGGCATCTAGGTTGGTTCCACAGCCTTGCTACTGTGAATTGTGCTGCTATGAACATCGATGTAGCAGTGTCCCTGTAGCATGCTCTTTTTAGGTCTTTAGGGAATAGACCAAGAAGGGGAATAGCTGGGTCAAATGGTGGCTCCATTTCCAGCTTTCCAAGAAATCTCCATACTGCTTTCCAAATTGGCTGCACCAATCTGCAGTCCCACCAGCAATGTACAAGTGTACCCTTTTCCCCACATCCTCGCCAGCACTTGTTGTTGTTTGACTTCATAATGGCTGCCAATCTTACTGGAGTGAGATGGTATCTTAGGGTGGTTTTGATTTGCATTTCTCTGACAGCTAGAGATGGTGAGCATTTTTTCATGTACTTGTTGATTGACTGTATGTCCTCCTATAATCTATTCTTGACTCGGACATTTGAGTGACCTTTTTAAAACGTAAATTAGCTCATTATTACCCATATTCAAAATCCTCCAAAGTTTTCCCACTACAAATGGTATCAAACAATACCCCTTTTTATAAAATCCTACATGAATGGTCCTCAATATTTCCTTCAAATCTAGTCTCATGTTATTCTCTATATTTGATCACTATCATTGAACCCCACAGACCCTTCTTGAACATCTTAAAGTTCATTCCTGCCCTTGAGGCCTTATAACTGCTCCCTTCACCTGAAAAATCTCTTCACTCAGACATTCCCATAACTAACTTCTTCTTAACAGTTGGGTCTCAGTATAAATAAATAATATTTCCACAGAGAGAATTTCCTTGATCACCTATTCTAAAGAAGTTAATCATTATTAGAGCATTTTATTTCCATTCTCTGCACAGCACCAATCACTGTGTATTTGCTATCTGTGTTTCTTTCATTGATTTGTTTGCTCTCATTCTACCCTTAATAAAAGTAAGCTCTACGAGAACAGGAACTTTGACTACTGCATCACTGAATCCTGAGTGCCTAGAACTATGCCACATATTGAGCAAGTGCTCAACTAAGATTTTGTTGCATGAAAAAGTGAATTTTGATAGATTTATTTGATCCTTCTTTCTCACAGTGTGCTGAAATCTGCTTCCCTTTCTCTAATATGCCTTTCTAGCTTTAAAAAACAGCATACTCTTTCTTCTACATGGAAACCTCTCAAATATTTGAACACAGCTATTATATCCTCAAAACAATTACTTTAATTTCCTACTATCTGTTTATTTTTACAGCAGAATCATTCTTTGGTCACTCTCTGTTGTGTACACTCTAATTTGATAATATCCCTATTATAATAATGAACAGCTCATTATTACCCATATTCAAAACTTCTATACTACATTTACAAAGTCCCTGGGGTAGAGGAGATAGAATTAATGGGGAAAAAAGGAATTTGTTCATTTTTACAACAAACCAGCAACAAACATTCTAATGCCACAGTGCAACAGATTATAAGTGGCTAAAGGGAAATGATGTCATTCATTTAAAGTAACAATAATCATTTATTAAGCATTTTCTAAGTGTCAAGCTACATGCAACTTGTTGGAGATATAAAGACAAAGGTAGTCATTTTTCTGATTTTGGAAAGCTTACATAATAGTGAGGCATAAATGGGAAAAAATTATAATTACACTCTAAGTGCCAAAATACAAGCTTCTACAGATAAAGCAGAGAAGGAAATTGTTAATACTACTGGGAAAAAGTGTGTATCAGAGAAAGTCTCTAGAAAAAGGGATGCATTCAATTGATTTTTAAAAGACAAAAATTTTCCCTTTTTTCCCCTTGAAAAAAAAATGTAATGTAGGCAGAGGGAAGGCAACTAAAACTAAGGGAAACACCACAATATGTTGTCTCCAATGACTTCAGGCAGTTCAGTAATAGCTAGAAAGTGAGATGAGAATCAGAAGTGGCTAAAGACTAAGCCTTGAATGAAAGCTTCAGGGGCTTTTATAGCCTATATAGAGGGATTTAAATGATATCATAGGGATACCCAGGCAATGAAAGTCAAAATTATAGAATGAAAAGAGGGAGAAATAATTCTGCTCTACCACCTTCCTCCCCAACCTTTACCACACTTCTGTATCACAACTGTCCAGTTAAGTCATAATAATAAACTGAAGCAGCAGCAGACAGAGAAAAAGAGAAATTTTAAAACAGAATAGTATATTATTAGAAGTGAAGAATCAGGGAAAAGTTAGTCTTTGATTTCTAAAAGTTCAGACTTGTTGATGATTGCATTAATTTCCTGTTGCTGCTGTTTTCGGGGTTTTTTAAAGGCACAAACTTAATGGCTGAAAACAACATGAATTTATAGTTCTGGGAGGCAGAAGTCCAAAACGAGTCTTATGGAACTAAAATGAAAATTTCAGAAGGTCTGACTACTTCTGGAGGCTCTAAAGCAGATCAGTTCTCTTACCTTTATCATCTTCAAAAGCCCACCTACATTTCTTGGCTCACAGCCTCTTCCTCCATCTTCAAAGCCAGCATGACTTCAGCAGCATGGTAGGGTCATCATATATCCTTCATTGACTCTCCTGCAATCATTCTCCAAAACTTCTTGGAAGGACCCTTGCAATTACCTGGATAATTTCCATCTCAAGATCCTTTTCCTAATCACATGTGCAAAGTTCCTTTTGTCATCATTTAACTTACCACACATGACCACAAGCCTCTCTAGACATTACAAGGAATCTGAAAACTCAGTTTTAGGTGTAGGAGTTTGCATTGCCTAAGGGATATATCCAGGTAGAGATGTACAGTACATGGCTAGCTCTATAGTGTCATCCTGATGTCTTTCTATTAAATCCCACATCTACTCTGTTAGGAAATTTGCTGCTTCTGTTTTCAATTTATGGAATAGAGTCACCTCCACTGTTGTCACCCTGTTCCAAGCTAAGTTGTTTTATTCCTTTTGTCCTATAGCAAGTTCTCAACAAAGTGCCAGTCATGCTACACTTCTAACCAAACTCTCCAATGGCTTATCCATTCCATTTAGAGTAAAAGGTGAAGTTCTTATAATAATCTGTAAGGTTCATTTCAGTGTGGTATCTCATTTCCTCTAATCTCATATCCTACCCTTCTTTGCCCTTTTCAACCTTTCAACCACACTTGGCTCCCTTCTTCCCCACTCCAGGTACACTCTCCTGCCTTAGGGCCCTTAAATATCTAAAGGGCACCTTATCCCTTTCTAGTCTTTGTTCAGATGTCATCTTTTAGTAAGGACCTCTTTTAGCATCCAATGTAAAAATGGAAAATGCCCTCAATACACTTCCCAGTATATCCATACTTCTTATTCTGTGCTACTTTTTCTATTTTCCACAGAATTTAGCACCTCCTAACATATAAAATTTGTTTGCTGTATACATCCTGTATTGTCAGTAATGGTTTACTATAACATAAGCAAGACAACAGCCATTTATTGTAGGACAGGAGGGGTATATATACATTCCACACAGCTTATCTTAATTAACATAAACTAGATACATCAGTCAACCAATAAGGAATCTCCACACTTAATGGCTCCCTGGCGTTACTTCACAAACCACTCCCTCTGGCATTTTGCCAGGCGCCATCTTGACTTGTTTACAGACCCTAACACCAGTTCATAAGCATATATGACAGGTTTTCAGATACAGAGGGTTCAGTTTATTAACCTTACATTTTAAAACTGAATTTTGCTTTGCTTGCCTTACTTTATCCATATAAATACTATTATAATTAACTGTCACTACAGATTAAGCAACTTTTGGTTTATAGTACCATTCTCTTTAAATATGATGATTAATCATATATCATTTGGATACTGATTAGACTTTTTAATTTCATTTTAAACTTATTTGAGTTTTAGTTATATTTTCAACATTTTGCAATATTCATTTAATATTTCTAAAGGTAATCACAATTTTAATTTATTTAAATCCACTAGTATCTCAAATCTTAAAAATGACCACTTAAGGTTTATTTTGTTCCTCAAGTCTCCTGAATTCCAATACTATAAAGTTAAGGCAACTTAGCTTTCTTAAGAAGTAGCAAGATGAATAAATTTTATTGGCTTTGGTAAGTTTAAATGATTGTATATCACCAAAAATCTTGTGAAGATTAAAGACAAATTCCAATTAAAAATATTTGAGTGCCTATATTATATATGCCCAGTATTATTTTAGGCACTTAGAGATACAATAGTGGATAAAAACCACAAAATTTCTGTCTTTTTGGAGCTTTGATTTTTTACAGATAATTTTGCTCAGCCATTTATTTTGTAAGATGATAAAAATGAAAGCTTAATGGCATTTAAATAAGTTTTCCAAAATAATAAGAACTTAAGTGAGGTATGCTCAAAATGCCAAGAATAAGATAAAGTTCAGAGTATTCAAAGAAGATATCATGAAAGAATTTTTTGGACAGGGTCTTCTAAAATGAACTAGACTTAGCATTGAAAAAATAAGAGAACATATACAAAGCAAAGAAATGTGAAAGAGCTAAATACAATGGTAGTTTGGAAAACAGAATATCAATGATCGATAACACAAAAGAAGTAGTTTAAGAGTTCAATTTTGGTTACATATTAAAAGTATCTGTGAAAAAGATGATATGAAAATATTCACCTCAAGATATTTCAGTAGAGAATGAGGATAAATACACACACACACACACACACACACTGTGCTAGTGGCAAAGATTCACCTTTTGACTTCTAAAATGTTACTTTGCACTGCAACATACTATTTTTTTTCAATTACAAAATTCTGACATTTCAGAGCTCAGTGAAGCTTTGGAGATAAGCTAGTTAGTTTAATGATTTTCTAACAATAATTTTTGAAGTTCCTAACCAGGGAACTAATAGTGGGGAGGGCTCTAGCACCTTCAAATCCACTTCAACCAGAGATACTCCTTTTTCTGAGTTTTGTAGAATTCTTCAGATAAAAATAATTTGAAAACAATATATCTAAAACAAAACATTTATTTTATGTAGCTAGTCTTTGTATAACAATCCCCAAAGCCAGTCTAAGTTCCTGGATAACCTACAGGAAGTGACTGTTCTAAGTAGAGTCAAGTGCCACTTCTCAGTACTTCTACATTACCTCAAGCTTACTTCTATTGCAGCAATTATTACCTTATATTTACTGTGTTGAATTACTTGTCTGTTCTTTATTAGACCAAAATAATCAGGGACTGCATCTTTAATCTCTATATAGCTACTTCTCAGTACATTCTGCACAAGCTAGTGTTAAACAAATCAATTAACAAAAGAATAAGCAAATTAGTACATAAATGCATGAAGAAATTGAGACAAAGAGAATGATTTACCCAAGATCACACAGTTAGGAGAAACTCCACTGTATACTGTTATATCATGCTGCCTTCCATCTTAATTAAATATACACAATCTTAAAGCTTCCTTTCCTTGCTCTGCCTAGTTGTCTCATACCAATATTTATACTTGTATGCTATTGTGCAGTGTATATTAGTATTTTATTAGGTCAGCCAAGATAATCCCAAAGGAAAGGATCATTAACCAAATTTCCCTTTCCGTGGTCTTAAAAGCCATGTTACTTGGCCAAATTTGACCTGTTAATATAGATTTCCATGTGATCAAAAACACCACCACCATGTTTACTCTACATTTACACCAACCAACTCAATAGTAAGCACCAAAGTCTACTAAATGAAACAATTACAAACACTGCAAAACATTAGGAAAAAAAGTTCCATTCTGTCAGAAGAGAGGAAAATTTTTCAAGTGTAGCCATCATGCAGCACTCCAGGAAAAAAGATTTTAGAGGAATCAAAACTTTACTTCTGAAGAAAAATAAAATTCTGCCCTAAGGAACCTGATATAGCTCTCATCCTAATTTACATTTTTAAGCTCATTCTAATTTTATGAAAATGAAAAAATAGAATTAAGATAGCTATACTTACTCCTTTTTCACCTAATCTTCAATCTCAATTCAAGCTCATATGTGACACATGATCAAGAACAAAATCAAACAAAAAGATACCAAATGGTTCCATAATTCTGTTAACAAAAGTAAAATTGTAAAAAATAATTTTCCTTTTTAGATTTTTTCCAGAGCTTCACGAGTTTTATACTATGTTTCTAATCACTATGGCTTTCTCAAATGAGAAACACAGAATGGCTGTGACTACAAGTAACCCCTTTCCACACACTATAAATCTTTTTTGCTTACCTTTCTTCAAGTGTAAAGGGGACTTCAGATGTTTGGTAGGAGTTTTCTTTTATCCTTCAGTTTGGTCTAGACTTACACAATGAAAAACTCTTCATAAGGCATACTAATGTAAATGTAAATTACACTTTATATATAAAGGTAGACTTTAAAAGTTAAGACAATATTTAAAATAATGCTATTATTTTTCTATTACTATTCAAAGGATTTCTTAATTCTGTATTCAATAAAGTTTTTGTTTGTTTGACTCACAGAACTTTCACACCAGTATACTGTCCAAGCCCACTAAGTGGCATCACACCTCTACTCTATGTAGCTCAGACAAGACAGTCTAACATCTTAAAAATACTCCTGCAATATGGAATCCTAGAAAGAGAAAAAAACCCTCTCAATATTGTCTTAACAATATTGCTGTATCCTTCAAGAGTGAGAATAATGGTTGATCATGAATTGATTGACATTGAGGAAGATGCCAAAACATGTTTAGTGTTATGTTCCAGAGTGCTTTCCACCATTTCAATCAGGGAAATAGAGGTAAGTAAAATATTGTTCTCTGGGTTTTTCTACTGATGATGAATTTTAAGATAAAACTGCGGTGGTAAAATTAAAAAGTTAATTTTAACCTACAGATTATATCCTGTGACAAATTAATCATATGCTTATTAATTAAAAATTAGAGGCAAAATCCAAATTAGCTAAAAATTAGTCCTTTACTTTATAATTTTGATTTCCTCAATATGGAAGAATTTTAAAAGTTAAATTTACAGTTTATTTAGTGTTACTATATAGTTGTATATTATTAAATATTATTAACATAAGCCACTGTGTTTATTAAGATTTCTGTCTCTTAAAAGCAAAATAGAGCAGGGCATAGCGGCACATACCTATAGTCCCAGGCTCAGAAGGCTGAGGCAAGAGGTTTGCAAGTTCAAAGCCAGTTCTCAGCAACTTAGTGAGGCCCTGAGCACCTTAGCAAGACCCTATCTCAAAATAAAAAATAAAAGTTCTGGGATGTAGCTCAGTTGTTAAGCACCCCTTGGTTCAATCTCTCTGTCAAAACAAACAAACAAACAAAAAGCAAAGTAGATTAAACATTTTGCAGACCTCTTTTCCAATAAGATATTTAGAAATGAAAGTTGCATTTCTCTTTACAAATAAAATCACATACTAAGAAACATATTTTTTTTCCATTCAAATTTCCAAACACTTCTAATCATTATAAAGACATAAAGGCTTAAAATATTTGTTCTAATAATATATATCTCAGAAGTGGTAAAGATCTTCTTCTAAGGTTTTCAAAATAAACCAGGCTTAGAGAAAAAAAATTGACCATCTATATAGAAAATTTTCACCCTTCAAAATGAACAGCAAGTTCTAGAATCAAATTGTACCATGCCCACTAGTAGAAAGAAATGCCTTTTTAAAGTTATTCCTATAAACTTAAACCAAATTATTAAGGAATGAACAGTTCTCCCACTCTTTAAATAAAAGAATGAACAATTCTCCCACTCCAGAAATAAACTAATAGAGATATAACTCTGCTGTATTTTTTTTTCTTAGTGACTCAACAGTAAATAGCAATGCCTTTGCCAACTATAAGGAAAACAAGTAGGTCAAATTATTTTGGCAACCCACTTTTAAAGCAAAAATAACTTTTTTTTTTGCATTTTCAGCAACTTGCTTGTCCTTGATCAGTGTTAGTTCTGCACAATTATTCCAGAACGTATCAATTTTCAACCAATTCCATGAATGCTATTACTGAGGTATCACTACAGGAAGAAAATACTAGGATAGAGTAAGTTGACCAAAATTACCCACCTGAGTGGCAAAGAATTTCCAATCAATTGCAGTTGAATAAGTTAAAATAGCACTGTGTAAGAAGATAAAGGATTAAATTGCTTGAAAAAGAACACTTCCAAGTAGGTTCCCCATCATAGCACATATATTTTATTGTAAGTAAATGTTTAGATATCTCGATGTCTACACCATGGGTCTTAGCACAAAAACTGTGTCTCATTTATATTCCCTAGCAATTATCCCAAATGCCTATCACAATGCTGAGGATATATTAGATATTCTTTAAGTAACTAATGATTGAATAAATAATGAATGTGTATGTATCTAATATAGTTAAATAATTGAAAGTGTCATGGAGCCTGAAGAGTATAGGTTTTACTAGGAAATACATTTGTAATACAGGAATACCAAGTCAATCTATTAACATTTTGACCTCTAGAATTATATTTTTAAAGAGATACCTTCAAAAAAACTTAATTATTTTTTTAATTTGGAGAAGCCTCTAGTAAGCCTTCTATGTGTTAATTTTTACTCTACAGTGGCTGGAACCACCAGGGAACAACTTCTAGGATTTACATTGTCTGTGTCCAGCTTTAGACCCATAGAATCAATCTCTGAAATAGGTCCTAAGCATTGAAAATCTTTACACCCACTAATATATGGCCACATTAACAATAAACTGATAAAATATAAGTATGATCATATAAAATTAAAAATTTACTTAGCCATAGTGGTAAACAATTTGGTATGTATTCTTACAAACACTATTTAAACTTTATCATTGTTAGTAATAAAATGGGAAAAAAAATACCTGCCTTGGGTGAAAATATTTTTGAAAAGGCTATAAGAGTTAAATAAATTTAGCATTTTTTTCTGAATTTGAGTAAAAAAAATAAAACTGCTAAAAATTTGGACTAATCCAATGATTAACATGACAAAAACTTTTCCCTTATTTCAGACACAACTGAGCTTAGGAAGACATCCAGTTATTTCAAATTGGTTGGAATACATTCCTTCAACAAGATACAAAGATCCATGTGAACTATTACATCTTTGCAGAATAACCATCAGGACTCAACTACTAACCAACAATATGCTCCCAAATGGAATATTTTCACTCGTAATTCCTGTTTGTCTACAGAGCTACCTGAATTTAGAAAGCTAATATGCATCTTTATCCTAAGTCCTTTAAAGATGCTCACCATTGTGCCGCTTTGAAGTTAATAAATTATTAACTTCATGAAAGTTTTTTTGAGGTTCATTATATACAAGGACTTTATTTACCTTTGCAGTTATTCTATGTCCAAATACAGTCACATGTTGAGGTTCTGAGGGTTAGAACATCAACATATATTTTTGGGGGGGGACAATATTCAACACATAATAACTTCTAACTAAAAAATCATATCAGTCACTAAATTTGGTTCAGTCACTAAATTTCTTTTTTCTTTGAAGTAAATGTCTTTTATCCCTCACCAGTCATTCTACCCTCTCCAGTCTCTTTACCTCACACAAACATTGTTTCTACTTTTAACCCTCATCAATTCTACTGAAATATTCTCTTAAACTGATCTCTGACTCTTGTTTCAATCTCATCTTAAAATCATTTATACTACCAATCACGTTATATTATTAAAATGTAAATATAATCATGGTGTACACCCACCACTATCATCACCACCACCCCTTTCCCACTGCTCAACAACAAAAACATTTATAAAATGCTTATTATTTCATGCCCTTGGTTCTACATATTGCTGATCCTGCTATCTAAAATGCCTGTTCCTTCCTGAATGTTAGACATATTTTATTCTTTAAACTCCCTTTGAGCCACAGAAATAATATTCTTTGTAACAATATTATATTACTGTAATATATTACATTATTGTACTTACCACATATATCCAAATGTATGTGTTTTTTCTCTTTACTACTTCTGGGGTTCTCAAAGTTAGATGTCATATCTTTTGTATTTCCAACATCTAACGTGTTGACTGGTCTTTAGTAAATATTTATTGAATTAGATTTCCTTTGTGGCTTTCTAACAGTAAGACAGTATTCTAAAAGCTTTTGCTTGAAGGGACAGATTTAGAAATGTGCTGTCAGAGAGTAGGCTAAAAGAAGCTAAAAATAATTTTTAAAAAAGGGAAATAAAACATCACTGCTGGATAACGAATTACCAGAATAACTTTAAATTTCCAACAAAGTGTTGCTCAATACACAGCTATAAGAATAACTAAATTTTGAGTAAGAGCTCTAACAATACCATATACTAGTAAGCATGAGGAGCAACTAGAATGCTTATATATGGCTGATGGGAATGCAAAAAATAACAGCCATTCTGGAAAACAATTTGGTATCTCCTTATGAAGTTAAACATAAACTTACCATAGGTCAGAGAGTTTCTTCCTATTTAATTTAGGTAAATGAAAATGTATACTCCCACAAAAATCAGTACAGGAAGATGTATAGTAACTTTATTTATAATTAACGAAAGCTGGAAAGCCAAATGTCCTTCCAAGAATGAATGCTTAAACTAAAGCACATTCAAAGTAACCCTTGTCAGCCAACAATAGAAAGGCATAACAACAGGGGCAAATCTCAGGGTTATATACTCTATGCAGGTATCCACTAGGAATTCTGGAAAGCAAAAACAAAACAAAAACTATAGGGAAAGAATGTAGGTCTGTGGTTGGTGGATTAAAGTTAGGGACAACACCAGGGTAATATTTTGTAGTGATATAACTTTTATATCTCTATTGTGGTGGTGGTTACATAAATCCACAATATGTTTTAGTTAGCTTTTTCACTGCTGTGACTAAAAGATCTAATCAGAACAATGATAGAGGAGGAAAAGTTTATTTGAGGGCTCACGGTTTCAGAGGTCTTAGTCCATAGGAGGCAGGCTACATTCCTCAGGGCTAGAGGTGAAGTAGAACATCATGGTAGAAGAGTATGGCAGAGGGAAGCAGCTCACATGATAATCAGAAAGGAGTGGGGGAGAGGGGAGGAAGAGGGAGAGAGGGGGAGGAGGAGGGAGAGAGGAAGAGATAGAGAGATAAAGAGAGAGAAAGAGATTCCACTCTTCAGATACAAAATATATACTCCATAGTCATGCCACCAATGAACCACTTCCTCCAGCCACATCCCACTGCCTCCAGCTACCACCCAATTAATCCCATCAGGGATTAATTCATTGATTAGGTTAAGGCTATAACCCAACCAATTCTCCTCCAAATCTTGCATTGTCTCCCATGTGAGCTTTTGGGGGACACCTCATATTCAAACCATAATATATATTAAAACTCATAAAACTGTACCCAGAAAAGTTGATTTTACTGTTTGTAAATTTTAAGATGAACACTTCCTAAGCATGAGGATAAGCTTCCTTTTTTCCTCCATTTCCACATATCTTACTCTAGACTTGAAAAGACTAACTTATACAGGACTTTATCCTGTGAGGAGAAAGGTGGAATGAACTAATAGAATGGCTTTGAGGTAGAGTTAAAGGAATTACTACTAAGGCATAATAGGTATTTATGTCAAAGGCTGGATTATGAGATAGTCATCTTATTTTGAAAAAAGACAAAGAACTGAAAAGCAGAATAGATCTGAAAATTAAAGAATGGATTGTGCCCCCCTGTATTCCCTCTCTTTGTGACATAATTATATCTTCCTTTGATTTGCTTTCTGTTATGTTTCTGCTACACATAGAATAGTTTAAGAAAAAGTAATTTAATTTTAAGAAGATATAAAGCTATTTCTATTTCAATATCTCAAATCTAAAATAAGAGGGATTAATCACTGGGTGCAGTTTTTGCATCAAAACTTTAACTGAAAAATTTTCTTAAAACTCTAGTGGAACCTAACATTAGGGTTAATTCTACAAGGAAGCTAATGCATTTGAAGAAATGATAGTCAGCATGTTTGATACTTTTCACCTGTTTCTGCTTGTCTGTTTTTCTTCTACTGCCTATTCCTCTTCTACCTTTTACTGCTTCCTACATTTTCTTTCCCACTCTCCCAATCTGCCATGACCTTTTACTCCTCCGTGCCTTTTAGAAATCTGTCACAAGCCTAAATTATGTCTTTAGGAATAATCACATAAAACATAATTCAATACAAACACTGTGAATTAAAATGTGGCTAAGGTTAAAATACAAATAGAGTGATATTCTTTTTCTAAAACATAACAATAGAGAATATAAATAGTCTAACAAGACATTTAATACATATTAAGTGTAAAACACTAATTTACATGTACTTTTTCAAGGAAGTATGTAAGTCATTTAAATTATAACTTTTTCAAAATACCTGGCTACTAATATTAGAATACTTAGAGCAAGTTTAATAAGGTCAACAAATTTAAATCTTATAAAATGTAACATGCATATGTCAACAAAATATGGCCTAAATCAGTCTGTGAATAATTTTTTTGCTAAATTACTATTGATACTACAGTTATTGAATAAATAGTTCAAATGTATACTCTGACTTCCATATACTTAGTTGCTGTTATAATTTGAATTTTCCCCAAATGTGTTTCAACAAGGACCTCAATGCAGCAATATTTAGAGTTGAGACTCTTGGGAAATGATTGGATCACAAGCACTCTTAACTCCATCAATGAATTAATCCATTGATGGGTTCATAATTTGATGGCATTACTGGAGGTGGTGAAAACTTTAGAAGGTAGAAAGCAGTTGGAGGAAATTGGTTTCTGACAGCATGTCCTTAAACAGTATAATATGTTCTAGGCTCCTTCCTCACTCACTTTTTGCTTCTGGCCACTATGTGGTTAGCAGCTTTCACCATGATGTTTTGTCTCCCATAGACCAGCTAACCATTGACTAAAATCTCTGAAATCATAAGCCAAAATAAACCTTTCCTCCTTTATTTTATTTTCTCAGGTATTTAGTCATAGCAACAGAAAAGAATAACAGTTGCCCAAGAAAAGACTAACTTCCTTATGTTAGGCCTTTATACTGTGATTATGTGAATAAGTCACCTACTGAATATGGAAATAAGATGCCCGAGAAGACTCTTTCTAATTAATTAATAACTGGTAGTCTTCTGTTTTCTTCTGCCCATTTATAAAATAAGAATAACCTTTGGGTAAACTCAGAAATGGTTGTATGAACCACATGCCTCTGAAAAATAGCTCCTTTGTAAAACAACAAATGGGGTAAATAAAAAATACTGTATTTCCTTTTTACTGCCTTTTATTTACCTAATAAAGATGATCAAGACAAAAATTAGAAAAAAGAAGAAAGTAAGAAAAAATTGAACTACTGGATGTCTAGAAAATTAAAAGGATTTAACATTACAAAATGCTTATTTCTACATCTAGAATGTCCAAAAGAGAACGTTAAAATTCTCAGTAGCATTCTAACATCAGAATCATTTATAATTGGAACCTAAGGGTATCAATTCAGCAATTGTTGAGTTATAAGGTATATTACTTCAGAATAGAATGTTAAAAAAAAACTCAAACAAGTTTCCAGATCTAAAAAGAAAGGATTTTTTTTAAAGTTAAGATATATGTAATATTTTAAATTATAATTTATAAATGCAAATAAACTTAGCAATGTGATTTTCATAAATGAGAGAAAAGTTATGCCTTATACTTTTTTCTAACATAAAGATCATTCCTTTAAATAGTTCTCATTTGTTAAATTAAAATAGCAATTTTTTGTTCATTTTAGAATATTTAGATGAAAATTCTGAGGTTAATATAATATGGTTTTTAATTAAAATATAATATTTAGTAAATATTTTCTTTTGCTCTTAGGAGATAAATTAATTCAAGGTTCCTGATATAAAGATATATTATTTCATTAGTATAAAATATGACTTGTATTATTCTTCAGTTTTTCCTGGAACTTGCTCAGCCTTGCATAAATCTTCTTCATATTTCTTCTTGAGATTATTTAAATACATCCGCAAACTGTCTGGATCCAATTGAGAATTTCGAGCCGTTTGAACAAGTCTTGTGGCTAGATGATACACAGCTCTCTGTCTTTCCATCTCCGGGGTACTCCTTTGGTGCTGCTGTTATTAAATATCCACAGATATAAATTTAAAATGAATACAATTTTATTTAAATCATAGTTTGACACTGTTCTACATCTATAGAAATATGGAGGAACTCAAAGATAAGAATCAGTTCCATCCAACTAGTAAAAATAATACACTAGAAGAAATTTTTTAAATTCTATTTGGAAGAATAAAAATACTATTTGGAAGAATGAAATTTCTTATGAACATTTACTACTTTATGACAGAACCTTAAATCCTCAGAAATCGCTTTTCAATGAAAAAAATTTGTTAAATAAATTAAATTCTTCAATAAAAATACCAAGAACAGTAATAGAAAATTCAACAGAAAAAGGTTCTACAAATACTTTTTCACTAAAATGGTATGGGCAAATAGCACTACTCATTGCTATACAGTAATCATAATTTTAATGTTATCCAAATATACCACTATGCTGTCTCCTATTTTAATTCCTCAGTAGATAAACTGGTGGACATAATGGGTCATCAGAAAATTCCTTGTCCCTAACAGAACTCATATGTAGAAATTGTTGGAGTCTAAGAGAAAATATTCATGGAGGGGAATAGTACATTTTAAAAATACACAACATAAATAGCTATTTAAAATTATGCCTTAATTCCTAACAAACTATACTTGAGGATACCCAAGAAATTTAAAATGAGAATTTGGAAGACTTTTATATATTCCATTTTTGAATAGTACTTCATGATTGGAAATACAGCTGAAAAATTCTTAATCCATACCTTTGCCTGACCTAGATAGAGGAATCAACATTTTCAATCTCAACTATGTATGAAAAGTCTTGGTTAGTCTCCCAGAAATACAATCCTGTCAATTCTTTCTCAATACAGCAAGGAATTCTAAATATTTTCCTACTTTTATTATAGGAAAAGATGGATGTGTAACTGATGTGATTCTGCAATCTGTGTATGGGGTGAAGGTGGGAGTTCATAACCCACTTGAATCAAAGTGTGGAATATGATATGTCAAGAAATTTGTAATGTTTTGAACAACCCACAATAAAAAATTAAAAAAAAAAAAAAGATTCCATGAGGTAGAATAAGGTTATCATATATTCACCCATGTTTCTACTTAATACATAAGTTGATTACCATTACTCTATTATTCAAATAACAAATTTTAGATATCTATTACCATCTATGTTCCAGACCCCAAAGCTTGTGTATATGTGTCTAGGGAGAATACAAAATGTGAACCTGATATAATATCAGAACTCAAGGAGCTTGTGGTCTAGTGGTAAAAAGGCTTATTTTAAGCAATTTATTATGGCAATTATGAAAAGTTCCACAAGGGCAATATAAAAGGTTCTGAGAAAGGGAAGTTCACTTCTAGATCACATGAAGAGAAGCTTAAATTAAATGGAGTATTTGGAATGAATCCTGATGAGTAGAAGCACCTAGACGGGAGAGTGTTCTTCATAGAAGAAACAGCCAAAGCACATTGGAGAGCATGCTACACAATCAAGTCAAAGTGATGAAATGACAAGTAATTCAATGTGACAAATGTGGATTATGCAAAACTGAGTGAAGTAATGTAAAGCTTGTGTAGATAACAAAGAAGATCTTAACACAAAAATCAACAAACTTCAGAATCATCTGATAACTGGTTGAAAAAAAAAAAAGCAAATTCCTGAGCCACAAATTCCTGAGATCCTTAAAAATCTAAGATGTACCAAACATTTCAGGTGATTCTAATTTCTTAAAACTATGTTTTGAGAAATAATATAGAAGACTTTTAACACTAGGCTAAGGAGTTCAACTTTTATATTGTTAAAAAATAACTGAATGTTTCTGAGTAGGCAAACAATCTGGTAAGAGCTAAGCATTAGAAGATAATCTGGTAGAAGTGTGCAGGAGGTATTGAAAAGAGAGACAATTTAATTACACAGACCTAATGAGATGTAATTAAGAGGAGGGGTACATAGATGATTCTTATGGGTCATTGGGAGGCTTGAAAGAAAAGATATGGGAGATGTTTTCAGAAAAAGTAATTCTCAATTCAATTTTTGTCCTAAAAAGTAGACTAAGATGTCAAGGGGAAATGTATATAGATTTGGAGATGGGCAGTAGTGATACAGAATCTGTGAAAAAGGATGAGATCACCAAGACTGCAAATTTTTTAAAAAGTGTGGGGGTGGGAAAAATATTATAAACATTTATATTTAGTAAGTATAAAAAGATAAAGTGTTGGTGAAGAAAGGAAATAAGTAATAATCAAAGAAATAAGAGGATAAAAATGTCCATAAGAGAAAAACTGCACAGACAGAATTAAGGAAAGGGAAGTGATAAGTGCCATAGAGATATCATGGAAGATAAGAAGTGATTTTAGAAAAAAAAACACAAGATGTTTTGATTAACTGGGATTTAAGAAAAAAGTTTCAAAATACTGAGGGGAAAGGGAAAAAAAACAAGAGAGAGAAATGAATTACAGTAGATGGGGTAGAGAGAGAAGATGGGAGGGGAGGGGAGGGGAGGGAGGGGGAAAGGAAGGGGATAGGAAAGGCAGCAAAATACAACAGACACTAGTATGGCAGTATGTATAAACGTGGATGTGTAACCAATGTGAATCTGCAAGCTGTATACGTGGTAAAAATGGGAGTTCATAACCCACTTGAATCAAATGTATGATATGTCAAGAGCATTGTAATGTTTTGAACAACCAATAAAAAAAGAAAAAAAAAGATTAAGATTACAAGTGGATAGCAGAAGAAGAAAGTATAGATACTCTTGAGTTTTCAGTAAAAAAGAGAAATGGGAAAATAATTTAAGAAATTGGTGTGAGGATTTCTTGGTGGAAGAAAAAAAAAACATAATCATATTCATAGAAAAAGGGAAATCAGTGCAGAAAAGAATGAGCAAAAGAGAAAAATGAAACAAACAATACTCAGAAGGAAATAAAACAGAAAAGTTAATTTTAAAATTTTTTTTAAATGTTAATGAACCTTTATTTTATTAATTTATTTATATGCAGAGCTGAGAATCGAACCCAGTGTCTCACACATTCTAGGAAAGCGCTGTACTACTGAGCCACAACCTCACCCCAGAAAAGTTAATTTTAAAAAGTCTGAAAAGCAATATTTTTTTTTGAAAAGAAGAAATATGAGATGGGTGAAAAATATTCCAAGAACAGAATTTTGCAGAAATTGTGCAACAACGGCTCACAAAGGGTGGAAATGTTTTGAAACAGTTACAGAAAAGGAGTTACAGAGATCAATAAAAGGAGAAGAAAAAATTATTCAGTAAAATATTCAACTTAAAGTTAGAATGTAAGAATTTTATAGTGGATAAAATTAGACTATCTAGAATATTTTTCAAACATTACTAGGAAAGTTAAAGCCTAGACGACCAGTGAAGAAGTGGCCTATAACAGGAATTTGGCAAGATTAAATCTGAAAAATTATGGAATGAGAGGTACTTCAGAATGATAACACTGATAAAATTACTGATGAAGAGATGTAAGTGGTAATTAGGCAAGTGAAGTCATAGAGACAGTCTAAAAAATCAGAGAAGGAAAGAATGCAATAAAAAGTGGAAGGCAGGTTAAGAAAAAGTGAAAGAAAACTATTATTGAAGAAAATTCCCACTACCTAGCTCAACTTACTTAACACATTGAATTTTCTTTTTTTTTTTTCACATTGAATTTTTTAAAACACTACAAAGCAACCTAATTTGAAAAATGAAAAATATTTCCGATTTTCTGAGTCAACAGATGTGCTTTTAGTGTTGGATATACTACTTTGTAACTAATCACTTAACCTCTATAAACCTATAAAAATGATAGTAAAACTAATACATTTATTATTTATCATTTTATTAGAAAGACGTAACTACTTCATTTCTTCTTTTCAATGCTACATAAAACCATAAAAATACAAATGTCATGCATGGTGATTTTTATTTTTAATGTCCCTTTTAAATACTTATTTTCTCATTATAAATTCATTTGGCAATAATTAATATAGAAACTGAACTGCTGAATTTTTCTCTTTTAGTAGCTGATGTGGTGGGAAAAGCCATAACAGGCCAAATCAAAAATGGGTTGAGAAATAAAAATAATTTTCTTAAGAATTAAGCTTTATATTTTAAATATTTAATTATTTTAACTATTACTATTACAAGATATTTAGGTCAAAGCCAAAATAAGAAAGTACACTAAAACCATTTTTTTTAATTTGAAAAACAATTAATTCTTATTGTTAAAGTGGTTTTTACCAAAATTTGTCTTGCAATTTGAGTTGTGATTTCTTTGGCATCCATGACAATTGATTGTGGAAGTGATGATACCTCTGCTGCTTTTAAACCTAAAATTATAAATAAAACCAATAAAAATAAATAAATAAATAAGAAACTAAAAAAAACAATAAATAAATAAATAAAATTATAAATAAACAAACTGGCTTCAAAATAGTTATTTATGATATTTTTGTTTGTTTTAACTGATGTTAATATTTTTTCCAAAGATTTAAATTTCCCTTGTACAAGGATTTCTGAACTGCTCAATTCTCAAAATTAAGTTTTCCAAAGTTTTGGATGACAACTTCCCAATTATTAGATTTAATTGCTTGTCCCAGACAAATAAGGCAAATATCAATTAACTCTCAATATACTTATGAGACAGGAAAGAAAAGAGGTAACTAGGAAATAATAACATTAATATTACAATTACAAAAACAGTCAATTGCTGGCCACAGTGGCTCATGCCTGTATTCCAGCAACTATGTGACTGACCTCTGAGGAAAAGTAAAGCATCCTTGTTTTACTTTTTGAAATGGTAAATCAATCAGATAACTTATTTGTTTCATATGTCTAATCTTTATAAGCCTCAAATTCATTGCCTATGAAATGGGGATAATTTTTCATATAGAGAGACTCATAAAAATTCAATAAACTATCAAAAGTCAGCTGCCTAGCATATAGCATAGTACTGGCTGCAATTCCAGCAGCTCAGGAGGCTGAGGCAGGAGTATTAAAAGTTCAAAGCCAGACTCAACAACTTAGTGAGACCCTGTCTAAAAATATAGAATAAAAAATGGTCTGAGCTATGGTTCAGTAATTAAGCAATCTGGGTTCAATACCTGGTACCAAAACAAACAAACAAACAAAAAGTAGTTGGTTTAATAGAAGGTGGAAGGATATTTGTTTTTTCAAATGATGAGAATGTTGAGTCACAGAGACAACCTTACAGCTGAATGTTCCTCTAGCAAAACTATGAGATTGGAATTTCTCAGAAGATAAAATAGTAGGTGACCACTCTACGCAAATTCAAAGTATAAACTATTATTCTTGTATTTTAAAAGCTTAATTGTATTGTATCAATGCCATGCAGGCACTCTACTGTGTGCCAATTTTTTATTGTACTTTAGAAGCAATGGAAGCAATGACAATATTTATTGAGAAGTTACTCATTGCCAAGTACTATGCTAGGCAGTTGACTTTTGATAACATTGAATCTTTATGACTCTCTCTATATAAAAAAATTATCCCTATTTCATAGGTAATGAAATTGAGGCTTATAAAGACTAGACATGTGATACAAATAAGTTATCCAGTTGATTTACCATTTTGAAAAGTAAAACAAGGATGCTTTACTTTTCCTCACAGGGTCAGTCACATCCATAGCTAAAATGGTTTTTGGAACCTTATATGTATGGATCAACTGAAAATTCTCTGAATCTGTGATGATTTTATATGTCATATAATTACTTATGTAGAAAGTATCTAATAAAGTTTAGGAATGTCATATGATTTGGTAATAATTCTCATTTAATTAGTAATACTCTGAAATTGAAGAAAACAGAAGGAATTTACTCCTAATAGAGTGTGTAGGAAATGTACAATTTTCAACTTAATATTTAACTTGCAATTATAAACTAAATTACATTTTTGTAAGAGTAGAAATTCATACTTCTAGGGCTTTCATGTAACATATTTCTACACAGTGATAGACCCAACCTGATCTTTTCTTAAAATTGGGCATCTCACCACAAAGCCATGAAAAGATAATTTTGGCTTTACTATAAATTACTGCAAATTCTGAACCTGCTTGGAATGCCTGCCCGTGCCTTGAACTCACCCATGCCTGGCTCTCTGACCAGATAGCAGCCCTCTCTGAAACTTAGTGACACCTCATAAATATTGGCCTTCCCTGGCCAGACAACGACCCTCTCTGAGGCTCTAATGGTCCTCATAAATTCTGATGTTGGGGCCAGCAAAAAAATGTAAACTACCATTAGTGTGATGCTTGTCAGAGTTCTGTTATCTGTAACCCCCTTTTGTGTAACTTTCTGGGCTATAAAGCTGGGCTGCAGGAAAGCTGGGGTGCTGTCTTGTTCCCGCCGTTTTGGGAGGGAGAGGCAACCCAGCCAGTCGAAATAATAAGCTTGCTTTAATTTGATTTTAATTGGAGTCAGTGGTCTTTTCTTGTGTCCTGGTCAAACAACAGTTACTGGTTCATGTAAGTTTATATAAATTAAAAAGTTATATACGTGTGTGCGTATTATATATATAAGCTTATAATGTATAAATGTCATATATATGGTATATATTAATTTTCAGCTTATATGAACTTATATGAACCAGTATAACAGATACATAATGTGATTTTGACATATAGTCTTAGGCATATAAACATTCACACACACACACACACACACAAAAAAAACTAAACAAAGAAAGTTTGCTTAGATTGATAGCCAAGAAAAGGGGAGAAAACAGTTTGTCTGAAGAGAATGTGTTTTAATCTATAATTTATATATGCAATACCATAATTTTTTTCTTCTGTGAGTCCTTTAGAAAGTTTGTATGTATACAAAATTGCTTCTTTATTTCTTGAGGCATTCTTTACATGCTGAACTTCAAAATGCATGTTTTCTACATTAGGATACAAAACATCTATATGGCATAGTTCCAGGAAATGTGTAGCAAACAGTGTAAATGCCTATAATACATAAAAGACAATGAATATTAGTGCTTTTTAAAGTGAATTAGAAAATTCAATTGTAACTATTTAAACATAAAAATTTAATTTATTTTTCCAAATAGCTTGACAGAGATGTAAGAACAAAACCAATAATGTGGAGGCTAACATGATCAATCCATTTTAAAGTGTTTTGAAATTTTATATCCAATGAAGTAATATCTTTATTATTTTTCCTCATATATATGTATGGTACTTTATGGAAAAGAGAAAAAATCTAAAATTAAAATCATAAGAAATATATTTGAAGATATTAAAAAGATGTTTGCCAGAAACAAAACTATTAACTGAGGGAATCACTTAGTAGGGAGATAACCCCCACACATGATAAAATCATAATATTTCCTTCAACTTTTAAAAACTCCATTTTGAAAGTAGCTTCCCTTCCTGTAATTGAAATCAATGGATTGCCTTGAGGTATTCAAAATTCCCTAAATGTGATTTTTGTTTGTTTGTTTTTTGTTTTGTGGTGCTAGGGATAAAATCAAAAGCAAAGCCACCAAAGTTTTTACTTTTGCTAAAATAAGCAGAGGTATGCATAATTGATTATGTTTTAGGACATATTTACCAATGAGAAAAGAAATAGATGATCAATGGAAAACAGAATACTAAAATAGTCTAAAAAGAAAATACTTGGCTGGAGGCTGGGGATGTAGCTCAGCTGGTAGAGCTCTTCCCTAGAATGCACAAAGCTCTGGGTTCTAGCCCCAACACCACAAACAAGAGAGAGAAGTGTGGGGGGGAGAGAGGGGGGGGAGAGGGAGGGAGGGAGGGATTTGGTTGGCAAAATGGTACAACCATGGAAGACTGGCAGCAAGAAAGGAAAGAAAAGTTTTTGTATACAACTTGCTAATAGTTTGGATATTGAGTGCATCCTCTTAGGAGCTGTTAAAAGCTTGTTCCTCAGTTTGGCAATGCTGGAAGGTGAAGGAACATTTAAGAGGTAGGGCTTAGTGGAGGTAATTAGGTCACTGCTCCTAGAAGAAATCAATGCTGGTCTACTGGAGTGAGTTCTTTAGAACAAGTTGATATAAAAGAGCAAGGGGGCAGTCCTTGATTATTGGAATAAACTATTTAAAAGCTAGGGACCATGGTAGATAACAATATTCTTAAAAATTATGTGTCTAACCTATCTACTAGAATAACTTTGTAAACTGTATTTCACATTAGTTCAATTTAACAAATAATTATTCACAATGTTTTCTATTACAAACATTGTGCTAGGAACTGAAGATAGTAAATTATAAAAATAATAATTAACTTTAAGCTCCTTAAAAGTGAGTAGCAATGTTATATGTTTACTAAATTATTTATAATAGAAAAAGACATTCAGACCTATCATTAAAGGTTTTATTCTTAGATACTACAGAGTACCACAGGGGTTTCACATTGTTGCTGAGACTTTGTGATCCTCCTGCCTCAGACTCCTAAGGAGCTGGGATTACAGGTATGTACACCATGCTTAGATAGGAATTGACTTATAATCATGGAGACGGACAAGTTCTAAGAACTGTGATTGGCAAGCTGATAATCCAGAAGAGCCAATTATAGTTCTAGTCTGAATGCAAGCAAATTTTAGATCCAGAAAAAGTAGATATTTCAGTTTGAGGCTGGTGGCAGACAAGAACTCATCTTCCAGACTGAAGGCAGTCAGAAGTTTCTCAGGACTCTTGAGAGAGTCAATATTTTTGTTCTATTCAGGCTTTTAATTTATTAGCTGGGACCTAGCCACATTTGGGAGGGCTATCTGCTTTATTCAGCTTACAATTCAAATGTTCATCTCCTCCAGAAATATCCGCACAGACACACACAGAAAAATGTTGGACCAAATGTCACAACTTGTGACCCCATCAAGTTGATATATGAAACTAACCATCCACAAGTCCACTCCTTGTCAACTTGGTACCTATATATATCTCCTTATACCATATTTCATCTCCAAGTAAAGACAACAATAAGGTCATAATTTTACCTAATATGATACAACTATCTTGAGAACAACCATGAATACATTAACTACTTCCCCAGAAGAGGAGGTAAAAATCCTCCAGAGAGTTCATTCTTCTCTTTGATGTCTTATACTTTAAAAACTATGATGGATACTACAGATGTAGCTCTATAGTAGAGTGCATTCTTAGCATGCACAAAGCCCTGAGTCTAGCACCAATAAAACAAAAAAAAATATATTTAAAAAAAAAAACCTATGATGTAAAATTAGCAATATTTAAATCCTATGGTATTAAGTCAATACATTTGGGTCACCTGATAGCAAAAAATAAAGATGTTCACGTAATATATGTCTTTATGCACAAATATTCATAATAAAAAAGGAGGGGAAATCATAATTGTACTCTTCATTACTGTAACTGGTAACATAGTCATAGCTGCTTCTAGTACTTATTTTAAAATCCCTTTGTCTTCAGGAAGTACCTTAGCTACTCATGGTTCTTTGCCTGCTAACATGGTTCAAATCTCCATTACTGAAGGATCTTGGTCAACCATGGTTCTTCCTATATCCAATTGTTATAGTTTTCCATCAACCTTAATCACAGATGTGATAATTTACAAACAGACACCCTAAGGAATCTCTGGTATTCCAGACAGACTCCTCATGCCCACATTGTGGAGTAGTGCTGTTTCCCTTTGGTAATCAAGATCAATCACTCCTGTCAGCATAGTGATTCCCTTCTTTGATTTAGAGACATAAGGAACTCAAAGTAGCTGGGGAGGAGCCTTAACTTTCAAGTCAAAGTAATTGTGTCCCCTGGAGGAAGCATTGTTCCCTTTGTAATTAAGATGTTTATGCCAACAGAGTACAAGTTTTCAAGCACAAGAAGCAAAAATGTTGCTTGGTGGTTACTAGGGATAATAATGAGCAATGTCTTTTCCATTACCACTCTTTTATTCTTAGACTCATGAATCTGGGCTATGGGAGAAATAGCATCATATATTGAAAGCTGACTTAGAACATATACAGTCTTCTGGAGAACCTTACTCCAGTATAACAAGGTACTGCCTCCTACCTGGTGCTATAACTGAGTTCTTCAAAAGGCCATACCATGATTTTGTGAAGGTGTTTACTTTGGATGGTGGAGAACATGGTAAAAACAGTCAATTCCAAAGCTATTTGCAACACTGCATTTATTGTAAAGGGAGTTGATCAGAAGTAATGCTGTAATATTCCATTGTTTATATACACCACATTTTTTAATCCATTTATCTACTGAAGTGCATCTAGGTTGGTTCCATAGTTTAGCTATTGTGAATTGTGCTGCTATAAACATTGATGTGGCTGTGTCCCTGTAGTATTCTGTTTTTAAGTCCTTCTTTGGGTATAGACTGAGGAGAAGGACAGCAGGGTCAAATGGTGGTTTCATTCCCAATTTTTGAAAGAAATCTGCATACTGCTTCCCATATTGGCTGCACCAATTTGCAGTCCCACCAGCAGTGTATGAGTGTACCTTTTCCCCCACATCCTTGTCAACACTTACTGTTGTTTGGCTTCATAATAGCTGCCATTCTGACTGGAGTGAGATGAAATCTTAGAGTATTTTGATTTGCATTTCTCTTAATTGCTAGCAATGATGAACATTTTTTTAATATATTTGTTGATTGATTGTATATCATCTCTTAAGAAGTGTCTGTTCAGGTCCTTGGCCCATTTATTGATTGGGTTATTTGTTTTTTGGTGCTTAGCTTTTTGAGTTTTTTTATATACCCTAGAGATTAGTGCTCTATCTAATCTAAATGTGTGAGGTGTAAAGATTTGCTCCCATTCTGTAGGCTCTCTATTCACCTCACAGATTGTTTCTTTTGCTGAGAAGAAACTTTTTAGTTTGAATCCATCCCATTTATTGATTCTTTATTTTGATTCTTGTGCCAAAGGAGTCTTATTAAAGAAGCTGGGGCCTAATCCCACTTTTTCTTCTATTGTACACAGGGTCTCTGGTTTTATTCCTAGGTCCTTGATCCATTTTAAGTTGAGTTTTGTGCATGGTGAGAAATGGGGGTTTAAGAGAATAAGATCATGACAATTGCAGGTAAATGGATGGAGTCAGAGAAGATAATGCTAAGTGAAGTTAGCCAATCCCAAAAAACCAAATTCCAAATGTTTCCTCTGATAGAAGGAGGCTGATTCATAGTGGGGTAGGGAGGGGGCCCATCAGAGGAATAGATGAACTATAGATAGGGCAGAGGGGTGGGAGGGGAAGGGAGGGGATTAGAAATGATGGTGGAATGTGATGAACATTATTATCCAAAGTACATATATGAAGACATGAATTGGTGTGAATATACTTTGTATACAACCAGAGATATGAAAAATTATGCTCTATATGTATAAGAATTATAATGCAGTCCACTGTCATATATAAATAAAATAATTAATAAAAAAGAAGCAATGCTGTGTGAAATATTGTGATGGTAGATAAGGCATTCCATAAGTCCACAGATGATAATTTTGGCAGAAGGATCACATGTAGAAAAGGTAAATCCATCTCAAGATTATATATTTCAGTAAGAACATGATGGAAGTTATCCAATGTAATTAACCTGGAGCTAGTTGATCATCTCAGGGAATGGTTCCTTAATGGGGATATCATGTTGATCTCTGCTGCTGGCAGATAGAGCACTCAATAGTGGCCGTAGCTGAATTGATCTTGGTAAGTAAAAATCCATGTTGCTGAGTCCATGTATAACTTCCAGTCCTCCTATCATTGCTACTTTGTTCATGAGCCCTTTGGGTGATAATGACAAAGATGTCTGGGAAAAGAAGCTAGTTGAAGGTTTTAGTCAGCTTTTTATTGCTGTGACCAACATACCTGACAGGAACAACTTGGAGGAGGAAAGTTTATTTTGGCTCATCATTTCAGAGATTCAGTATATGGTTGGCCAGCTCCATAGCTATGGGCCTGAGGTAAGACAGAACAGAATGCTGGAAGGGTAGTGGAGGAAAACATTTCAGTACTTGATAGCCAGGAAAGAAAGAGAGGGAGCTCTGTTCACCAGGGACATAATATCAACCCCAAAGGCAAGCCCCCAGTGACTTACTTCCCCCAATCATATCCTATCTACCTATAGTTCCTACTCAGTTAATATATTCAAGAGGATTAATCCACTCATTAGGTTATAGTTCTTTAATCTTTTTACTTCTGAAAGTTTTTGTATTCTCTCACACATAAGCTTTGGGGGGACACAACATATGCAAACCATATCACTTGTATCCACGTAACAAGTCATCTCCTATCCACTTGATTATTAAAATCTTCCTCTGCTGAGGTCACTCTTTGTTGGCATTCAACAGGACACAAATATCGTTTTTTGTCTATCCTCAGAAGTCTATTCACATCTTTCCTCCCCAAATTTCCTTGTCATCAATTGTTTGATCATATTCCAAGTTCCTGACTATGTAGCCAAACCACTGCCTACAGTCCACGAATTAATATATAGTTGCATATCTAGCCATTTTTCCTTCCAGGAAGAGTGGTCAACCTGGTGCACTGCTTGAAATTCTTCCTTCTGAGAGGATTTTCTTTCATAATTGTGTTTAAGAGATGTCCCAGAAAGGGATTATAGTGCTAGAGTTGTCCACCATTAGGGGTACCTGCATATTGTTCATACAGGCAGTTCTGTTGGCTTTTACTTGGCCTTTGCAATGATAATTTCCCTCAAGTCACAATTCAGGGAACCAATGTAAGGATTTTTCCAGCTGTTAAGCATATTTTAATTAGGCATTACAGTACTGGAGAAATAACCACAGAATTAGTTTGGGAACTCACTGGGCCCACTGTGAGATAGACTTAAACTAAAATTTAATTGATCACCTGACGTTCATAAGTCCCTTTTCTGACTAGGGACTACAGTAACATTTTGGATCTCCTAAAATTACAGAAAGCTCAAAGCCAGGACCAGTCAGTAGTCCTTACAAAATTTGACTGCTTCTTTTCCCCAGTGCACAATTATCCCAGTGAAAGGCCATATATCCCTTTGGGGGATTGGGTAGGAGGAGGATAAATTGAATAGTTATCCCTCTATATCCATTGGCTCCATATCCATAGATGGAACCAACCACAGATGGAAAATATATGGGGAAAAGATAGGTTTGTATTAGCATGGACAATCTTTTTTTTTTTTTTCGTGTTCGTTAATATAGTGTAACAACTACTTACATTGCATTTATATTATATTAGGAATTATAAATAATCTAGAGATGATTTAAAGTATGCAGGGAGATATGCATATTACATTCAAATATGACACCATTTTATATAAGAGCTTGAAAATCTGCAGATTTTGGTAAACTTGGGGGTTCCTGGAACCCAGGTACCACGGACACTGAGAGATGACTGCATAAATATTTGAAAGTGTACCAGGATTCTTTCTCAAGAGGATCTCTCCCCAGCTGGTGCATGAGCTGCTAGAAACAATGGTAACACAAGCCTCTCTTCCCTTGGTATCCTCAGCCTGGATTCCCCTGTGCACAACCCTCTTTATGCCTATTTCAGTTGCAATGGGCCATGTACACTCTGGACACCTCACCAGGCATTTGTTGGAACAGGTTGGCAATAAATTTTATGAACTCCAGAGCTTCCATCACTGAATGCTGCCACCCAGTCACTTGCAAATGTCTCTTGTCTCAACTCTCTGCTCACTGCCAAGAGGTTCTAGTTCTTTCAATCATCAGTTTGCTCCAATATCTCTGGGTCAGTTGAGATCAGCCTCCTTCTCCGTTTTATGGTTCTCTCATGCCAAATTTATTCACAGTACCTTTTTCTCTTTCAGCCTGTGTTCTCCCTCCCCTCTGTGGTAAATTGGCAGTGCTAATGCTGCTACCACCAGCAAAGCTGCTATGTCTCTAATATATTATTTCCTGTTGTATGTTCAAAGCTTCTGAATTTCTGTGTCTCTATGATTATTTTACTATCTAGTATTGAATTTAAGTGAATTCCCTCAGGTACCCTCCTTGCTAAGAAGCAATACTCCTGTGCTGCTTGAATCTCAAGCTGTAGAACAACTGGAAAGTACTCCCTTCCTTTAATCTGCCATCTTCACAAGCTCCCAAGTCAAACTATTCTGATTATTGTTTTGACTCTTCTGCTTATTATGGTAGTAACTATGTCCACTTTGACTTTGGTGATTGAGTATCACTGTTTTGCCCTTGCTACCACAAATCCAATTATTCCTATTATAGGTTTCCCGATTCAGAAACCACAGTTCCCACCATAAAGTCGGGCCTATAGAAAAGAGTGATAATAGACCATTTCAAGGATGCCAGGACTTCTCTCATAAATTTATTTCCTATACACATGGTGAAATGCATGTCTTTTCAACTTTCCCGGAAGGGGTAAATAGGTCATATATGACAAATACACTCTAACATTCCAACCTCCCTAGCTTTGAAGGTTTTCTTCTGCCTTGAATTATACCCAGTATTTCCAACTCACTCATGATGGGCCACTTATGCTCCATATTTCAGCCAACCAACCAAACTGTTAGAGCCCTTCTTAATTCACAGAGTTGCAATATTAAATACAGACTCTACTTATAACCCATATCAATAAAATCACCTTGATTCAACTTTATCTCCCTTTTTTTTAAAGAGAGAGAGAGAGAGAGAGAGAGAGAGAGAGAGAGAGAGAGAGAGAGAGAATTTTTTAATATTTATTGTTTAGTTTTTGGCGGACACAACATCTTTATTTGTATGTGGTGCTGAGGATCAAACCCTGTGCTGCGCACATGCCAGGCAAGCACACTACTGCTTGAGCCACATCCCCAGCCCACTTTATCTCCCTTTTATCATTATCCCATACCCTTAATACCCATCCCCACCCATGTTTCCTAGATTTCTATTTGTATAGGTTTTAGAAAAAGAAGCCAAGATGAGTGGGGGAGCGGGAAGTATACTCAGCATTGTCTTACATGGAAACTGCCTCAGGACAGTCATTATAGTTTCCTTAGGTAATGCTGGGTAATCTCCTCAGATGAGATTGAAAGCTACTTTCACTAGGGGTAGGGAGATCTGACAAAAAAGATTCATCAGAATTTAAGGATTAAATATCTCCAACTTCATTATGATCTTCCTATACATCTCTATTCACACTTTCAGTATTCCATTCCTTCCCAACTCTGTCCTTTTCCAAATCAAATGCAGGCAGACTCTGAGTCATCTGGCTATTTGCTCTATTCAGGTTCTTAACCTATTGGAGGGGACCACTCACATCAGGGAGGGTCATCTGCTTTATTTAATCTACAATTCAATGTTAACACATTCTAGAAATAACCTTATACACACACCTAGAATAATGTTTGACCAAATGCCTGGCCCAGTCATGTTGACACATAAAATCACCCACCATAGATACTAATTAGCTTTTGGTTTTAAGTAATAAGTACATCTTATTTATATGAGAAATTATAATTGACTGACATTTAGAATTATAGAAACTAAAATTATCAATTAGCATTATTATTTTGTGGGGTGGGGGGTAGGGACCGGGAATTGAACTCAGGGGCACTCTACCACTGAGCCACATCCCCAGCCCTATTTTGTATTTTATTTAGAGACAGGGTCTCACTGAGTGCTTAGAACATTATTTTTTAATTCATCACATACCTTTGTGTATAAAAGAAATTTTTTTCTTATTTTATATTATAAATCATTACAGACTCTCATTTAAGGTTCATCTTAGGAATATTTTAAGGTATTCTAAATATAAAAAGTATTTGGAATGATCATCTAAAAAGACATTTTAAAAATTAGACTAATAATAGAGAAAAAACACTGTTTAAAAGTGTAATTATGTTACTTTTTCATGCTAAACTTTTTATAAAAGTTTAGTTGTAAACTTAACCCTTTTAGATCACTAGGGGCGATCCAACATGGCGGCAGGCGGAAGGCAGCGCTTTCAGTACCTCCTCAGTAATGGGGTCAGAGAGACGCATCGATACGCTTGGATTCTACCTGCTGAGAGGCTCCTGGCGAAATTCCACTGAAGAGAGACCGGCCGGCAATTGGTAGGATTTTTGGAGGTGACAGTTTGCCCCAGACGAGTGAATCTCCGCCACACAGCGCAGCACAGAGGTCTGGACCCACCAGCCGCTGCATGCGCGACTCGACTCGGCGACCGCCTGCCCACGGCCCCGCGAATGGGCGGCTAGCCCCCAAGGCGCGGCCCAGCAGGTGCGGCGCAGGGAATCTAGGAAGAGGTCTCTAGCCAGGCCTTCATGAAGTAGCGAACTGGGAGCTGAAACCAACCAGAGACAGACCAATGCCACCCCTCCCTTCGGACACTCCAGCAAGGAGCCTGGGGCCGCCATAGCAGAGAGGTGACATCACCGGAGTTCGGCCGACGGAATTCCTTCCCAGCTGAATCCACTTTAGCAGGTGTGTGACTCCCACCCCCTCCAGATACAAGCAGCCAGGAAACCTCGGGAATCTCCCTGGGGGCGTGTCTGTAGGAAAGCAGAGGGGATTCCCGATCTGCAACTCCCCTTATCACCAGCGGCGACACCTAAGGTCTTAGCCGTCAGTTTCCGGGGGCATGCCCACCAAAGAGGTCCAGAAAAATTAAAACTGTTGGTCCCCAGATCACCGCACTACAGCACTGGGGCTTAGATGAATGACGGAGAGAATGCTCAGTTGTTCGGGAAATAGGACACGCGGTGGGGCTGCAAGTGTAACCAGATCTCTGGGGAACCACCTCCGATGAACAGGACCTGGCTGGCGGGCTGGCAGGAGGAAGGGGGGAGGGGCCGGAGAAGTGAAACAGCTCTGGACTAACAGGACTGAGAGACTCCCAGGAGCCGCCTTACATTGCTATCGGCCCATAGAGGGCAGAAGCTCGGCTTGGAGGGCACAGCTCTGCCTACTGGAAGAGAAGAAAATGGATCTCTAAGACTTCAATTTTTATTTTTTTCTCTCTCTTTGTTCTTTTCTCCACTTTTCCTTCTTTCTTTCTTTCCTGTTTCAAGTTTTATTGTTCTTTCCATTCTCCTCTAATCTCTCTCTCTCTCCTTTCTTTTTAAGAGCACCTTCCTTCCCCTACCCCACAACTTTCATCCCAAGCATTACGTCTTCCATTACATGTAATTGTCTAAATGCAAACAGGTGAATGTTTAGAAGCTGTCTATAGGGCTCCTAAATACCTAGCTACTACCAACACCCTGATCCATTCACCTGTTAGTATCCCCCTTCAGTAGAGCAATCTTCTAAAGTAGCCAAGACATACTAACCCTCATACCATCATAGCACCTAACCTAAACATAAAGTCCTAAGAACAGACAACAAATCACTATACGCATACAGAATCCGGAAGCCTTTTATGAATTGAATGAATCAGCTTTAAAGTACAATAAAGCCCAACATTTCTAGGCATAGTCTCCCATCACAAAGGAGAGACAACAGAGATATACATAACCAAAACAAATTTATAGGAGAAAGCAGAAACACAGCAGTCAAACAGAGCTGGAAAGTAACGTGAACAACATGAAAAAACAAGGGAAAAAAGGATTACAAGCAATGCAGGACAACTTAAATCTACAGGAGGATCTAGAGGCATGAGAAAAATGGACAGAGAAAGAACTCAAGGCATACCTAACTCAGATGGAACGGAATATTAGAGAAGACATGAGACAGCAAGTCCAAGCAATGAAAGTATATTTTGAAAACGAATTAAACAAACAAATTCAAATGGTAAAAAACGAGCTCTACCAGGAGATAGAGATTTTAAAAAAAAAATCAAACAGTAATCCTAGAAATGCAGGAAACCATAAACCAAATTAAAAACTCAAACGAGAATATTACAAATAGACTAGATCAAGTAGAAGTCAGAATATCAGATAATGAAGACAAAGTTTATCAACTTGAAAAGAAGATAGTCAACACAGAAAGGATGCTTAAAACTCACGAGCAATCTATCCAAGAGATATGGGATGTCATAAAAAAACCAAACTTGAGAGTCATTGGGATAGAAGAAGGTATGGAGGTTCAAACCAAAGGAATGGACAACCTATTAAATGAAATAATCCTAGAAAACTTCCCAGATATGAAAGATGGAATGGATTGCCAAATCCTGGAAGCCTACAGGACCCCAAACATTCAAAACCGTAATAGACCATCTCCAAGACACATAATTATGAAGATATCCAACATACAGAACAAGGAGAGAATATTAAAAGCTACGAGAGAAAGGAGGCAGATTACATTCAGGGGTAAACCAATTAGGTTGACGGCTGATTTTTCATCAGAGACGTTGAAAGCGAGAAGATCCTGGAACAACGTATTTCAAACGCTGAAAAATAATGGATTCCAACCAAGAATACTGAATCCAGCAAAATTAAGCTTCAGATTTGACAATGAAATTAAAATAGTTCACGATAAACAAAAGTTAAAAGAATTCACAGCCAGAAAACCAGCACTGCAAGGCATTTTGAGCAAAATACTACAAGAAGAGGAATTGAAAAATAGCACCCAAAACTGACAGTGGGAGGTATCTCAGTAAAGGGGGAGAAAAATAACCAAAGAGGAAAAACTAGCCAAACTAAAATAAATAAATAAATAAACATGACTGGAAGTACAAACCATATTTCAATAGTAACCTTAAATGTTAATGGCTTAAATTCACCAATCAAGAGACATAGGCTAGTAACCTGGATTAAAAAAACAGATCCAACAATATGCTGCCTTCAGGAGACTCATATGATAGGAAAATACATACATAGGCTGAAGGTGAAAGGTTGGGAAAAATCATACCACTCACATGGCCCTCGGAAGCAAGCAGGAGTGGCCATACTCATATCGAATAAAATCAACTTCAAACCTAAGTTAATCAAAAGGGATAAAGAAGGACACTATATACTGTTAAAAGGAACCATCCACCAACAAGACATGAAAATTATCAATTTGTATGCACCAAACATTGGTGCTGCAACGTTCATAAAACAAACTCTCCTCAAGTTCAAGAGTCAAATAGACCACAACACAATAATTATGGGTGACTTCAATACACCGCTCTCTCCATTAGACAGATCCTCCAGACAAAAGCTGAATAAAGAAACTATAGAACTCAATAACACAATCAATAACCTAGACTTAACCGACATATATAGAATATATCAACCATCATGAAGTAGATACACATTCTTCTCAGCAGCACATGGATCTTACTCAAAGATAGACCATATACTATGCCATAGGGCAACTCTTCGTAATTATAAAGGTGTGGAGATAATACCATGCACCTTATCTGATCATAATGGAATGAAACTGGAAATCAATGATTAAAAAAGGAAGGAAAAATCATGCATCACCTGGAAAATGAACAATATGTTACTGAATGATCAATAGGTTATAGAGGACATATAGGAAGAAATCAAAAAATTCTTAGAGATAAATGACAATACAGACACAACATACCGGAAGCTATGGGACACAATGAAAGCAGTTTTAAGAGGGAAATTCATTTCCTGGAGTTCATTCCTCAAAAAAAGAAAAAACCAACAAATAATTGAACTCACACTTCATCTCAAAACCCTAGAAAAGGAAGAGCAAAACAACAGCAAATGTAGTAGAAAACAAGAAATAATTAAAATCAGAGCGGAAATCAATGAAATTGAAACAAAAAAAAAACCATTGAGAAAATTGATAAAACTAAAAGTTGGTTCTTCGAAAAAATAAATAAGATCGACAGACCCTTAGCCACGCTAATGAAGAGAAGAAGAGAGAGAATTCAAATTACTAACATACGGGATGAAAAAGGCAATATCACAAAGGACACCACAGAAATACAGAAGATAATTAGAAAATATTTTGAAACCCTATATTCCAATAAAATAGAAGATAGTGAATATATCGATAAATTTCTTAAGTCATACGATCTGCCCAGATTGAGTCAGGAAGACACACACAATTTAAACAGACCAATAACAAAGGAAGACATAGAAGAAGCCATCAAAAGACTACCAACCAAGAAAAGCCCTGGACCAGATGGGTATACACTGGAGTTTTACAAAACCTTCAAAGAAGAATTAATACCAATACTTTTCAAGCTATTTCAAGAAATAGAAAAAGAAGGAGCTCTTCCAAATTCATTCTATGAGGCCAACATCACCCTGATCCCGAAACCAGACAAAGACACTTCAAAGAAAGAAAACTACAGACCAATATCTCTAATGAACTTAGATGCAAAAATTCTCAATAAAATCCTGGCGAATCGCATACAAAAGCATATCAAAAAAATTGTGCACCATGATCAAGTAGGATTCATCCCTGGGATGCAAGGCTGGTTCAATATATGGAAATCAATAAATGTTATTCACCACATCAATAGACTTAAAGATAAGAACCATATGATCATCTCGATAGATGTAGAAAAAGCATTTGACAAAGTACAGCATCCCTTTATGTTCAAAACACTAGAAAAACTAGGGATAACAGGAACTTACCTCAACATTGTAAAAGCTATATATGCTAAGCCTCAGGCTAGCATCATTCTAAATGGAGAAAAACTGAAGGCATTCCCTCTAAAATCTGGAACAAGACAGGGATGCCCTCTCTCACCACTTCTATTCAATTTAGTTCTTGAAATACTAGCCAGAGCAATTAGACAGACAAAATAAATTAAAGGCATACAAATAGGAAAAGAAGAACTTAAATTATCACTATTTGCGGATGATATGATAATATATCTAACAGACCCAAAAGGGTCTACAAAGAAACTGCTAGAGTTAATAAATGAATTCAGCAAAGTGGCAGGATATAACATCAACACGCATAAATCAAAGGCATTCCTGTATATCAGCAACAAAACTTCTGAAATGGAAATGAGGAAAACCACTCCATTCACAATATCCTCAAAAAAAAAATAAAATACTTGTGAATCAACCTAACAAAAGAGGTGAAAGATTTATACAATGAAAACTACAGAACCCTAAAAAGAGAGATAGAAGATCTTAGAAGATGGAAAAATATACCCTGTTCATGGATAGGCAGAACAAACATCATCAAAATGGCGATATTACCCAAAGTTCTCTACAGGTTTAATGCGATGCCAATCAAAATCCCAACGGCATTTCTTGTAGAAATAGAGAAAGCAATCATGAAATTCATATGGAAAAACAAAAGACCCAGAATAGCAAAAGCAATTCTAAGCAGGAAGTGTGAATCTGGAGGTATAGCGATACCAGATTTCAAACTGTACTACAGAGCAATAGTAACAAGAACAGCATGGTACTGGTACCAAAACAGGCAGGTGGACCAATGGTACAGAATAGAGGACACAGAGACCAATCCACAAAATTACAACTTTCTTATATTTGATAAAGGGGCTAAAAGCATGCAATGGAGGAAGGATAGCATCTTCAACAAATGGTGCTGGGAAAACTGGAAATGCATATGCAACAAAATGAAGCTGAACCTGTTTCTCTCGCCATGCACAAAAGTTAACTCAAAATGGATCAAAGAGCTTGATATCAAATCAGAGACTCTGCGCCTGATAGAAGAAAAAGTTGGCTCTGATCTACATATTGTGGGGTTGGGCTCCAAATTCCTTAATAGGATGCCCATAGCCCAAGAATTAATAACAAGAATAAACAAATGGGACTTACTTAAACTAAAAAGTTTTTTTCTCAGCAAAAGAAACAATAAGAGAGATAAATAGGGAGCCTACATCCTGGGAACAAACTTTTACCCCTCACACTTCAGATAGAGCCCTAATATCCAGAATATACAAAAAACTCAAAAAATTAAACAATAAGATAACAAATAACCCAATCAACAAATGGGCCAAGGACCTGAACAGACACTTCTCAGAGGAGGACATACAATCAATCAACAAGTACATGAAAAAATGCTCACCATCTCTAGCAGTCAGAAACATGCAAATCAAAACCACCCTAAGATACCATCTCACTCCAGTAAGATTGGCAGCCATTATGAAGTCAAACAACAATAAGTGTTGGCGAGGATGTGGGGAAAAGGGAACACTTGTACATTGCTGGTGGGACTGCAGATTGGTGTGGCCAATTTGGAAAGCAGTACGGAGATTCCTGGGAAAGCTGGGAATGGAACCACCATTTGACCCAGCTATCGCCCTTCTCGGACTATTCCCTGAGGACCTTAAAAGAGCATACTATAGGGATACTGCCATATCAATGATCATAGCAGCACAATTCACAATAGCTAGACTGTGGAACCAACCTAGATGCCTTTCAATAGACGAATGGATAAAAAAAAAATGTGGCATTTATACACAATGGAGTATTACGCGGCACTAAAAATGACAAAATCATGGAATTTGCAGGGAAATGATGGCATTAGAGCAGATTATGCTAAGTGAAGCTAGCCAATCCTTAAAAAACAAATGCCAAATGTCTTCTTTGATATAAGGAGAGTAACTAAGAACAGAGCAAGGAGGAAGAGCATGAGGAAAAGATTAACATTAAACAGAGATGAGTGGGGGGAGGGAAAGGGAGACAGAAGGGAAATTGTATGGAAATGGAAGGAGACCCTCAATGTTACACAAAATTATATATAAGAGGTTGTGAGGGGAAAGGGGGGGGGGGGACAAGGGAGAGAATTGAACAACAGCAGATGAGGTAGAGAGGGAAGATGGGAGGGGAGGGGAGGGGGGATAGTAGGGGATAGGAAAGGTAGCAGAATACAACAGTCACTAATATGGCATTATGTAAAAATGTGAATGTGTAACCGATGTGATTCTGCAATTTGTATTTGGGGTAAAAATGGGAGTTCATAACCCACTTGAATCAAATGTATGAAAGATGATATGTCATGAGCTTTTTAATGTTTTGAACAACCAAGAAAAAAAATTAAAAAAAACTTAACCCTTTTATACAAAATAAATCAAGTGTGTTTATTGAATGGTGATTGCCAGCTTTATTTCAGACAACCAGTGCTTTGATTTTTATTATGCTATGTTATAACTGAACCCAGATAAATACAAGTTGAAATTTATGTAGACTGTATTAAGATTATAATAAAATGTATCTGAAGTTAAAAAAAAGACACTGTTTGACATAGCTGATTTGTTAAAAATTCTTTTCTGTAAAGTAATTAGATTTTAGATGAGTAGGTCAATAGAGGTTTGCAAGTGACCTCAGATGGATAGTGTTTACTTCATGTTGTGACATCATAAACAATATAATTACATGTGGAAATAATTATTAAAATGTCTTCATATTTTTCTATTCAAATTGATTAAAGCCAACCATCTTTTACATTGTTTGTATTTATTTTCTCCTTGTTTATATTACAGCTATCATACTAATTATTCCCATTTCCATCAGAAATAAAGCAACAAAAATATAAAATGCTATGATATACATTTTCAACCCCAAAATTGTTTGCAAAGCTATTTGGGGTGCCTGTGACATCCAATCATAAATATATCAAAAATGACTCAAAATTAATACATTTACATTAAATAGAGAAGTATACCTTTAAGCTCAGCAGATATTCACAAACAGCATAACAAATACCAATACCTTCTTCTGTATTAGTACCTCTGCCAAGTTCATCAATTATTATGAGTGATTTGTCATTAGCATTATGTAGAATATATGCTATCTGAAAAATATAATTTTAATATTATTCATTGTAGCCAAACAGCTGTCACTATCATAGAAAAATGGAACGAAACCCAATCTCTTTATTAGTTCATCTGAAATGTATTTTAATATAGAAATCCTGCTGAGTAGAAAATAACACATTGCTTTTCTTTCTCAAGATCTCATGACTACCAATTTCAATAGAATAGCTGATATATAAAGAGATAGACATATGCATATGTATATGAGACAACAGAGTAAATAATCATTATCTAAAATATTGATGTCTTTAGAGATAGTAAAATAAAACAAAGCAGTGAATTAAGTGTTCAAATAAAACATCATGATAGTCATTTTCTTCTCTACAAGTGACTAACCACTTAAAATCATCTAACAAATTTATTTTACCATCACTCTGTATTCAATAAAGACGGAAAGAAAAATTTAGGAAAAAAATGCCCAATACTTAATTCTTCGTTTAAGAAAAAAAAAAATGGAATTCCTGACCAATAAAGACTTAAGACTTAAATTGTCAGAAGTGCTCCTTACCCCAAAAAATATTATCTTCTTTCACTGAAGATATAATTCCACCTATATTATATTATGACACAATATAAGTTTTATGAACATTATTTCTTTCAATGAGACTAAGCTTTTTAAGGCTAGGATGATTTAAAGAAACACCTCAAGCACCTGGTATATTGCTATACTCCTCCAAAGACATTCAATATATACTAAGTAATTATATAAATTGTGGGACAAATGATAACTTTATTCACTATCTATTTACAGAAAATTATCCAATTATAGTGATCCAATAATTCCTATCTAATATAGATATTTCAAGAGCTTGTTTAGCTGTCAAGCCTACTTGATATAGGTTTGGAAATAGGGAAGGCTACATATTTTATACAGCAAAAGAAAATTCTATAAGGGCAAATGTGAGGGTGATTTAAAAATCCTTCTAACAGTTACCTTTTATTTTAAAATCAAGCCTAAGAGGAAAAATAGATAATATACAGAATGATACTAAATATTATTTTTGAAAAGTCTTTTATACATTCCATATAAAAACATGTAAGCATATTTTTATCATTCAATAACAAGATTTTCTTTTAAAACTGTACTTTTCAATAAAATATTCACTTCTATTTCTTCCTAAAACAAAAATTAGGAAGCTGTCTTTGACTGCCCTCTGGCTCTCAGAAAGGAGTATAAGCACTTTGCAAGTTTTACTTCAAGAATACTTTCTAGCATAATTGACCATTAATGGGAAAATGTAATATATTTAACACAAGAAATGTTTTACTTGAGTACCTCTTTCATTTCCTTCATAAATGTTGATGAATTTGTTTCAATATCATCATCAGTACTGATCCTTGTAAAAATCTGTTCAGCAATTCTAAAGGAAGAATATTCTGCTGGAACATAAGATCCTATAAAATGTAAGATCAAAGTAAACTAAAATGTTTTTATAAAATTTTTTTATAAAAAAATTATATAAGTACCAACAACATTTTATACTTCTTGGCTCATTTACTAGAATTATGTGGTGGAAAGAGCAATGGATATAGAGTTAGAAACACAGCCCAGCCCTATTATTTATTTCATAATCTTGAACAGCACTGAACTCTCTTGAGTATCATCTTCCTCACATATAAAATGGAAATAGTTGTATAAAGTTATTTGGAAGTTCTAATAATACAAATATTATTTCAAATGGAATAATTTTTAAGTAATATACTTAAATGATAATCACATTCAAAATACGAGAATTTGAAGGAAATGTTTATAAAGTTCAAGTTGATAAAATAACTATAGAAAGGTATATTAGAAAACATTATCATAAATATACAGAAACAGGATAAGAAATGAAAAAGGTGAATTTTAATCCACAAGACTGTTTTTATCTGAGAAATTAATATGCTAACTAATCTAAAACATTTATCTTTTGAAAACAAGTCAATCTAATTAGTATGTATCTAACAGTATGTATATAATATTATAATCTTCATTTGCAGATAGGATGCGCCCATCTTTCTACATAGTATGGGATATAAAAGACATTCTAACATCATAAGAATATAAATATACAATAGTTGAGTGGGGAAAGTATTACACATATAAAATTCTTTATAGATAAAATAGTGAAATAATGGGAGCAAAGAAATAGCCATTTAAAACAAAGATAAGGATAAAGGACGAAGCCTAGATCAGAAGAACAAGATTATCCGGGTAAGAAAGCAACAGTCAAACTAATACTAATAAAACTAAAAGTAGTGATGGCAATTATAATGATTGCACCTACTTTTCACATGATAGACATTTTATAATTATTTTCTCCAATTCTCAAGATAATCCACTGAAGTAGGTTCTAATTTTTCTCATTTTACCACTGAAAACATGGAGCCTCAGAATTACAAAGCTAGTAAGATGTAGCTCTTTCATGTTAATCTATTTTTAATCTTCTTAAAAGCAGAGATTATAAACCTAGAGCAGCTTCTAACACATCATAATATCATGATAAATGTTTCTGAAAATAAATAAAGAATTGATGAAGGCAGAATTTCAATCAGATTTGTCTGACTCAAAACAAAAACAACCTCTATTTTCTCAAGATACTGGAAATGAACTGCTTCTTTCTTAATAGTCTAGAAGATGGGACATTTTATTCATTTAGAGCTAAGAGTCTAGGGTCATGCTGTCTGAGTTTGAATCTATAGTTAAAATACATCTGCAAGCTACATATACATCTGCCTCATAGGAATTATGTGATATTTGATAAATTACTTCCCAATTCTTTGATTTACTCATCTATAACATGGAGTTAATAATAATACTCATTATATTTTTATAAGCAATAGATGAATAATACATATATTAGGATAATACATGGAAGGTACAGAGAAACAGAATTAGCTATTAGGGCCATTTGGGTAGACTAAGGCAAAGAACTGATATGGGGAGATGTTGGGCAAATCTTTGGCCCTGATCTTCCTTGTTATGTAGAAATTTAGCAAATAATTATTAAAAGCTATTATGTGTTGGGGTGAGTAACACAGACATGGGCCCTTCCTCAGAGAGAATAAATTATTAATCTCTTAAATATAAATTTCCTATAGGGTTTTCAGAAGAATTAAATGAAAAATAAATGTTAAAAGTACCAAAAAGAGAATATAGAATATGCTATTAATTGGCATGCTTGTATTTTATCCTTTCTCCTAACCTCCACCCCAAAAATTCTCAAAATTGCTTATCTATATTATTACAAAAGCTGTCTAGCTGATATTTTGCTTCTGGTCTGGTTCTTGTCTATAACCAGTAAGAGTGATCTAAGTTAAATCGGATCATGCCATTCTCTTGCTAAATAGCTCCCTAAAGATTGCTGGATAAAGTTCAGTCTCCTCCAGTAAGGATCTAGACACTTCATGATTTAATTCCTGTCCATTTCTCCAGCGTTATATCCTGCCATTCAGTTACTCTGCTCAACAAACCAAAAGAACTACAAACCTCAGGACTATTTGTAATTCCTTCAGCACATCATACTATTTTTTTTTTCTACTGTGCTTTAGAAAAATGCTTTTACCTCTGTCTGGGAAGTCCCTTTTGTTTCTCATACCCTCCCCTTCACAGTATTTTGTATATATTATTTCAGCTCTAATAATGATTCTTAGAAGTATGTACCTAATATTATAATCTTCATTTTCAGATAGGAAAACTAAGAGTTGAGAATTTAAGGAATTTACTTAAGATTACACAACTAGTAACTGGATAAATGGATCTACCTGCCAAGTCTGTGCTCTTACTATCAAGCCTTTCGAGTCCCAGAGCTTTCTTTTATTCAGACTGTACAGACACTATATATAGTTTGAGGTATTTCAGAGGTTTAAGATGGGCAACAACAAGAAAATAATTATCTTTAAATATTTAAAGAACTAATATCAGAAAGACTAGATTTTTCTGTGATAAATAAAAGAATTAGGACTAATAAATACAAGTTATAGAAAGTTAGAATTTAGTATAATGAATACTTTAACAATTAGGGCTGTTCAATAATTGGACAGCCTTTTTAAAAGACAAAGCTACTCATAAATACTCAAGTAACAGATTACATCACATATAAATCAGTTAGTTAAGATGTATTTTTAATTTCAGGAAAACTCTAAATAAAATATTTAATTTCCTTCATTTGTTAATCTCTGATTTTCTTTCCCAGAACTAAGAGTAAATATTCTCTGTATCAACAATATTACCATTGCTGTGTTCCTTGCAATCCTTTATATTAGACCAGGGTTTCTCACCCATCATACTACTAATATCTCAGGCTCAATATATTTTTCTTATGTGTTGGTGAAGGAGGGAAGGAGAAAGAGGGGAGCCCTGTATTATAGAATGTTAGCAGCATTGCTGGACTCTATACTCCCACCAGTTAACAATCAAAAAATATTTTTAGACATTGCCAAATTCCTAGGTTTGGGGGTTAGGGGTCTGGAACCAAAACCAAATTTGTAGGCTTGGGGGAAAGTGAACCAAAACCATGCCTGGTTGACAATTTCTGCATTAGGGCCAAAAAGTTCATCCCTGATCCATATATTCCTCAAGGACACTCATTTTTCAGAGATAGTAGTTGTTTGGACAGCAAGAATATGTGACAGTGTTATGTGTTCATATATGTATGCCTAACATCCAATTGCTATTGGTACCCTCTAATTAAAGGATAAATTTCTTTATCTGAGATATTATAACTTTGGGAAAAACTCACATGGGTTATTCAAGGCAAAAGTTTACCCTACTCATTTCATTTTTTCTCACAAAAAAAGTGTTTTTGATCCTGAAATTCTTATATAATTCAATTCAATGATAATTGATACAATATTAATAGAGTAAGCAAGTTTCTAATTTTGTAATATTCTAAAATGGAACATTCCACTATACAATCCAAATTGAATGAATTTTAATGAATACCAAGAGTTAAAGTTATGATCTACATAATAGGTGCACTACTATACTTTTTTATAGACACAATACCTTTATTTTATTTGTTTATTGTACGTGGTGCCAGGGATCGAACCCAGTGCCTCACGAATGCTAGGCAAGAATTCTACAACTGAGTCACAACCCCACCCGCACTACCATACTTTTAGGTAGGAGAATCTACTCAAAACTTTTCTTGAGTTAATTAGGCACGTGCAGCTAAAATCTAGGCACAAAACATTTTCAAAAGGGAATATAATTGGTAATACTAAAGTAAAAGCATAACTTACCAATCTGGGCCATAATCTGACAAAGAGCAATCTGTTTTAAATATGTGGATTTCCCACTCATATTTGGTCCAGTTATGATTAAAAAATTACTCCCTTCTGTTATATAAGTATTGTTGGCAACAGGTTTCTCCACAGATATTTTCTCAAGAATCGGATGCCATCCCTGTTTGATTGCTAAAGTGTCAGTGAACTCTGGACGTACTGAAGAGAAAAATATAACGTTTTTAAAGATTAGTATATTTATATATAAAGAGTTTGTGATATGTATTACTGTGCATAACTTAGTGATTTTACCAGGGCCAACTTGGGACATTAATATTGATATTATTTTATCACAAATCCCTAACTAAATCCCTCTAAATTACAATGAATATACTCTAATCATTTTTATTCGCTTTCAGAAAACTCTGCAATTTAGTTCTTTGTCACTGTCTTGGGCTCCAGATCATTCAATTTTCAGATTAAATTGTATAGATTAAAAAGAATAAGGTATCCATTGGTGATATTGTTAAAATAACAAGTGATTACTACAGAACTGCATATTTACTTACTGTACCTTAAACACTATTTCAACCTTTAATATTATTTTGAATCCTTAGCACTTGAAATAAGGTATGATTATAGAATAAAAGCAAATGAAAAAAGAATTTTCTGTCCTAGCCTCTGGAGAAATTTGTCTAAAAAGAAATTTAAGAGCACAAATAAAGTATAACACAAAAGTTTTGTTACTTCATAAAAACAAATAATGATCAGATCTCTATGGAAACCAATTGAAGGTGGAAGGAGGATGAAGAAGGTGGAAGTATGAGTGAAAACTAAAATGCTGTAAAATCTCTAGGTGAAATGCATGCATAAACTTGAAAGCATGCATTATAAAACAGAGATTAATTTTTAAAATTTTAAGGGATTTTCAAAAATTCATTATTTATTCATTATTAATATTATTATTATCCCTCTCAAACCAAAATAGAACAATATTAAATCCTTTAAGAGTTACCAAAAAAAAAAAAAAACTATTGTCAGGATGGCCAATCCCTAAGGTAAGATTTTGATCCCAAAAGACATATAAAAGATTAATAAGTTTCAGTCTATAAAATACCAAAGCAAAAGTAATATTTCCATGAGAAATATGAAAAACTTTATGATTCTTCCCATAAAAACAACTTAACATCATAATTTTGAAATGTTACGATTGATTTTAATTAGAAATTTTAATGTTTTTAATGTTATTAGGTCCACAATTATTTTTTTTAAATATTTTCATTAGTTGTTGATGAATCTTTATTTATTTATTTACATGCGGTGCTGAAACTCAAACCCAGTGCCTCACACATGCTGAAAGATCCACAGATCCCAAACCCGGAATGAAACACGCGAGACACTGGCTGCAAAAAGCAGGAGGCGTTTATTCTCACACAGGCGCCTGCGGGTGCACAGCAAACCTCAGCCGGAGCTTCGGTGAACTGGCACACCGGGCTTTGGGGTACAGATCTTTTATAGGAAACAAGCGGGTTAGCTCTTAGCTTAGCACAGCAACAGCCTTTCTATTGGTTCCTCTGAATCCAGCCACTGGGTCACTTAGGGGGTAAACTTGTTTTCCCACTTTGGTTCTCGGAAAAACCATAAAATTGCATCCTGTCCTTTCAGTTCCTGTTTTTACCCTGTTTGCTCAAGTTTGGCCCTTCCGGGGTTATCTATATGGAACATCCTGTGGTGGCATTTGTGCAAGACTTGAAATGCTACGTGCCGTTGGTGGGGTTTTGACATGGGGGTTGTGTAAGAGAACATCTTGCAGCTTCAGGGCACAGGGGTTAGATTTCCTAATGTTGGGCCTGGGGCCTTGGGGTCCTTCATTTCCCCCTTTTTCTTTATCTGGGATATAATCTTATATCCATTGATCTACCTGCTCAATTTGCTCAGCTGAAGGTTCAGGGTGTTCTGGGAGTACTTGATATTGCTGCGCGAGGACCATAGTTTGAATTACAGACAGTCTTTCTTTTATAAATTGCATTAATTTGTTAAATATGCAGGGCCCAAATGTTAAGATCATCAGTAATACAATTAAGGGACCGGCTACAGTAGGTAATATAGTAGTTAACCAAGGGGAGTTATTAAACCAGCTTTCAAACCAACTTTGGGAGCTTTGCAGAGATCTTTCCCTTGCATCTAGTCTTTCTCTAAGCTTTGTCATAGACTCCCTTACTACCCCTGTGTGATCAGTGTAAAAGCAACAGTTTTCTTTTAAGGCTGTACAAAGTCCTCCCTCCTTCAAGAATAATAGGTCCAGACCTCGTCTATTCTGCAAGACAACTTCTGATAAGGAGGTTAGAGATTTTTCTAAAGCAGTTACAGAGGTTTCTATTGCTCTTAGGTCTTGTTGGATTGCAGCTTCTAGAATCTTTATCTGTCGGGGGCCCTCAACCAGAGCTGCAGCCCCAGTCCCAACTCCTGCCAATACTCCTGCTCCTAACAAGACTGCCAGGGTAAGGCTGATAGGCTCTCGGGTGTATCGAATCCTGCCCATGAAATGTCCTTCAAACTCCTCTGAGGAATAATAGAATAGTCGTGGGTAGATTTGGACTAACACACAAAAATCAGTGGAGGCATTGAGGATTGCCGTGGAAACACAGGGGGTCAGTCCAATGTTGCAGGCCCAATAAGTTCCGGGGGGACCCCACAAATAATTATTTTGCGAGCCATTTGTCAGGAGGGTGGTGTTACAGAGAGGTTGATGTGACAGGGGTATATTTCCTACACAGATCCCTTGTCCTGAAACTTCAGTGATGGTGAGTTTATAGCCGGGCAGGGACATACATTTAGGATCAGGGTTTATGCTACTGGACCTGTTAGACATTATTGCTATTCCTTCATAGTAGGGTGGGCCGAAGGTGAGACAGAGCCAACATTCCCGGGTGCGGTCCGGGTCGGTGGCATTGAGGACATAAAAGGCTCCTTGAATCAAATCTAACAATCGGTCCTCGGTCCCAGGGAAGGTGGGTTCGGGGAAATAACTAGAGGTTTGATAGCCTATGGTTACAATTTGAGGCATGGGTGGCTTACTGGGAGGTACTTTGGGCGGACTTTTTGATTGTCTGGGAACTGAGGGAGCTCTTTGGTCCCCGAGAGCAGGATTAGGTCCTATTGGGCTCATCAAAATTGGGGTTAGAGATAATTTGATTCTGAGAATTACACCGAGATCATCTCCGTTCATAAACCATCTAAGGCCCCATGTTCTCCCAGTGAGCCAGGGATCTAGCTGTTCTTTTCCTTTTTCTGTAAACTGTATCCGTAAGGGCAATGATTTGTCCCCTTGATAGTAAGATTTAGGGGGGTAATAGCAATCAGCGGCACGTGTGCCATAGGAAGTGAAGTTTTTAAGTATTGTTATGAATTCCTTATCAGAAGAAGGTTTCCAGTAAGCGTCCCCTGTAGTTTCGCAGCCCCAGGAGGAGCAAAAGTATGTTTCATAGCCCCTACATTTACGCTCTTGTTTTCGGTCTCTTCCCTCTTTGGGACAAGTATAAAAGTCATGTTGACCCAGTCTACATCTTGCTGTCGGGGTAGCACATCCTGCCATTCGTGTCACCCAACCGGGTGGTCTGGGGGTCATATCAGTACTGAGCTGATTATGTGATCTGTCAGGTATATCCCAAGTGTCTAACCCAGCGGCTAACTGGCAAATGTCTGGGGTCAAGGTAGGCCACCATGTGCCAGGGATGTGGGTTGCCGTAGTGGACCAAATTACTTCCCCGGTTTGGGAATACACCTGCCAAGTCAACTTCATGGGGGTATGGGGATTACTACCTAGGACGAGGGGAGTAGCGTAGAGAGCAAGAATGATTAACAGCGTGCGTGTAAGTCTTATCTTTAGCGGGTTTTGGGTGCGTTGCAGCTTCCATTTTGGATCCAGAGAGGCGTTTGTGGGCTCTTGCGGATGTGCAGCTTTCACGTGGGAAGAGTGGATCCAAGCGGTGATGCCGTCCACTTTGATTGCAGTAGGAGTGGTCAGCAGGACGGTGTAAGGTCCTTTCCACCGCGGTTCGAGGTTCTTGCTCTGGTGCCTGCGTACCCAGACGGTGTCTCCGACTTTGAAGGGATGTGGCAGCGAGGGGGTTTTGAGTTCCTCCTTGTATGCTGCGGCTAGAGGCTTCCAAACCTCGATCTGGACCAGCTGCAAGGCACGTAAATGAGTCTGCATAGATGGGGTGAGGGAGGCATAAGTTTCAGTTTCATAAAAGTTAACAGCAGGTGGTGGTGCACCGTACAAAATCTCAAATGGAGTTAGCCCCTGTGGGCCTGGGGTGTTCCGGGCCCGGTATAAAGCTAAAGGTAGGAGTTGTACCCAGTCTCTAGTGCCAGTTTCAAGCGTTAATTTAGTTAAAGTCTCCTTGATGGTTCTATTCATCCTTTCTACTTGTCCTGAACTTTGGGGTCTATAAGCACAATGTAATTTCCAATTAATCCCCAATATATTGGCCACCATCTGACTTACCTGGGAGACGAAGGCAGGCCCGTTATCTGACCCAATGGTCCCGGGTACTCCATACCTGGGAAAGATTTCTTCCAGTAATTTCTTTGCAACCACCTTAGCAGTCTCATGCCGAGTTGGGAATGCCTCGGTCCATCCAGAGAAAGTGTCAACAAAAACCAAAAGATATTTGTAGCCATACATACCAGGTTTGATTTCAGTGAAGTCTATTTCCCAATGGGTTCCGGGCTTATGGCCTTTCACCCGGATCCCTGTCCCAATCTTGATCTTACCAGCATTTACCTGGGCACATGCTTGACAGTTTTCGGCTTCCTGGCGCAGAAGTTGATCCCTGTTTGGAAGGTATAAAGTACCTTCCCCACGCTCTAAGAGCTCCTTCATCTTTTTAGCCCCAAGATGTGTCAGTCTGTGTAGGGACTTTACTAATTGTTTTGAATTTTTGAGGGGCATGATAGTCTTTCCTCGATATTTCCAGACATTTTTCCCGGGGTCATAAGTGGCCCCCAGTTTTTGTATGGCATCTAAATCTTTATCTTCATAGACCCAGTGTTCCTCATGGTCATCATGTTGTGGGTCTGTTCGTTGGGGCAATAGATTCACTATCAAAAGCTGTGGCCCTAGGGCTGCCTTCTTGGCCGTTTCATCTGCTAATCTGTTTCCTTTGGCCTCTGGAGTATTACCTTTTTGATGACCGGGGCAATGCATGATACTTAACTTTTTAGGCAAGAATAAAGCTTTAAGTAAGGCTAATATTTCAGCCTTGTTTTTGATCTCTTTTCCTTCTGAGGTTAGTAGACCCCGGCGTCTGTAAATCTCTCCGTGTATGTGAGCAGTAGCAAAGGCATATCTACTGTCAGTGTACACGTTTAGTTTCTTCCCCTCTGCCAACTTTAACGCTTGAGTCAGCGCTATCAGTTCTGCCCGCTGAGCTGATGTTCCGCCTGGAAGTGCACTTGCCCATATTACCTCAGATTTGGTGGTGATGGCTGCTCCTGCTCGTCGTTCTCCATTGAGCAGATAACTGCTTCCATCTGTGTACCAGACCAGCTCTGCATCCTTCATCGGTTGGTCGGTGAGGTCTGGCCGGGTTCCCTGTGTCTCTGCAAGAATCTGCTGACAGTTGTGAGGATCTGCTTTTCCTGGGAGCGGCAGGAGGGTCGCTGGATTCAGTGTCACCATGGGACCAAACTGAATTCGGTCAGTGTCCAATAACAAAGACTGGTAATGGGTGAGTCGGGCATTTGACATCCAGCGATCAGGCGGCTGGCGAATTACAGTTTCGATGGCATGAGGGGTTAACAGGGTTAATGGCTGTCCTAAAGTCAGTTTAGTGGCATCCTTAGTCAGAAGAGCCATAGCTGCAATCATCTGGAGGCATGGTGGCCATCCTGCTGCCACTGGATCTAATTTCTTTGACAGGTAGGCTATAGGTCGCCTCCAGGGCCCTAGTTTTTGGGTTAAAACCCCTTTTGCATATCCCCGTTTTTCATCTATAAATAAATCAAAGGGCTTGGTAATGTCCGGTAAACCCAGAGCGGGGGCTGACAGAAGAGCCAATTTGATGTGATCAAATGCCAATTGATGTTCCTCAGTCCAGGCAAAGGAGTTACCTTGCTTAGTTAGTAGATACAAGGGGGCTGCTATCTCAGCGAACCCAGGAATCCAGAGTCTACAGAAACCTGCGGTCCCCAGGAATTCCCGCAGTTGCTTGGGACTCTGGGGGGTTGGTATACTTGAGATAGTCTCCTTTCTGGCAGTTGTCAACCATTGTTGACCATCGTGGAGTTCATAGCCCAGATAGGTAACTTTTGTCTGACAGATTTGGGCCTTCTTTGCTGACGCCCTATACCCTAGTAGTCCCAAAGTTTGCAATAATTTCTCCGTACCTGCCTGGCAATCTTCCTCGGAGGTCGCAGCCAGCAAGATGTCATCTACATATTGAAGCATGATTAGGGAAGGGTGTCTTATACGGAAGTCTGCCAAATCCTGATGCAAAGCCTCATCGAAGAGTGTTGGGCTGTTTTTAAATCCTTGTGGCAGTCTCGTCCAGGTCAGTTGTCCAGAGATTCCTCCTTCGGGATCTTTCCATTCAAATGCGAAGAGAGCCTGACTTTGGGGAGACAGTCTTAGGCAGAAAAAAGCATCTTTCAGATCCAGAACAGTATACCACGTATGAGTAGGAGGCAAAGTGCTAAGGAGATTGTAAGGATTTGGCACTGTGGGGTGGATATCTTCTACCCTCTTGTTAACTTCCCTTAAGTCTTGGACCGGTCTGTAATCATTAGTCCCCGGCTTTTTAACTGGCAGTAATGGGGTGTTCCAGGGTGATTGGCAAGGTGTTAGGATGCCTTGGTCTAGGAGGCATTTGATGTGCGGCTTGATGCCCTGATAGGCCTCTCTTGACATAGGATATTGTTTGATATTAATGGGAGTAGCAGCGGCCCTCAGATGAATGACTATTGGGGGCCGTTGTTTTGCCATTCCCATTCCTCCGGTTTCAGCCCAGGCCTCCGGGTAGGAACTAAGCCAATAGTCCATGTTTTTCATAGATACCGAGGGTTTGTCAAAAAGTTTATATTCGTCTTCCAATTTGAAAGTCAATACATGTAAGGGAGTCTGGTTTGGCCCCGTGATGGAGACGCTCCCATCTTTAAAATAAATTTGGGCTCTCAATTTAGCCAACATTAGAAAGTTACTTAACATTATTATTCAAGGTCTGTGCATAGTATTGAATACAAAAATAAATGACATAATTCCTGATCCTGGTATGCTCACATCTAAAGAACAAAAACCCTCACTTTGGAGATTCATTTCTCTCTATTAGCATTTGTCACACTGCTTCTAATGAGTATTCAGATCTGAACTTCATACGTTTCAATCATTGCCATTTTCACCAAGGAAATGTCTCTGTAGTGTCTTATTTGGTAAGACTTTAAAATATCTTGCAGTTTTTTTCTTTTTGATTTCCCATTTTCTGAGTGAATAATTTTTTGGATTTTAAAATAAATTTTAGGGGCAACTTTACTTTATTTTGTGTCCTAGTCTAGGACATAGGCAAGAATCTATATTTCATGTAAAACATGTAATGTTAAATACAATTATTCATGTTAAATACAATTATTTAAATGGAATACAAATCTCAGTATGCCACATTCTTATTTAAAAGAAAGTAACTTACCATAGTCAGAAAGAGTGCAGGCATGAGCAAAAGAGAGTAGCATATCCAGCATTGACACAGTGTCAGAAAGTTTATATAAGCAATGAATATGTTCATAAATCTCACTAAGCAGTTTGCACACTATCCTGAAAGTACATGTTGGGAAAGACACGTAATTATTTTTTAAAAAGCACATACAATACAATTATCAAATACTACTAAATTTATTGCCTAAGGTAGAGTAATATTCATAGTGAAGTGTACACCACAACTACACAAACCTATTGTTCAGTTGTTTCATTTTAGAGATGAGGAAATGAAATGATTGCTTAAGGTCACATCTACTTAATGAAAAAGAATCTATCTTTTGGTGTATTAACACTACATTTTTAAAGTGATGTTTCTATTAAGAAAATAATCTTTTATTAATAAAAACATCATATATAGGTCAAATCAAGCCCTAACAATACTTTAATCCCATCTGTTAATAATTCTGTTTTTGCACACATTAGATTGAACACAAAAGCTATTATATATTTTTCTTTCATTCTCTCTTACACATGCAACATCCAAATAACATAATCATTTAAGAATTTATGTGTCAGTATTTTGATATAGTATAAAAATTTTTCTCTTACAAGATAAATATGTACCCAAAGCTTATTATATTTTATAATGTCTGTGGTCCATGTCTTAAAACTGTTTAGAAATCCCAACATATCTCTATTATCTCAGAACACCAATTCTAAATTTTCTATTTCTTCTAACGGTATAGCTATCGTTTCATGAACAACAAAAGAACTGGTACCATTGCGATATTGCTATAGAAATGTCAGGATATGAGAAACTGAGGGCTTATGGACCATAGGAAAAAAATAAAGTAAAAGAAATTCAAGATAAGCCCATGCTATGCTAACCTCCTCTACTTATGATGGAAAGTACAATACAGAAGTATTGGTTATAATGTTATAATGGCATTTTTTGTGTAATTAGATCTGCCCTGAAGTTTCTGTGAGACTCAGTGGCCCTCACCATAATGACAGACTTTCTTTCCTAACATTCATAATTTTATAATTGTCTGTAATCAGACAAAAAGTCAATTAATAAAATTTATCATAGTTCTTTAAACCAATTTATTTCAAAATTCAAATACTTTAAATGCTCTTACATGTAAGTCATGTGATAGATTTCTCGCAAAGACTCTTGGCATCTTTCATTCATTTTAATTAAATCTGCTGATGTAAAACTGTAAGAATTTTTCACTTTAGAAATCTGTTAATAATTTTAAAACAGAATATATGAACATGCATATGAAACAAAACAGATTTATACAACTTAAATATAAGTTAGTCACTTTAATTTTTGAGAAATGATATCACAAAAAAAGTTCTAAGTAATGTTTGGGAAAAATAAAAGGAAGACAACTTCAAAGAATAAAGCAGTCTATTTTAACCTGCTCTATCCAACATGACCATTTTGACAGGTTTTAAATAGTCAGTGTAAATGTTAAAACATTGCATTTTATTACCAACTGACACACATGACAGATATCAGTGATATTCATGCCATGTATGACTCCTGTCTTATCCCTTATCCCATAATTGAACCTCACTCAAAATCTAATCACATTGCTGAATTTAACCCATTCATTACTTCATCCTTTCCTCACTTCTTGGAAACACAGTTTGCTTATACACACACACCCCAGAGTACATGCATGTGTATGTATGTGGGTAATATACAAATAAATTTAAAAATTAAAGAGTTTGTTTTTGTCAAAAGGTCCTCCTTGGAAGCAGAGAAAGAAAAGTTAATAAGCATGCAGAAAAAAAAAAAAGATTTCCATGGTCCAAAGGTTTGTAGATACTAAGTTTTAAAGTTTAAGCACATTTCTTTACTTCAGGATTTTTCAAAATAGGAAAATATGTATAGAGAAACATTTTCTATTTTAGGTAGTCTCTTTGTTTTCCTTTCTTCTCACACCAAGCTCTCAAAACTGATTTTTCTCCTAAAAAAAAAGCTTCTAAATCACTCTGAGTCTAGTATAACTCTTACACAGTGGGAGGAAAATAAAAGAAGCAATATACAAAGTATTCAGAAGATTGGCATGTAAACTTAAGGAGTGCTGGAATATATATAAATTTACTATAAAATCAGGAACAATAATTTCCTAACCACTCTTGAATGAACCTTAATAAATTCTGAAGGAAGTTGATCAGTGGGTAGCACTGTACAATCCGTAGTCATCTGAATGAAAAATCCTCGAGCAGAGCTAAAACTTGTCCTTAAAGGCAGACTATATTTTTCTGCAAGCTGCGTTACCATTCCTAATGGCCAGAAACAAGAAAAACAAAAATAAAGTGAAAGAATTTTAATGAGAGAGTTGCTTTTTGTTTAAAAAGTCACAAGATATTTTTCCATAAATAGTTTTTAAACATTTTTTCCAGTTTTATTTTATTGTAGTTGAAAATAGACAAGAATAATTTCTACTGGTGACCATAGTTCATAATAATACATTGTATGTTTCAAAATTGCTAAAAGAATAGATTTTTTAATGTTCTCACCACAAAGAAATGGTAATTTTGGAGTGATGGATATGTTCTTTAGTCTAGATGTTTTCTTTTTTTTGGAATGCATTACACTAATTATTACCCATATACAGCACAATTTTTCGTAACACTGTATATAAAATATGTTTATGCCAAATTATGCCATTACACATGTACTCTTTTTTTGCATTACAATTCTAAATACACATATATACCACAATTTTTCATATCTCTGTTTGTATATAAGGTATGTTGACACCAAATTCAAATCTTCATTCATGTATTTCTTATAATGATGACCACCACATTCCACCATCCTTGCTAATCCCCTTCCCCCTACCTTTCCCTCCCACCCCTGTTCCCTATCTTGAAATAATCTTCCTCCCATGCTCTCCCTCCCTACCCCACTTTGAGTCACTCCCCTTATATCAGAGAAAACATTCGGCATTTGTTTTTTGGGGATTACCTAATTTCACTTAGCATTATCTTATTTAACGCTATCCATTTGCCATCTTTTTTGTTGTTGTGACAGACAGAATAAATAAATTTATTTATTTATTTATATGTGGTGCTGAAAATTGAACCCAGTGCCTCACACATGCAAAGCAAGTGCTTTACCACTGAGCTACATATAGCCCCAGCCCCCATTCTAATTTTTAATAAAAGATAACAATCACATAAATTATTGCAATCATTAAGAAGGTCCCTCTATAAAATATATTTTATAACACAAAATATTCTTTTTAAAGAAATAATTAATTCATCAAAATTCCCTAAAAATCTAAACCTCCTATCAACTTCATACTAATACAGAGTTTTAAATTTATATTTTATTTTATGACCATTATCTTGAACATTGTTTGAACATTGCTCAAAACAATCACTCCTCCTGACTTTCCTGCTTTTCTCAATGGTACCATCATTCTTACATTAGAAATTTCATTAAGCACTAATGGCCACATTTCCCTTTACCAAGGCCATATTTACTTAATAATTAACTTGTATAAAATTTTCTTTTAACCTTGGTATTTTTCTTGACTCAGATTCATTGTTATCATCCTAAATATTAATATTAATATTACTAACATGCAATAATTTAAACTGGCTTCCCTGACTCCATTTTACTCAACTTTACTAAATATATTTTTTAATAAATTTTATTTCACAAGGCAAAACCATCTCAGTACTTCATTCTCTTTGGGGAAAACATTTAAACTCCTAACTCTCAAAGACTAAATTCTGGTTCCCAGCCTACACTTAGGATTTATCTTTGACTAGTACTGTGAGGGAATGTCTTATTCCATCCTATCACCTTTGCTCATTCATTCCTTGAGGATTTCATTGAACCTCTGTGCTTCAGCTTATACCACTGCCAGTGGTTAGAATTTCTCCCTAGGCTATTCCAACTACCAACAAACGTCCATCATCTATGGGAAGATCCTCTATTTATTCTGACTCCTCTCAAATGCTGCATTTTCCTTTATACACCTAATATTCTTGTGAAATTATGATGTTTAGGGTTTAAATCCACCAGTACTTATATACATATATAATGTGTACATATTTATGTATGTGTGTTTTTTACTTTATTGTCTGCCTTCACATAAGCTCTGTGAGGACAGGGACTTAATCTTGATCACTATGTATTCCTCGTGCCCAGATCGGTATCAAAGGTATTATTAGATCAATAAATATTTGTTAAAAGGTTACTGGACTGGCTTAATAATCACCTCCTCTTGAAAAAAATGATGTTTCTGCTGCTGAAATTTTTAGCATTAATAGCCTACATTTTTCTTATAACTTATATACAATATTGTATGAGAGTAACTATATTTAAGTTCAGAAAAAAGATATAATAATTTTATGTCCTTTTTTAAAAAAAGGGTTCCTTATATAGTAACATGTTAACATTATCTGTTTTGAAATAAAAAATAAATTTAAAATATGTATAACTAATTATCACCATCAAAAAATCCAGCATGTCCTAAAAAGTGTGTTTTATTCCTTAAAATTAAAAAAAAAAGTCTGAAATAAATTACCTGCTATGTCATCTACTATCTCTGTATATGTTCTTCTGGCTATGTCAAGAAATTCATTTATGTGAGACCTCACTGCATAGCACTTCTGAGTCCTCATATTCAAGCATCCTTTCATGTATCTTGCATCATCATTAATTACTGTTTTAATCTTTTCAAGTATGATTTCAAACCTAATGTTAAGGTTAAAAAATTACAAGTAATAAATCAGCTTTTGTATAATTTAATCATAATAATAGTAAACTTATTGAAAGCTATTTTCAAATAATTATGCAACAATTATTTTCCATAAGTTACAGTTATGACTCAATAAATTCTAAATTTTTTCATCAGTCAAAACTAGAATAGTGTGAGGCCACCAAGAACAATTCTAAGATCTGCTAATATATAGATCTCCCAAATTATACATACTGACTGTGCCTGTGAGTACAAAACATATTCCTAAAGAACTGTCATAAAAATTCTGTCTTCATGCTCATTCACTCAATAAATACTTACACGATGTAGCAAGAGCTGTACTAGGTACAAGGATTCAAAGAAAACATGTGCTCCCTGCCCTCATAAGGAAGACTAAACATATATTGTGAGGCAGTGTAACTGAAGCCTCATAACTATCAGTTATCTAGTGGAGTGGAGAAGCCTGGTAACACCTATTTTCCTAACATTTTCCTTTATTCTGCTCTGTATTTTATTTGCAATTAAGCTGGTTTTATTATTAACTTCAGTTTGTGGCATCACACTGTATATAAAACTCGAATAAATAAAAATATTTTTAAGTATCTTTTTTGGTCATGAACTAAAATGCTATTGCTAATAATTTAACAAGATTCAAATCAAACTGTACTTAGATCTTTTTCCATACTCATATCTATTACTTCTATTTGCATTAGGCCTTTTTTATTTAATAAAGAAAAGGAATATATTTATATATTTTTAAGTCTTTCCATAGAGAATGACTAAAAAGGGAAGTATTAAAATCATCCATAGGCCAGGCACAGTGGCACATGCCTATAATCCCAGAGGCTGAGGAGGCTGAGGCAGGAGTATGGTGAGTTCAAAGCTAACCACAGCAAAAGCAAGGTGCTAAGCAACTCAGTGAGACCCTGTCTCTAAATAAAATACAAAATAGGGCTGGAGATTGGCTCAGTGGTAGAGTGCACCTGAGTTCAATACCTGGTATTCCTTCCTCCACACACACCCCGCCCCCCCCGCCAAAAAAAAAAATCACCCATGGATTTTAATTTCTCATACAATTCTACCTGCCAGTTGCATAAATAATGTGTTGTTACCCTATTTTTTATATACATAAGATGAAATATATAGCTAGAATTTTAATGAATAGATAAAGTTTCTGTTAATCAAAACTCAAGTAACTATTCTATAGACTATAATTGGAATCTTTAAAATAAGTTATGATCAGGAAGAAAAGAATAATCTTATATTTTATTAACAGTTGAATGACAAAAACCTCTTGTCTTCCAAGGAACCATAGTAAGCTCTTAATAAAGGTGTGTTACAGTTCTTCAGAGTAATCTATTAAAGAGTAAAATAAAGAATAGTTAAAGATAACAAATTATGACATTATTCAAACACAGCATTTTATAATTGTTTAATACTTTATAGTTTACCAAGTGCTTTCTTGCTTTCTCATTTTCATGCACCCCCAAAATATTTTAGGTATGTAGGTGAGGACAGATTTTTCCTTCCAAAAAGAGCACATAGTTAATGAGTGTCATCCATTGTTTCACCTTCATGACTTCTATTTTTCTTATCTCCTAATTGTTAAGATTTAACAACATATAGTGGTAGGTAGTAATATAGCTCTGTTGTACATTTAGAGTTCTCAACATATAATTACAAAATTTGGATTATAAATACATTAAACTAGAAAAGTGCTTGGTATGTTTGTAAATAAAACAATTTCTCTATTATTAAGTGGCAAAAGTAGGAATTTTGTTTTGCTTGATGAAAATTATAAGTGGTCACTAATTGAATAAACAGAAATGAGGAGAATACCTCCTTAACCTGATATTTATCTATTTTAGTTTGATATAAGGCAATGGCAAAAACATTTTTCTTTTGCTTCAGAAAAGAAAAATAATATATACATACTGATAAAAACTAGAAAGTTCATAGAAACATAAAGGAAAATTAAATCACTCATAATTATATCTCTTCTAAAGATACTCTAAATATTACAATATATTTCCTATCAGAAATCAAAAATTATACACCATTGTATGTTCCTTCTCCCCACAGTTAATACTACATATAAGTATTAGAGATTTTTTTTCATACCAAAAAATTTAATAATTTATATTTCACCCTGTGAGAAACAAATAGTCTAATTATTTGAGTATTATTCCACGTATAATTTCATACTAATACAGATAATGTTGACCATCATTGGATGTAAATCTTGGTCAACATTTGTTAATTTTTTCAAACAGATTTGTAGGCATATATTGCAAGATCAAAAGATACATGTTACAAATGTTTCCTATAAAGTAGGTACAATTTGTACTGATACTAGCTATTTAAGAAGTTTTCTATCTCATTGGTCTCTCATTTTTCCAAAATAATCATACCATGAATGGAAAGGCTAACAAACTTTTTTCCTGTTTAAATTAGTTTAAAACATTAAATATAATGTATGGTGGTAGACTGGATCTTGTACCAAGAAAAAAATTCTATAAAGAATATGGTTAAAAATTTGTTAAAATGTAAATATGGGGTATACACTGTATAATAGTATTATATCAACATTAAATATTCTGAGTTTGATAATTATATTGTCATTATATAAGAGAACATCCTTTTGTGTAGAAGATACACAGCTAGTATTTAGGTACTTCAACTTACTTTCAAATGGTTCAGTGAAAGTTATTAATAAACACATGTGTGTGAGTGTGCATGTGCTGTTTGTATTAAGAAAAGATATGCAAATTTGTTAAACAATCATGTAATTTCTCTAAGTTTAAATTTTTTCCTAAACACAAAGTTGAAAAAATGATGCCTAACATGTTATACAATTAATATACACACATGTAAATGAGGAGCTTTTTACTGTCGTGTATAACTGATTAGAACTAATATATATATATATATATATATATATATATATATATATATATATATATATATATATGCACATAAACACATATACACACACGTAAATTACCTTTAAAGGGTCCACAAGTTCCAAGGTATGCTTTAGATATATTAAATTTGTTATTTTTGATTCAGCTGCATTAACCTGTTAAGATAAAAATCTAAATGTGAAACCATAAATATTTAATGCAAGAATGGGTTTTTCTGTTGAATATTTTAGCAGTCTATTCAGGATGCCAGTCTAGAGAATAATTAGAAGTTACTGACATACCATAATAAGCCAAGCAGACTAGTCTCCTGGAAATTGACAATGGGAGGAGTTTACTTCATTCTGCCTACTTTTCATTTCTATTTCAACATCTGAGCTAAACTTAAATTGTAATAACAATAGTAGATCTGGTTTAAACCTGAGTGGCACCAAGAGACTAAGGTTAATTTTTAAAAAGCACCAAGAATATATGTGGATAGATGGTATTTTGAAACTGAATCTGAACCTCCCAGATAGGTATAGAACAACAAAATTCCCACCACATATTCCTGTTTAGACAAATAAAATCATTTTCATAATTCTAGTGGTCCAAATTAGTTATAATTTTCCAAAATACAATAATATCAACATTCTAAATTTTGTAAATAAAGTTTATGTGAATGAAATTACAATCTTTACAAATGAGTAGTAGTACCGACCTAGGAAAATGAGGATGTTGTTGTGCATGGACTAATTTATCAATATTGATAGAAACAGAGTTTTAGGATATCCCAGTTATAACACAATGTACTTGACATTGAGCTGTTTCCTTTTGAGGTCCCCTGGCCTATATCTTCACTGCACAATATCTGAGCCCTTCTATGACCATCTGGCCCAATTTAGAAGACACCATAATGAAGTCATCAGACCAAAAAGCGGTTCATACTATCTTATGAAGAATCTCTGAAAGTAACAGGACAATTAATTCTAAATAAAATTCACCACAAAGAAGACAACTATTTTTCCTATCACCAAATGTAAATAATTCCAAAAACAGCCAACCTTCCCCCGAAGAAGATCAAGATGGAAGGATTAACACACTGAATATAAACTTATAATAAATTAAGAAATAGACAGAAAGACCAAAGAAACAGAATAAAAAGTCTAGACACAGACCCAAGCATATATTGGTACTTGATTTATGGTAAAGGCTGACTGCAGAAGAATAGGAAAAAGACAATCTTTTCCATAAATGATGATAATACAATTCTGAATCTATATGGGAAGAAAGAAACATGGACCTTTCTTCACCTGACCAATGTAAAAATTAATTCCAATGCGCTGTAAATCTAAATGTAAAAAGTAAAACAATAAAATATCTGGACTATAACAAAAGAAAATATATATATATGACTTTGGGTGTTCTAAGTTTTATAGAACTTTGTAATTGATAATTTGGCATCCATTAATCACTTGGTAAAGCTAACAGCCAAAGTTGTGTACATCTTCCCTGTGGTCTGGCTTTTGTAGGTACAAAAAAATCACATTATAAACCCTATAATCACAAACCTTAACATCAGAGTTTTGTTTTCTGCCAAACAGAAAACATTCCTACCTAATTAACAACTTCCTGGTACTATAGTAATAAAGGACTTTCCTATGCTTTTCCTTTGCTCTTTCCATCTCTTAACAGACCTGGTACTTCCTAGTGTGAACCTGCCCTCTCCTCTTGGGAATTATAAATAATAAAACTCTTTCAGTGTCATTAACTTCTCCTTGTTGCTATTTAGTCACCTCCATAAATAAAAATCCATGGGTGTTTTAGTTAACTTTTTTTTTTCACTGTTGTGACTAAGGACTGACAATGTAGAGGAGAAAAGTTTACTTGAGGGCTCACAGTTTCAGAGGTCTCTATCCATAGACAGTAGGCTACATTCCTCAGGGCTCGAGGTGAGGCTAAACATCATGGCGTAAGAGTATGGTGGAGGTATGCAGCTCACATGATGATCAGATGGCAGACTCCACTTGCCAGATACAAATATATACTCCAAAGCCATGCCCCCAATACCCTATCTCCTCCAGCCACACCTCACCTGCCTTAAATTACCACTCCAATAATCCCATCAGCTGATTAATTCACTGATTGGGTTAAGGCTTTCATGACCCTTTCATTTCTCCTCTGAACCCTTCTGCATTGTGTCACATGTAAGCTTTTGGGGGACACTTCACATACAAACCATAACAATGGGTAAAATCATGATATTGGAATAGGTAAATATTTCTTAAGTAGGACACAGCAAGCATAAACTATAAAGAAAAAACACTGATGAATCCAGACATTTAAATTAAGCACTTCTATTCACTACTAAGCCAGGATTGGTTTGCCAACAGTCAACTTTGAGAAACTAGAATTTGAAGGCAGATAATTTATTTGAAAAGTAATTCCAGCAAGAATAGACAAGGCAGGGGGAGTAAGACAAGGAAAGGAATGATAGCAGTGTAGAATGCATTAATGATCAGGTTACCAATGCAGCTCAGTCCTGCTGGAGATTTATGAGGGATGCTTTATGGCAAGTTTCAGGATCTACTCCAGAGATAAGGAAAAGGGTGTATTCGTTCACCAATTCCTTTTCAGTATTGGTTAAAAAGCTATTGCCAGGGGCATCAACTCCCTGATACACTAGGGCCTTTTCTGTGGTGAGGGAAAGTTCTCAGGTAATCTCATCTGCTTCCAGCAAGCAACTTCCCTTGCACAAAAGTGAATGCCAAGAAGATGTGCATGATATGCCAATAGCACCTGCTCCACAAATTTGACTAAACATATGGTAGTTAGTCACTGCTGAAGAGGTGCTGACGGTTAAAGGAGATAGATGAACTGAAATGGTTTCTGAGCTCATATGAAAAGTCAAGGAAAAGACAGAATGACTATTGGGTAGCCTTGAGGGCTCTGTGAATATATGAGAGTCAAAGCTAGTGAATTTTAGAAAGTATGGAGAATAATAGTCTGAGTACCAATAAGGAATGAGGACACCAGCTTTAAACTCCCTAGTAAGAGGAATATGCAAAGGAAAACCACTGTCACTAAGAGGTCTGCAAAACAAGAGTCACCAACCTGTAATTTTCAGTTTGAGGAAGAAGTTAAAGAATATAAAGGAGATTTGGTAATAACTGAACTTGAGTAACCAGAGAGGAAAATGGAAATATCATGGAATGGATAGGGGTGGAAATAAAGACAGCAAAGTTGAAGTTGAGCTTTTGGGGACAGAGCTCTATAGTTCAAAATAAGAAGTAGTTGTAAGTACTGGGCTTCTTGTTGACTTACATGAACAGGAGTAGGGTCAACAAATTATCATTGATGTTTCAAAAGCAAAGAGCAATTCAAACATTAGTTCACATAAACACTGAAAACAAAGATTGGCACAGAAAATAGTCTTGATAGAACCAGGAAAAATTGTAGGGTCCCAACTGACTCTTGATGATAAAAATATAAAGTAAAAACTAAAAATAGACACACTGGGACTGCAACTTGTGAGACACTAGAAGAGGACTAGGCTAAGATGTGCAGAGAATCTGCTGTGATACTAAAGTCCTTTCTCTCTGACCTAACAATATTGTGTGATCTTGTAGAATCTATGCAATGGTAGCACTCTAACTTGTTCTGCACTATTTGCAACCTAACGGTTTTGGGTAAAACATGCAATTCATAAGTAAAATTGTTCTTTCACACATTTCTCATTTAAAATTATCATTCAAAGCAGTGACATTTGGCAAAAGGCCATAAAGGCTAATCATAATATTTTGTGTGTTAACATTCATAATTAAAAGTCCTTAAACATTTACTGATTCCAAAAATACTGTTAAATGCAAAGTGAAAAAAGATTAATGATCCAGGTTAGCAATGACGTATTCAAAAATAAAGTGAAGAACTTTCTCTGTATAATCATAAATCCTTTTATTTTAATATAATCACTATAATTTAATATTAATTATTAGGACTGAAACTGGAAGAAGAAAGCATTCCTGCTGTGGGGGAGTTAAAACCAGAGCAAGGGAAGATGGAGAGATGGTACAGTACAGGGGAGTGATAAGGACATCCAAACTGGAGGTCTGCCATCACAGCCATCACAGTGTATATGAGCTTGAACAAGATCAGGAGAGTATCTATACAAAGGGAGAAGAATAGTTTGGCATTAGTTTTGGATCCCAACTAGGCTGAAGAAGTTTCTGCATAGGAGGCAAGCTTGATGCAGAATATAAGCCTGAGAGAAGGGAGAGAATTACTATACAGAAGAATTTATTAGCGGGTCCTGGAACACAGGCAGAATGAGGATGGTACCTGCATGGGTAAGGAGTGACAGCAGTGAGAGAATAATAGGAGAAATGGACCAAACATTTTAATGTATTAAGGATAATGACTTTCTCATCAGGTTTCTCATTGGCAGAAAAGGGAGTTACAATAATAGAAAGGGAAAGAACTAGTATACCCAGGGATGGCCGACTGAAATTGGAGGTACAGGTGTGAACTCATGATTTTCTGTTGTATAGATGAATATAGAAATAAATATATAGAGTTAAATGTATATACTTCTATACTTATTTATATAAATACATATTTATTCCCTAGCCATGAGAGGGTTGGGAGTTGTGACACTCCAATAGCAACAAGTGCTCAGATCTTTTTTGAAAATTTATTTATTTCTATTATTATAATTATTCCACCATACTAACTGTACATATTAGTGGGTTTCACTGTGATATTTCCATATATGCACTTAGCATACTTTGATCTTATTCACCCTCCCTCTTATTTTCTCCTCTCTACTTCCTCTTCCCAGTCCCTTTCCCTTTCCTTAACAGTCTGTCTTCTATTTCAGGTCGTCTTTTTTGTTTTTCTTTTCCAGTTTCCATACATAAGAGAAAATGTGACAATGTGACAATTATCTTTCTGTGTCTGGCTAATTTTGTATAACATATATGACAATATCCAGTTCTATCGATTTTCCTGAAAATGACATGATTTTTTTCTTTATTACTGAATAAAACTCCATTATGTATATATACCATACCTTCCCTATCTATTCAATGGGCAATGCACTCTCAGGTGGATTCTGTGTCTTGACTATTCTGAATAGTGTCACAATAAATGTGGGTATGCAGGAATTTCTTTTGTCTGCTGGCTTAACAATGTATAAAACTTCCCTTTTCTCCACATTGTCCCCTACATAATTATTTTTTTGTTGTTATTTATGAATAATAGCCATTATGACCAAAGTGAGATAGATGGCAGTGAAATTTTGATTTGCAATTACCTGATGACTAAAGGTGTTGAGCATTTTTTTCACATATTTATTGGCCATTTATACTTATTTGAGAAGTGTCTGCTCAGATCATTTGCCCATTGATTGGATTATCATTGACTTATTTTTGAGTTCTTTATATATTTTAGACATTAATTCTCTATCAGATGAATGGCTGACAAAATTTTCTCCCATTGAGTAGGTTCTTTACTCACAATGTTGTCTGTTTTCCTTGCTGTGCAGAGGCTTTTTAATTTGATGCAATAGCATTTGTCAACTCTTGCCTTTATTTCCTGAGCTTTTGGAGTCCTATTCAAGAAATTGTTGCCTATATCAATACACTGAAGTGGTTCCTATATGTTTTCTTATAGTAGTTTCAAAGCTTCAGGTCTTACATTAAGGTCTTTATATATTTTCAGTTGATTTTTGTACAAGGTGGGTGATAGCAACCTAGTTTAAGTCTTCTCCAAGTGGTTATCCAGTTTTCCTAGCACCACTTGTTGAAGAGCCTGTCTTATCTCCAGCACATGTTTTTGGCAACTTAGTCAAGAAACAGATGGCTGTAAATAATGTAGGTTTAACTCTGGGTCCTCTGTTTTGTTCCATTGGTCTATGTGTCCGTTTTTATGCTATTGCTATGCTTTTTTTAATAAGTAGGGCTCTAGAATATTTTGAAATCAGACATTGTGATACAGTGTTGCACTTTTTGCTTAAGATTGCTATAGCTATTCAGGGTCTCTGTGCTTCCATATGAGTTTTGTTTTTTTCTAATTCTGTGAGCAATGTCATTGATATTTTGACATGTATTGTATTGAATCTACAGACTATTTTGGGTAGCATAGCCATTTTAACAATATTAATTTTCCTAATCCATAAAAATGGAAGGCCTTTCCATCTCTTAGTGTATTCTTCAATGTCTTCCCCCAGGAGTTTTAAATTTTTCACTGTAAACGTTTTTCACCTACTTGTTTAGGATTATTTGTAGATTTTCTTTTTTTTTTTAAGGATATTGTGAATGAAAATGTTTTCCTGATTTTTTTCTCAGCAAATACTTCTTGTTTTATATAAAAAAATAATGCTTGTGTTGATTTTGTATTCTGTTACTTTGCTCAATTTTTCAGTTATATGAGTTTTTACATGGATTATTTAGGGTCTTTTAGAATTATATCACCTGTAAATAGATACAATTCAATTTCCTCTTTTCTTATTTGTATCCCTTTTACTTTGTTCTCTTGCCTGATTGTTCTGTCTAGTTGTTTGAATGATCTTTGTTCATTACTTTCTCCCTTATTCATCTTAGAGATTTGATGATTTACTGAATCAATGATGTAGATTCCTTTTTCTCATTTATATATCTACTCTTCTAGTGACATTTATTCTTTCCTGGACTTTCCTGGACTCTGTTTATCTTGCTTCCTCTTCTGTGAATAGGATTCCTTTAAGTGTTTTCTGTAATGTAGGTTAATGGTGATAATTCCTTTAGTTTATGCTTATCTTAGAAGATCTTCTTTGATTCTGAAAGATAATTGTGCAGGACATAGTCATTTAGGTTTGCAGATATTTCCTTCAAGGGCTTGAAATATATCATTCCATGCCCTCCAGACTTTTATAGTTCTTCTATGAAACATACTGTTATTCTGATGGGTTTGCATTTATAAGTGACTTTTGCTTCTCTTGCAGCTTTCAATATTCTTTGTTCTGAATTTTTGGTAATATAACTATAATATAATGTGAAGAATTCTTTTCTGGTCATTTCTACTTGCAGTTCTAAATGCCCAATATGCATAAAATGTCAGACTCATACAGGACATCCATGTCATTCCCAATATCTGGAAAATTTTTGCTATTATTTCCACTGAACAGGAGTAGACAATGCTCCATTGTCTACTCTTACGATTTACAGGTTTGGTCTTTTAATCATGTCCCAAAGGTATTAGATGTTCTGTTCATTCTTATTTTATCTGAAAGTAATAATTTTTCAACCTTCTCTTTAAGCCCTGATATTTATTCCACTTGATCTTGTCTATTGGCAAAGTTTTCAACTGAGTTTCTTATTTGACTTATTGAGATTTCCATTTCCAAGATTTCTGTTTGCCTTTTTGAATCTCCATTTATTGAATTGTTCTTTCATATTCTTCTTTATCTTCCTTAATTAATTCAGCTGTTTATTTGAATCCTCTTTGAATACATTATTTTTATTATCATTCTTTTAAATTCTTTGCCCAGCATTTCATCCTCTTTTTAGAATCAATTTTTAGAATCAATTACTAAATAGTTATGAACTTTGGGAAGAATTGTGTTGCCTTGTTCTTCCATGTTTCTTATATTTCTTTTGAGATTTGTGCCTCTGTTGAATGTGTACCTATTCCACTTTTATATGAAGGCCTTCTTTGGGAAGAGCCTTCTCATGATGATGTTTGTTGCATAGTATTGAATTTAATTCAAAATGGACTTAGTAGTGTAAGTTTACTTGTGGTTTCTCTGGCTGTGGTTGGTGAATTTTGACAGTGCATACTGTGTTGGAGCCTGAGACTCCCCCTTCCTCTTTAGATCTTGCAAGAGAAGGTCCCTTTAGTAGTTTAGGTAGGTGTGTTATAGACAGCAGAGTATATGGATAATCTGTGGTCACTCTTCCAGACTTGTCAACAATGTGCTGTCTGCAAGAGTATGATAGCGCCCTATGATGAGGTCCCTTGTAGGTGCAGTGTCCAAAACACTTGTTATTTCTCTCTGTTATTGCTATAGGAGTGGGTCTTCAGCATGATGCCAGCTATGCGTGCTTGAGGGCATGTTATTAACTTGGAGTTTTTATTTCCCCTACTCTTTATGCCAAAGTATCTGCTTAGGTTCAAGCAGGGTTGAAGTCATGGGTGAAGTAAGGTGCAATCTCTTAGCTGGGCTGGGAGTACAGCTCAGTGGCAGAGGATCTACCCAATATGCATAAAATGTCAGGCTCAATCTCTAGTACCATGCAGAAAGAAGAAAACAAGTAACTCCAAGAAAAACAAATAAAAGCAAATCAGATACAAAACACTCATAACAACAATAGAAATGGCAACCACAAAAATCATACAGAATCAACCAAATAATTAAAAAATGATGAAAATAAAATTGAGGAAGTAAAAAAGGGAAAAGGAAAGCATAATAAAATTAAAAATAGAAAGGAACAAAAATGGTAAATTTTGAAAGCGAGAATAAAAAATAAGACAAAAATTTGAATCTTAAAAAAGAGTAAAGAAAAAAATAAAAAGAATTTATGTGTGTTTGTGTGTGTGTGTGTGTGTGTGTGTATACATACATAAATATTTGGACAAAATACTAAATATTTTTTTAAAGTTTTAATAAAGAATGAAAGAATCATCTCCACTGAGGTGATCAGTTGTCTGGGCAAGAGTAAATGCTTGCTACCTATGCAAATCAGCATTCTTCCCTTGTCTTCTTTAGCTGTGCACCTCTTGAAGAGAGCAAAGACTGGAGTTTATCACCCTTTCTTTCTTACTCTTGTGTTGCTTCACAGATGACCAGTAGGAATGGATCAGTTTGGAACCAGTTAGAATACTTAGTTGGCCTTTTCATCAGTGTGAACTAGGGCAGCACAGGACAATATCTTGGCAGAAATCTACTCTGGAGATTAGATTCAGCTCAGTGTTATTCCAGGACTGTGTAGCCACTGCATTTTAGTACATCTGATTCACCAACACCCTCTGCGAAATCCACTTGGAAGGGCAACAATTTGCACTTTGTGAGGGCCTGAGAGAGGGAATTGCCTGCAGCAGACCCTGCATAATCCACTAACCATGACTCTGGCCTTCCAAGACCTAGCTCCTAGCTCCTGTGCTCCTCTCATTAGTTCCCTGAACTTCTTTAGCTTGTTGTCTAAGCCATCCATCTTAAAGGGGGAACTCTGATCCTCCAGAGTCAAGTCAAATCTCAAGAGAGATTCCTGCTGAGACAGTGTAGTTAGTAATGTTTTCTATAGGTTCTCCAAGTTCAGGAAAATGCAGGGGCTTTTGTTTCCCAGAAGCAGCAAGCTCAGATGCAACCTTCTCAAGTTACTTCTATTACAGCACCACAAGTACACACTGGAAAGTACAGAGAACCTCTCCAGCACCAGCTTCCTATGCAGATACCAAACAGATCAGCTGTGTTCATTTGGAAGTACTGGCTCTCTGCACTGTGCCAATTTCTGTTCTACTTGTGTTCACCTGGTCTCCCTCCTGTCACTATAACCACCCACACCCCGCTACCCTTGCCCTCAGTCACACTGTTGTATGCACTACATTGTTGCACACTCAGTACTGGGACACTCTTTCTCATTCTGTTCCACTCTGTAGAGTCCCTGGTCTTATCCAAGTCTCTGTCCAGTATTGAACCCCCGCCTCTTCCCATAGTCATCACTTTAATAAGAAGCTGCTCTCTAGTTGTTCTGATTCCAACTTCCAGAAAAGTAGGTGAGTGCAGGCGGGCCATCTTGCCTCTCCAAATCTTAACTTGTGGATACAATTCCCTACTAAAATGAACAAGAACTCCTTGGAGAAATACCTGATTCAAACGCTGGAGCAGAGAAAGTACAAGGAAAGCCTGATTCATTGTATTGTACCAGAAAGTGATAAAGAATAATGAGTGTACTTCCAAATGACATAAATTCATCACTCTTCATATATGAAACATTTTTATGAGTTGTGTCAGTCACCTAGTTGTTCATTATTTTGATCAAACTACTTGGAAAGAAGACTTAGAGGTGAAAAAATTTATTTTGGGTTCATGGTTTCAGAGGTCTCAGTTTATGGTTGGCTGACTCCACTGCTTTGAACTTGAGGTGAGACATAATAGCAGAAGGACATGGTAGAGGAAAGCCTCTCAGCTCATGGAAGCTAGGATGGAGAGAAATGTGTTACAGTAGATGGGGTACAGAGAGGTGATGGGAGGGGAAGGGAGGAGGGGGGATAGGAAGGGCAACAGAACAACAGACACTAGTATGGCAGTATGTATAAACGTGGCTGTATAACCAATGTGATCCTGCAATCTATACACGTGGAAAAATAAGAATTCATACCCCATTTGAATCAAATGTATGATGTGTCAAGATCATTGTAATGTTTTGAGCAACTAATAAAAAAATTTTTAAAAAGGGGGAAAAGACAACCCACAGAATGAAAGAAACTATTTGCAAATCCAATAAGGGACTAGTACCCAGAATAAACTCTTAAAATTCAAAAATACACATAAATGGGTAAAGGATTGCCGGGAGCCATTCATGAACTGTGCATGAACTAAAATTAGCATGGAAGCCTTTGGGTAGGAAAGCCTGGTATCTGGAAACTCACAGAGGCACTCCTGCTGTTGAGACTGCCCAGTTCACGTGAATTCCCATTCAGCTCTGTCACAGGTTCTGCACAGAACGGGAGATGGAGTGACCTACTGGAGCCACATAGCCACACAACCTCTCAGAGATGGGTATGACTTGCCAAGGTACCAACAAATCTGTTGACTGCAAGCTACCATGAAGCAAGACTACACCTGTTGAAACCTTATCCCTGCCTTTGATGTACTCTCTCTTAAATCAACAATTAGTGCCACTTTCTAGTTGTTCAGTTCCAGCTCCTACCAGGAGGAAGGAGCTATTAGGCACTCTGCTTTTTAACACTAATTTCTGGCTCTATCTCTTAATTCTTCACTAATTATTTCAGACTTTCATTTTCTCAGGCAGCTCACCACCTCCTGAGCAGAAAACTACCCTGGTGGGGTGATGGTTGCCCCGTGATGAAGGATATGAATAAATATTTCTCTAAGGAAGATACACAAATGGCCACTATGCACATGAAAAAAATGCCTAAGCATTTTAATCATCAGGGAACTACCAATCAAAACTATGAGATAATACTTCTTACCTACTAGGATTGCAACAATCAAAGAGTGTGATAATAACAAGTCTTAGCAAGGATGTGGAGAAATCAGTACCCTCAAGCACTACTGGTGGGTATGTAAAATGATAAAGTCACTTTGGAAAATAGTATGGTATTTCCTCAAATAATTAAACATAAAGTTATCATATGACCTAGCACTTCCACTCATAGGTATACATCAAAATAAATGAAAACATATGTCTGTATAACAACTTGTACACAAATATTCATAGCAGCATTACTGATGATAGCCAAAAGTGAAAATAACCTAAATGTTCACCAACTAACAAATTAATAAGCAAAATGTACCATAAACATACATATTAAAAACAAAGTGAGCTAAGAATGTAGCCCAGTGGTAGAGTTCTAACTAATAAGTCAGCAAAATAAATGAAATGGAATCATAGAAAGTTCTCAATCCAAAAGAAGGTAGGGGGTAAATAAAAGAGAAAAAGAGGGAAATAGATGAGGAATATAGAAAAAAATCAAGATGGCAGATTTAAATGGAACCACCATATGAATAATTTCAGTAAATGTAAAGGGAAAGATACCTCAATACATTCTGATTGGATACAAAAAAATAAGACCCAAAATATATGTTGCCTATAAAAAACTCACTTTAAGTAAAAAGATATAAATAAGTTAAAAGCGAAAGGAGGGTAATGATGTCCCATTCTAATGCTAATTAAAAGCAAGCTGGTTATATTAATAATAGAACAGTGGATTTCAGAGCCAAACATTTTAGTAGGGATAATGAGGATCATTTCATGAGAAAGGTTAAAACTCATCAAGAGAACATAACAATCTTAAAGATCTCTATACCTAATAACAGAGCTCCAAACTGCTAGATAAAAACTGATAAAACTGCAAGGAAAAAATAGGCCAATCCACAGTTACAGTTAGAGATTCCAATGCACCTTTCTCAATAACTGAAAGAACAAATAGACAAACCAGTATGAAAATAAGAGACTTGAAGAACACTATCAACTTGAACTGATATTTATGAAACATCAGCAAAATACAAATTTTTGTCAACTTTTCATGGACCATTAACCAAGATAGGCCTATTCTGACCCCTAAAATAAGTGTTTATAAAGTTAAAAGGATCTGTATTATGCAACCTTTTTCCTCTGCCCATTAGGAGTTTAAATTAGTAACAGAAAGGTATTTGGAGAGTCCCCAAACATTGGAAACAAAAAAAAACACACTTCTAAATAACCCATATATCAAACAAGAAATAAAACTTGGAATTTAGAAAGTATTTTGAACATTTCTTAATTAAAAAGAAAACAAAGTTGTGGATTACAGCTAAAGCAATATTCATAAGAAAATTTATAATACTAAATGTTTATATAAGAAAAGAAACAAAGGTCTCAAATCAATGACTTCAGCTTTTACCTTTAAAATGTTGGTAAAAAGTGAAACCTAAGCACAGAGTAAGCAGAAGGAAAAAATAAAACAGATAAAACAAAGAAACAAACAAACAAAAAATCAATGAAACAAAGGACAGATGAAATCCCAAGCTGATTCCTTGAGACTAGCAACAAAATTGACAAACCCTAATAAGGCTGATAAGAAGATCATATTCAAGTTACCAGTATCAGTAATGAGAAAGCACATCACTGAAAACTTTACAGACATGTAAAGATAATGAGGAGGATACTACAAGCATTTATGCCAGTAAATATGAAGGTTTCAGTGGAATGAAAAATTCTTTGAGAGGTACAACTTACTAAAGCTCATTCAAGAAGAAACACATAAATAGAACCATATTTATGTAAAAAGTTGAATTTTTAGTTAGAGACCTTCCTACTAAAAAAGTACAGGTTCTAATGACTTCATTTGTGAATTCTACTAAGTGTATATAA